>NC_064602.1:90183211-90494574 GCF_943734735.2 Anopheles gambiae
CATGCAATAGTTAATCGCCAAAACTTAATATATCACATCTATATGGTCAAGTTAGGTGCACACAGTCGACCATGCAAAACGGCAAATTCCCAAACAGCACTGCATTTTGTTAAGTTCCCCTCCCTCCTCCGGCCCCCTACCCCACATACACAAATCTCTGCAAATTGATCAACACGATCAGCGGTGGCAGCGCATGGTCGGCAGCTGTGATTGATTATTTAACATTCTTTATTACCTTTTTACTTTGCGCATAAATTATTACCATACAACAAGCGGTGTGGCAGTGTATCAACGAAACAAAAAAAGGAGGTACAAAGCCCTCCCCACTCCCCACTACCTAATCAGCCGGACAACGCGCATGCCGACAGAATTTCCATCCCACCGATCGATGACAATTTTTCTGTACCATTAGGGAGGAAAGCATTATCTAACGCTGTGGCGTACCTTCCTTCTCCTTGTGCATTGCATTGCACGGCTCAATTACTTGCATACATTAAAAGTGCACGCTGCTGCACTTCAATTCCATCGCAATCGGGTGCACAACAGTGGCCTGGTGGGTTGGAGGGTGGAGATCATTTATCGTGACACAGATACCCCGAGCCGTGTTCGATAATAATCACTTTCTAGCGAGCCGGAGGACTGTGTGTGTTTGTGTGCCTATGCCCTCTTCATTCCTTCCATTTCTCTTGATTATGTTCTGTTTACAACTATTCTCCAATCCGAGCTGCACCCGCCACGCTGTGTCGCGTTTATGTCATGCTCGCGCGCGTAAAAGTGCATGCGCGCGCACACACAAAACAATCCAGTTGCGGGGTAGTATAGGTGGTGGTTTGAAAAATTCGTATTTAGAGCAGAGACAGTTAGCCCTTGCCACCGCAGAGAAGAAAACTGCACTTTACCGTTCGTGTATTACGCCACCGTGACACACACACACACACACCCGAATGCTTTTGTGGGCCATGTGCTGGTGTCGATAGCGTGCAGCTATGCCACCAGGGGTGTCCTTTTTGGAGCAAACACTAGCGTGGTTCGCAAGATATCATTGGCGGTTTGAAAGCGCACGTGGTGGTCAAAAACGTAGAGCGCGTTACGCCGCGTTACGCCGCGCGTAAACGGTTTGGCTCATTGCGCACCGTGAGGGCATTGTTTGGGAAGAGGCTATTGTTTTACAGAGAAGGGGCTGTTTTTTATTAAATTGAACAACGAAACGAATTAAGAGCAATTTGTCTTTGGATGAGTCCCTTTAACAGCATGTTAGATCACACCAACGTCACCGGCCAGGGCCTGATGCGGCAGAACGCGCATGCTGCAAGTGTATTGCGCACGGCGTCTTATAACGCGCGAAGCAAGAACACGCTGGTTGAACATTTCCATACCAGCAGAAGCATAATCTATCTGGCCCGATCTGAACTGCTTGGGATCTGCGAGCGAGTCGGAATTAACGAGCGATGGCGGTTTATTTAAGCCCACCCCACTTTCCCCTAGCTTGGCCGTAGTCTTGGCACCGCGGAAGGTGAAACGCCATAAAAGGACGCGACGTGGGAGAAATGGGAGTGAATGCGTGCGCTAGAGCCCTTCACATTGCACGGTGTCACCCTGGGAAAGCTGACACACTTTATTGCATCATAAGAATGTGTGAATCGGAGCGTGTGGGAATCGGATCGAATCAATACATGCGGCCAATCCGTTTGCTACGTCGGTTTTGATCAAAATCGATCTCGCAGCATTGCCGTATCCCAAAGATTTATATTCCACATCGCCATTGAATGCATTATGTTTGCCTTCAAAACGCTCATTCAATGTTGTTTCTTCTCCCTTCGAGGTTCCGAAGTTGTGCAACTCAGGCTGCTGGCGTGAACAAGATGTTTCGACTCGGTACAATCCGCCACTGGGACCTAGGGCCGGATCTAAACGTGCCAGCCCTTAATTGACCGGGGAAATAATTCAATCTCTTCAAAGCACCCGTCGGGCCTATTGGATGAGGTTTAATTAATTACCCCACGCCCCGAATTGGCTCCATAAGCCTCCAATTGGTGTCCGGAGCGTGTAGTTTGAGAAAAGAAATGCCTTAATTACACCCTTTACACACCCTGTCCGCTGGCTGGCCGCTAGAAGCGAAGGTAATGATGTCTGCATTTCGGTCGTGATGCGTTCATTAGCTTTGGTCAATAAATCTCGCCCAGTTTCAAGCATATCGCGACTTGCGCCTGCAAGTGAAAGAACGTACGCTGGTGGAGGGGAGTTTGATAACCAAATGGGAACCTCCTTTCTGGGCACTGGAATAGCAGGAACGAAACGTAGGGGTGGATGACTGAAGGCGAAGTAGATAATAAGACACGGAACAAATTCATTCCACGGGTTGATAAGGTGACACCGAAAAGTTAGAGGAACCGGAAAGAGTGAAAGTGCTTTCACTCGTTTTTGTATTCATTCTTATGGTTATTAGCTATTTCTGCAAAGTCTTCTCATAGGATCAGGTTCATCTTTATTTATTTATTAATTGATTAATTAAATTGATTGAATTAATTATTTATTAATTTTTATATTTTTTATTTGTTTATTAACATATTCAAAAACTTATTAATTTTTTGATTGATACTATTAACTTATTCTTTTTTGAATGTATATTTATTGATTGAGTTGTACGTTTATTTATTTATTTTTTAAATTGATTTAATTCATCTGTTTTTCGCTTTCTTATTGTTTCACAATTTACGTAGTCATTGATTTATCTAGTTTGGTCTTTCTTAAATTACTTATTTCTTTTCTTATATTTTTTATGTTTTTTTTTGTTTTATTAAAAGAAATGTTGACTAGCTCATGTTCACACATGTTTGGTCATTTGGTTTGCTCCGCGATGTGCTGTCCAACTCTGCCCATCCTGCCTTGCACGGTATGATACCCATAATCTTGTATTTTCGGCCAATGTTCTACTCTTTTTACAGAGACTCTAAATCATTTGGCCTCATTCGCCTCTTTAAATCAAAAATGTAATCTTACTATAAAGCTTGGCACTGTTTGTCTTTTCTGTTAGTTTTTTACCTTTTTCTCACCGACCTTTTGTATTGTATTTGTTTTTTTTTTTTACTATTTTTTACTCTTTCTTACTTTTCAATTAATAGTTTGTTTCGTTCTCCGTCATTTCTAGTAGTTTTTTTTGTTTCTCCTATTGGCTATTTCTGTTTTAATTTTTCTGTTTCTGTTTTGTCTCTTATGAGACAGTTTGTTTATTATTTCTCTTCTGTTGTTTGTTTATTATTGCTAACTGTTGGAACTATTTTAGACCGTAAATCTAAATGTTTGGTGTTACTTTGTTGGCCTTGTCTCAAGCACTTTACTAATAACAAAATTCTTAAAAATGAGTCTCATATAAATCCATCAATTATTATTTATGATTGGTTTAGTACTGTTTACTCAGCAATAGTTTTATTAGTACAACAGAAATACTTCTTATTCTTCTTCTTTTTCTATTTCTTCTTCTTCTTCTTCTTCTTCTTCCTCTTCTTCTTCTTATTCTTTCCAGTGAAAACAATTTCGTTCCAATCAGACTTCTTAGGCTTATTAAGTACAACTGAACTGGATAATCAGCCCTCCACAATACTCTCCCATACTCGCTGCTCCTCGCTCGAGCATTCTGTTTAAATTCTTTTCAATGATTGGTCGCAACAACAGCAAAAAGTTTATTATTTAACGCCCATTCCGATTATGACAGTATACGTGTCAACATTCAATTACTTTCATTATATGCTGCGCAACCTTTGCTCTCCTTAGCGTTCCTTTCGAATCTCACCGCGTGCGGCAAGCGCCCCTTCGGTACTTTCACGGGGGTTCATAAATTAGTCGCCCGAGCGTGGTGCAAATTACATCATCGCAATTTACACTGGCCACGCATTCCACCGGCAGCCCGTAGCCGTGCTGCTACCGATATGTTTGCGGCCAAAAATTGTACCTACCCACAAAAGATTCCTATCCCCTATCCACAATACCAACCGCGTATTCTGTGGTCGCCAGGTCGTGTAAAATCAGGAGCAAACTCCAACGGAGCAACACAACAACTGCATAACCCCCAGCCACCGCCACCGCAGGCTGAAACGGTCCAACTCAACAGGGATGGTCCTTTATTTCTTGCGCTTTAGCATACATTGGCTACCCCTTGCTGCGCATCGTCCTGCGTTCCTTTCTCCCTCTGCCGACTTTCCCATCACAGGAGAAAGGCCCTTTCATCAATCACCACCACCACCGTTCGGGTCGGGAATTATGTCTCGCGCGCTAAATTGTGCAGCTCGCAAGGTTTGGTGGCGGCCGGGACCTACCGCGCCATTAGAAGGTGGAGGTGGAGGAGCGTCTAATTTATCATCGCCCCAAAGGAGGACCGTGAAAGGCGGGTTCAAATGTCAAAATACTTACCCAATTGAATGTAGGGCAGCTTCCCGCGGGCGATGCCGGTGTGCCGAAACAGTCGCAAGCTTGCAGTAAATATTTATAGTGAATATGACGAATGATCTAATAAAACCATCGTTTGGCACATTCACACCTTTAGCTGCCGAGTTGTTGATCAGAACCATGTTGGATGGTTGTTGCAGACTGTGGCATGATTATTTGAGGAAATGATGCCAACCACGAACTATACCACAAGCAATCAAATAAGGGTATTGAATTAAAACGGTTCATAATAAGAGTGACCTTAAACGAATGATAAATTAAATTTCCATACTAAAACAATGAAAACTACGAATCGTCACTGGCTATTTGCTGCATTTTATTAATCTTTATATTGCTATCCTTTTATGTTGCGTCAACTTTTTACCATACAAGCATTTTATAAAGTAAAAAACACTGTTTTCCAGGTCTGTTTCTAATGTGAACGGCATTGTTCAACAATTTGCTAGATTTATCGGTTCCGATTCCGAATTTATCGGTGTCGGATCGGAGTCGACTCCGGATTTTTGCTAACTTTACCCATCACTAGTTCAGACGTCTTCCATCAAATTTTGGAACCAGTTCCGAAGGGATTCAATCATTCGAAGTCGGAAAGAGCCGGAATCGTCGAAATTATCAAGAATCGTCAGAATCGTCAGGAATCGTCCGAAATCGACCGGAATGTTTTTTTGAATGTTTTTGTTTGAATGTTTTTCCGTAGTTTTATTGTTCTTAACCGACCCATATTCTAAAATTGCAGGAATAATAAAAAGTTTCAGAAGTGGTAACAGTTCCAAAATTTTGGTGAGAATAGATCGTTTACCAGTGCATTTGAAACCTAGCCGGTTATCAATACAATCGTAGCTGCATACGGCCCTAACGCCTATTCTCATTCTCGAATGCGTATCCGATTCCGGAGTCGATTCTGATTTGGAAGACGATTGCGATTTTGTTTCTTCATTCTTTCGGACCATATCTTCATGTTGCAAACGCGACACCTTTATTTTATGAATTTTATTTAATTCAATTTCTCCTTACGAGCGATCACCACGACGATCACTTTTTCAAACTTAACGGATAGTATTTTCATATTTAAAATGAGCAAACCACTCAAAACGCTTGTTACCCTTTTCAAGTGCCCTGGCGACGTGCATCGGCGCGATAAACAGCATAGGTCAGGGAATATGTCACGCATCCAGTGAGTCCATCTGGCTCTTCTTGACATGTACGATCAAAAAAAAATCAAACCTAAAACACAGACTCGTTACCAATATCAACCGGCCACTTGACAATGCAGGGATACATTCTAAACATGCACCAGAAGATTCTAGTGTTAGGTACAGTTCTGCCGAAAGGAAAATCCCTACGACCGTAAAGAGTACGTAAACGGCGAAATTGAAGAAAAAATTATAAGGTCAAAATGCGAATGTTTTAATTAAACTCACTTCTGGAAAATACTTTACTAACGTTATAAATAAGTAACTAATTTACTAATAAGGTTTACTAATTCAAGGTTGAGGAAGGGATGTTCGATTATCCAAGAAAACGATGAGGTAGAAAGCCTTGAATTAGAAAAAGTTTATAATAAATCATTTATTCATTCCTATAGTTCATCAAGAGTGGATGTGCATGTGCCCTGAACTCCTTTAATCCTATTTTAGATGACAGATTAATCCTTCCACAATAAGATCTGTATTAATTCCAAAATCTATCAAAACAGACAAGTAGCCACCTCCCACAAGAAAAAAAAATGGAAATAATTTTAATTGCCAACGTTAGTGCGATAAACGTTGTGACGTATGATGGCAAAGTAAAACAAATCAACAAAAGCAAGTTTTTGTTTTCTTTACCTTAAGGAACTTACATTTCTATAGGAATATTTGAGTAAAATGGACCTCTGCTCACGGAAGTGTAGGCTCAGACGTGCATAATCACCCTCCATCATGCATTTGCTAATATCACGTATAAATATTTCATAAAAACCGAGCTCCATGAGTTCCAATTTAACCATCCGTTTGGGAAGCCGAAGCGGCAAGGTCATTTTTGACATGTATCCTGGAAAAATAACCAACCGTGTCAGCTGAGGCAAGCTAGGCAGATATTTCGAAAATTGCTGATTAACATTTTCCACCACAAGCGTTTTCAGAGCAGACAGCTTGGGCAGGCAGGCGTAAACATCCACGTAGTCCATAGCGAGCCACAAAAAGTTTAGCTGACTGCTGAGCTGTCCTGCGAGAAGATCACATATTTGATCGACCTTCGATGGATCGGGTGTGATCTTTAGCCACTTGATCGACGTCAGCTCCGCCAACGATGGCCAATCGATTTTCATGTCGTACAACAGAAGCCTCTCCAGCCGGGGCAAGCGAACGCCTGTGAACGATAGAATATCGGCACTGCAGCATATGCTCAACTGTTGCAGCATGTTCAGGTTCGATAGGTGGCGCAACGGATTCGGACCGATACTAGCCAAGTACATCAAATGCAGATCCTTCAGCTGAACGCATGATTCGCAGATGGCCTGCAGCACCTCACTCGACACGATGCTAGCGTGGTAGTACAGTTTCTTAAGCTGCTTCAAATGCCGGTAAAATTCGATCTTTTCGATAGCATCGATACTAGTAGCTTGCTCTAAAAGACGTGATGAAAAGATCATCCTATCATCATCATCATCATCATCATCAGGATGCCAAATCATGAGCTCCTCCAACTGTTTTAGCTTCCAGTACGGTTCTTCGCCTCCGTGCTCTATGTACTGCTTACCAACGATGGTCTCCACATCCAGTGAAGAAACAATATCCAACACGCGAAGATTGGGACAGTCGATGACCTCAGGTAGACTTACATGCAGCACCAGCTTGTGCAGTGAACGATTAACAACCTTTAGCTCTTTAAATGAATGCAAACATTTGGAGCCATTAGCTGGATGAACCAAGTGTAGCTCCTGCAGGCATCCCATCTTTACCACCGCCTTCGATATCTTCACGGCGAACATCTGCAATTTTTTCCCCAATCCAACCCTTAGTACGACCAATTGCTCGAGCCAGGACGGCACTAGTAGCTTGCTGAGCACGAGATTCATTTGATGCGTTTCAAACGGTTTTCCCAGCAGATCAATATTGACCTTGCTGTAGCGGCGCTTGGTGCAATCGAGCATTTTGGCTGCTTCTGTTAAGTGTACCTTTACACGGGCGCTGCAATCGGCATACCACGTATCTTCATCTGACCACTCACCAATGCGCAGGGTAAATCGTGTAGCGCCGTATTCGGAAATCAGACGCTCCCAGTAGCGGCAGGTAAGTGAGACATCTCTTAGCGAATAAATGCAGAGATAGTCAAAAATGGTGTACATTATCTGGAAAGTGAAATGGAGGAGTAAAATCATCGTGATTTGAGTGGAAAGTCTGACCTTTACTTACCTCTTGTGGCAGATCATTGATGTGCAATTTGGGCGGGGACGAATACCTCGCGCATTTTCTTCGCGGACGGCTCATGCTTGGTTTAGATTACCTATGAGTATGTTGCGCGGTGATCTTCTTTTCATATGCCGATTTCCGATACGCCGATCGGGACGGTGTAGGTTCAAAATCTCCATAACAAACACACAAACAGCGCATTGATAAGTTCCAAGACATCCAGCTGTCAAAGTGTTGGATTGTGTATAGCAGCTATTTCAGTACTTGAATTCAAACGGGCAGGTGTGTCGTTCCAAAGCGACAAACTCTAGCCGAGCGATTGGATCCAACGCAAGCGCTACAGATTATGCTTAACCCTAACACTGGCAACCAAAAAACATCATATTCCAGGTAACCGGGCTACCCGTGTAGCCAGCGACTTTGGAAGCTTATAACTTTTGAATGCGCAATCCAATATCGATGCAATATTCTGATGAAAATTAAACAAACCAATGCAGTTTCTATAACTGTGCATACCCATATAACCACCCATATAACCAAGATACCGAAAACGCCACCAATTTCCTGTACTAAAAATCCAGTTGTATCGAACAAAGCCAAAAAACTGTCAGATTGGTGGGTTAAACCACACATCTCCAGAAGCAGCCACTTCTATGTTTGTTCAAATCAGTTTTTTTATGCACGCGTAATTCATTTGCTCTACATATATCACCCCAAAATGTGTTTAATTGTGTAAAGGAAGTAATGAAACTTGTGTGTTTAAGTTCATTTGTTGTGAAACATGTTTGTGTAAGATGTGGATGTGTGTGTTTGTTTACTTGCAAATGGACTTTTTTATTTCGCTGGCCAGTGCATAGTTTATAGATTTATAATATTGCCGAAGTTATGTTGTGATGTAAGTGAATGAGTTAAAGTAATCAATGTGTTAAAATCATGTTCAGCATATTGACCTTAGCTCGCACTTGCTCCATCTTTTCCTCGTCAACATGTTTGGAAAAGGTGGGCCAAGTGCGGGCAAGGTCAATACATCTTATTAGAACTGACAGCTCCGATTGTTCTAAAATTTGGTGGGTTAACGACTGAATCGACCACCACTAACCCACGTGGGTTTGAAGTGGTTTTACAGTGGGTTAAGGTCGATTTGGTTATTTGGGCAGCTCGTACTTTGTGGCTGATTAAGAGATCGACGGTACTTTGCGAAACTATGGAGCTTTTTAACAGGCACATGGTACTATTTGGAACTTTGCGGCTGATTAGCACTATGTGTAGGGTTCACGATGGAACTTGAAAGCTTGTAAAGAAAGGGTACCGAACTTGGTGGAACTTTAGAGCTTTTTAATGCATGACATCGGTACAAGCTGCCATCTTGTCAAATTGTCAAAGTCTGACGCCGTCAATCATCTCATTGCTGCTGCACAAGTTAGATTAGTTCTTTGAAGAAGGGATTTTGAGGGAAGTGATTGTGATTGTGACAGTAAATTGTGTGACATTTTGTATAATTCATGAATATTAAGGATTTAAAAACACATACACATGTACACAAACAAAGAGCAGTCCCCCACAATGCAGTTATTGCGGTGTCTTCATTACCAATCAATCAATCACCTTTTGGTTGAATGCCGTGGTTACGAACATAAACGCATAGAATACAACATCTCAAACAACATTGATGATGCTCTATCTTATAACAAACTCCATCAAAAGAACCTCCTCAAATTTCTGAAAGACACAGACCTATTCAACAAAATATAATCAAATCAACCCAACTCCACACTAGAGATGGGTTCTGCGGATCGCACCCACGGTTCCGCTCCGGTTCCGGCAAGTATGATTCCGATTCCGATTCCAGAGAGAAGGAATCCCTAGTTCCACCGGAATCGTCCGGAATCTTCCAGAATCTGCCGGAATCGTCCGGAATCGTCGGAATCGTCCGGAATCTTCGGAATCGTTGGGATCGTCCGGATTCGTCCGGAATCGTCTAAAGTCGTCTGGAATCGTGCGGAGTCATTCGAATCGTTTGGAATCGTCTGAAATCGTCCGGAATCGTCGTAATCGTCCGGAATCGTCAGAACGGTCGGAATCGACCGGAATCGGCTGGAATCGCTCGGAATCGACCGGAATCGTCCGGAATCGTGCGGAATCGTAGTCAATCAATAGTAGTGAATAGTAGAGCCGATTCCGGGCGATTCCGGACGATTCCGGTCGATTCCAAACGATTCAAATTCACGTTCCGGCCGCCACGCATATGTCAATGCTGTCTGTCGTACATTTAAGCCAGGAATGTCGCGCACTAAGTTCCTCAATATCGTTCGACATGTACGCTAGCTTCTTGTGTTACTGTTTGTATCTATTTGTATTAGGTTATGCACTGCATAAATGACATGAAATGAAATGGCATTCCGACGATTCCAGACGATTCCGGACGATTCCGGACGATTCCGGACGATTCCGGGCGATTCCGGGCGATTCCGGGCGGTTCCAGTCAATTCCGTGCGATTCCGGGCGATTCCGGGCGATCTGGGCGATTCCGGTCAATTCTGAGCGATTCCGGGCGATTCCGGCCGATTCCAGACGATTCCGGACGGTTCCAACGACTCCGCACGATTCCGGCGATTCCAGACGATTCCGGACGATTCCGGGCGGTTCCGGCTTGTCGGATTGAACCTACCCTTCGGAACTGGGTCCGAAATTTGTTGGAATCGTCCGGACCCAGTTCCGCTTTTTTGTGCGTTTTGCCCAACTCTTCTCCACACCAATAATCTTCCTGCAAAGAGATGAATGTAGTCGCAAGACTCAAAATCTCTATAAACAAATCTTACCACTACTACTACACAAACAAAACAAATCCTGTTGTTTATTTCATCGATGACGCTTGCTTGAAAATAAAACACAAAGAAAAATAATCCCCGGTACCGTAGCATAAGGAAGCTGCTTAAGCGCTGTTTGAAAGACCCACCTAGAACTTTGATGCTGTTTAACTATTGCAAAAGGCGAATTAGAGCAGCGATCTTTAGCGTGCCAAAATGAGCTGCTTAAGCAATTCTGGCTATTTGGGTATGTAAAATTGTTGTGGGCAGCCGTGCCGACCCCTGGACTTGCCGTGGTAGTTGTGCTGCCACTGGTCAATGTCCAGGGGACGACAGTGTATCACGCACACTGTCGTACGCACACTAAGCGCGGGCCGCTTAGTGTGTGTTGTGCGCTCGGACAAGCAAGTGTTGCGAGCAGCCGGTCGAGCAGGGCTCCCGGCAGGGCACGGTACGGCTGGCGCGCGGCCGAGTATTTTAATGTGTATTGTGCTTGTGAGTTTATACTTATTATGTGTACTGTAATTTTGTATGTAATAAAGTACCTGAAAGCAAGCCAAAGATACAACAAAAATTCCATATAATTTCCCTTTTGATCGAATGTTAAAATCTATTTCAAAAGGTTCCAAGCTGTTATTTTAACTCAGAATCGTATCAAATAATGAATTGAATGGCTAAAACCACTCACTACTTGCAAAATTATACGAAAATTAGTGATATTTTGGCTGGAAAATCACAAGAATCGACTTACGCGGAAATTCGGGATACGCGGTTTTTTGCGGCCGTTTTCGGTCCCCATTAACCGTGTATCTCGGGGACCGCCTGTAGAAAGAGCAAGAGCAATGCAGATATTTTCGTTAATTTTGATCTTTTTCATTAAAATCACCGGCTAAATTTTAAATTTTAACGAAACATTGACGAAGCCAGGAAAGAGTTACGCAGTGTTTTATGCCCTGGAATGACTGCGGTATGGAAAGCTAAAAGTAATACTTTTAGGCATACTTTTAACGGTTTCTGAACAAGTTTGTGCTACTTGGGATATAGCCTTCTAACTATCCGAGCAAAAATATATATATGAATGGTCGTGTGGTCAAGATACGTGGGTAGTATCAAAATACGGATGTTTTGATTAAACTCTAAATAACTATAGAGGTTAACTAATTCAAGGTTGAGGACGGAATGTTGATATCAAGCTCGCCAGGCTCCGGTGGGCTAGCCATGTTGTACCCATGGAAACGGACGACCCAGTCCGTAAAGTCTTTTTAGGCCGTCCACAAGGACAAAGGAGGCGTGATAGGCCCAATCTGAGGTGGCAAGATGGCGTGGAGGCATCCGCTGTTAAGGCTGGGATAACGGACTTGCAGACGAAGGCGCGAGACCGTGAGCGGTTTCGGACACTCTTGAGGCAGGCCAAGACCGCAAAGCGGTTGTAGCGCCGGATAAGTAAGTAAGTAAGAAAGCCTTAAATTAGAAAAAGTTTATAATAAATCATTTATTCATTCCTATAGTTCATCAAGAGTGGATGTGTATTACCCTGAACTCTTATAGTACTACCTTATATGATAGATTAATCCTTCCACAATAAAACCTGTTTTGATTCCAAAATCTATCAGAACAGACAAGTAGCCACCTCCCACAAGAAAAAAACGGAAATAATTTCTATTGCCAACGTTAGTGCGATGAACGTTGCGACGTAGGATGGCAAAGTAAAACAAATCAATAAAAGCAAGTTTTTGTTTTCTTTACCTTAAGGAACTTACATGTCTATAGGAATATTTGAGTAATATGGACCTCTGCTCACGGAAGTGATCGCTCAGACGTGCATAATCACCCTCCATCATGCATTTGGTAAAATCATGTTCGAGTATTTCAAAAAACCCAAGCTCCATGATTTCCAAGTTCACCATCCGTTTGGGAAACCGAGCCGGCAAGGTCATTTTTGACATGTATCCTGGAAAAATAACCAAACGTGTCAGCTGAGGCAAGCTAGGCAGATATTTCGAAAATTGCTGATTAACATTTTCCACCACAAGCGTTTTCAGAGCAGACAGCTTGGGCAGGCAGGCGTAAACAGCCACGTAGTCCATAGAGAGCCACAAAAAGTTTAGCTGACTGCTGAGCTGTCCTGCGAAAAGATCACATATTTGATCGACTTTCGATGGATCGGGTGTGATCTTTAGCCACTTGATCGACGACAGCTCCGCCAACGATGGCCAATCGATTTTCATGTCGTACAACAGAAGCCTCTCCAGCCGGGGCAAGCGAACGCCTGTGAACGATAGAATATCGGCACTGCAGCATATGCTCAACTGTTGCAGCATGATCAGGTTCGATAGGTGGCGCAACGGATTCGGCCCGATACTAGCCAAGTACAGCAAATGCAGATCCTTCAGCTGAACGCATGATTCACAGATGGCCTGCAGCACCTCACTCGATGCGATGCTAGCGTGGTAGTACAGTTTCTTAAGCTGCTTCAAATGCCGGTAAAATTCGATCTTTTCGATAGAACCGATACTAATAGCTTGCTCGTGAGGACGTGATGAAAACATCATCCTATCATCATCATCATCAGCAGCAGCATGCCAAATCATGAGCTCCTCCAACTGTTTTAGCTTCCAGTACGGTTCTTCGCCTCCGTGCTCTATGTACTGCTTACCAACGATGGTCTCCACATCCAGTGAAGAAACAATATCCAGCACGCGAAGATTGGGACAGTCGATGACCTCAGGTAGACTTACATGCAGCACCAGCTTGTGCAGTGAACGATTAACAACCTTCAGCTCTTTAAATGAATGCGAACGAATTAAGCCATTAGCTGGATGAACCAAGTGTAGCTCCTGCAGGCATCCCATCTTTACCACCGCCTTCGATATCTTTACGGCGAACGTCTGCAAATCTTTCCCCAATCCGACCCTTAGTACGACCAATTGCTGGAGCCAGGACGGCACTAGTAGCTTGCTGAGCACGAGATTCATTTGACGCGTTACAAACGGTTCTCCCAGCAGATCAATATTGACCTTGCTGTAGCGGCGCTTGGTCCAATCGAGCATTTTGGCTGCTTCTGTTAAGTGTGCCTCCTCACGGGCCCTCAAATCGGCATAACTCATATTGCCATCTGACCGCACACGGCCAATGCGCAGGGTAAATCGTGTAGCGCCGTATTCGGAAACCAGGCGCTCCCAGCGGCGGCAGGTAAGTGAAACCTCTCTTAGCGAGTAGATGCAGAGATAGTCAAAAATGGTGTACATTATCTGGAAAGTGGAATGGAGGAGTAAAATCATCGTGATTTGAGTGGAAAGTCTGACCTTTGCTTACCTCTTGTGGCAGCTCATTGATGTGCAATTTGGGCGGGGACGAATACCTCGCGCATTTTCTTCGCGGACGGCTCATGCTTGGTTTTGATTACCTATGAGTATGTTGCGCGGTGATCTTCTTTTCATATGCCGATTTCCGATACGCCGATCGGGACGATGTAGGTTCAAAATCTCCATAACAAACACACAAACAGCGCATTGATAAGTTCCAAGACATCCAGCTGTCAGATGCCAAATGTTGAATTGGGTATAGCAGCTATTTGGATTCTTGAATTCAAACGGGCAGGTGTGTCGTTCCCATGCAACAAACACTACCCAAGCAATTTGACCCGATTTTGAATAATCGTGCAAATAAACATAGAGAGAAGATTCTCGCTTGTTTTCGGTGAATTTAAGGCCACAAATATACAAACGCTTTATGAAACTTACGATCAAGGTCCATAAACTACAGGCGGTCCCCGAGATACACGGTTTATGGGGACCGAAAACGGCCGCAAAATACCGCGTATCTCGGATTTCCGCGTAAGTCGAATCTCGTGATTTCCAACTAAAATATCACTAATATTCGAGTAATTTTGCAAGTAGGGGGCGGTTTTAGTCACTTTATGAATTATTTGATATGATTCTGACTGAATATAACAGTTTTAAATTTTTTGAAATAGTTTTTAACATTCAATCGAAACGGAAATTATTTGGCAATATACAATTGATGTGTCAAATCAGTACAATTTGCTCAAAGAACTGTCAAATTTAGAAAACCGCGTATCTCCGAATCCGCGTATAAGGGGTACCGTGTATCTCGGGGACCGCCTGTATATAGTAAAAATTTGCATGGAACTTTTCATTTCGCGCGCACGTGCACCGTCGTGTAAACACAGCTGAAGTTCGTCCAAAAAGAAAAGACGAACATGCTGTGGTAAACAAGCACTTTGACAGCTCGATGTTTGCAACGGAATCATTCGTACAAACGCCCGGCCGACGAATCGTGCATTGACGCCAACTGAAAGCAGCGCTACAGGTGAATGTGAAATGGATCTACCCGATGCTGGATCTCCCTTCGACAAGCTGCCATCGGAGGTAAATAATACTCAACATTCAAACCCCACATCCTGCATAGTTTCATGACTTCATTGCTCGTTCCAGCTCATTTTTTCCATTTTTGATTATCTTGAGCTCAAGTCGCTGAAGGCAGTTTCACTAACATGCCATCGGTTGGAGCAAATGTTTGCCGACTACAGTGCCTGTCGGTTTGTGCTGCGAATCCGTGAGGAACGAAACAGCTATGTATTCCTCCCGCCGTTGATTGAAATTGCTGATAAGGTGGAGGCGGCAACCAAATTGCTGAATAGGACCAAACGTTGTTACCGGCGTGTTCATCTCGATGTGCAGTATCAGCCAACGGCTGATAGTATCGAGCATATGCAAGCTGTGCTCGACAAGCTTTTCGCAGTACGGTTGATGCAGCAACTGACCGTGCTGAAGCTTGATTTGCCGGCCGTACCGGAGAAGTTGGCCGTACAGCTGTCGGATGCGGTGTCAATGCTAGACAGTCTGCAGGAGCTAGCCATCAGCTACAAACAAAGAGATAATCAATCCACGTTCAGCCAACTGTACATTGTGAATCGTTCACTGCACAAGCTGGTGCTGAACTGCGTTTGGCCCGGCAGGATCAATTGTCCCAATATGCAGTGCCTGAAAGTGTTGGCGAATGTAGACGTGTGGTACATGATAGGCGAACAGTATGCACTACATGGTGACGCAGAACCGTACTGGAAGCTGAAACATCTGAAGGAGCTGTTCATGGCGACACACCTTTTGTACCGTGCGTTGGACCATTATTTACAAAAAACAGAAACCTATAAGAGCGTATTTTGTCAACAGTTGACCCAGCTTAAAAAATTACGTCTTTTTCACAGTTGCCTGGTAACAGATAAGGTGCTGAAGGCCATCTGCGAATCGTGCGTCCATTTGGAGAACCTGTCGTTCACGTCAATGTACATTTCCAATCCGGATTCGTTCCGCTACATCTCGAACCTAACCAACTTACGACAGTTGTCAATTGAGAGCTACATTAGCGGTCTATCGTTCGCTGGCGTTCGCTTGCCTCACCTCAAAACGCTTCTGCTAGGCAATGTTAACATTGACTGGCCATCGTTAGCGAAAGTTGAATCGATTGAGTCGCTCATGATTAAACTCAACGTCTCGCAGGTGGTTCCAGCATGTGATCTTTTCGCTGGACACATGCGGCGGTTACGCTTGTTATGGATCAAGTTTGATATTAATATAAATCACGAGCGCTATCGAGAAATATTCGCAGCGCTCAGTAAACTCCCTGCACTGGAAACGCTTGTACTGCACAATGTGTTACGTTTGGACTGTCTCAAAGAAATGGTACCGATACCACGGCTCACCCGACTCGTTGTATGCGACATATTTCCAAAATGTATTTCGGTATCTCCGGCCGATGTTGCAAAACGAGTCCCGAAAGTAGATAGAATCGAAGTTCCTTGGATCAATAAGGTTAACAAAGAGATGAAGCAACGCTTTGGATGTAATGCTGGCTTTTTTCATTAGATTTGCAATGTTGCCTTGACCATTAGATATGGTTTATACCATATTTATTATGGTACCACCATATACCATTATTTATTTGTATTACGAACCCAAATCATGGTTTGCTTGTTTAACATGTTTCAACACACGCTTAGCAACTTAAGTGCTGAACTTCTAGAATATATAGAATGTAGTTGTAAAACGGGGATTTTTGGTTTGATAACAGTAAATGCAATAAAGACAATATTTTAACTAGAAGTATGCATATGAGAATCTTATAATATTAGCTAACAATAATAATAATTAAAAAAAAAAACAAATACAGGCGGTCCCCGAGATACACGGTTAATGGGGACCGAAAACGGCCGCAAAATACCGCGTATCTCGAATTTCCGCGTAAGTCGAATCTCGTGATTTCCAGCTAAAGGGCCTTTGGGGGGTCGCCATAGTTGAGGGACTTTACGTCATTTTTGAACCGTTAACCATTGGTTTCCGCACACAAAGCTTAGCAAATAGAACAGATTTCTTTGTTATTATGTGTATTTTTGTGTGTCTATTGGTTTTATCGAAAAAATTAGATATATTAACAAAAGATTTGATGATTTGTTTATGTACGAAATTTAAAATCATGTGAGTAAGAGTTCTAATCTCGCGTAAATTGTCCATGCGGCTCGTCGATAATAAGGAATCAATGTGGAAATTGAAAAAATAATGGTTTTCTTAATTTTTATCTCCAAAAATGTCGAAAACACAATGAATTATGGAATAAATTCACGGAATAAAACAAAATAACACACTTTAATCCATGTTTTAATGTTTAATAAGAACTTGCAAAGTCCAAAATATATTTTTAAAGAATATTTAATCGAAAAAATTGGGTAGATAAATTTAATGAACAAATTTAATAAATGTAAACAAAGTTTGAATCCTGGGGACCTTACGTCAAGTGACGAATTGTCAAAATGCACTAGAGTCCACCACCTGATATTTTTAAATCCACCTTGCTGCTGACCACTCTTTGCAAGCTGTCAAATGGGAAAAAGCAGCAACAACATAAACAAATCAGATTTGCCCTTCCGAGCAGCGTCCACTCGCACGGCAAATTTTGCTCCATTCTTTTGGGACGGTAAGTTTTTAATTAAAATACCCATTCCAGTGCAGGTAAAAAACGCATTCGCTTGCCATTGTAGCTACCGCAAACCGGATCATCCCACGGCAGCCATGGCATCCGCATCGAGCAGCAGCGCGAAGAATCTGTTCAGCGACTCGAAACGGCGGCTGGCGGAACGGGTGGCCGTGAACGTGAACAATGCCTCGTCCGTCGCACGGCAGATCGTGCGTGGCTCGAAATCGAACGAAATACTGATGCAGGCGGCCAAGAACTTTGCCTACCATGAGAGCACGGTCGACAACAGCATACAGAATCTGAAGAAGATGGAGATCATATTCCAGCATCTGAACTACCAGTACGAAGCGATCGAGCAGGCGGCCGAGAAGCTGGAGTACGTCGAGGAGCAGGTGAAGGCCATGGAAAGGTGATAAATCTGCGTGGTTGGGTGATGCAGGGGGATAAGAAAAAGGGGCGTTTGCGCTAAAGTCATAGTCGTCAGATAGCTTGTTTGGCTTTCAAAGGAGCTGTTAATGAGATAACTGTGCCCAGCAACTGTCATACATTTTAGCTTTATTTATTAAACGTTTAGTTAAGTTCATTCTAGAGCGTGCATTCCGGAATAATTAATGTTGAATAATATTTAAAAAAAACCAAACATCCACAAAATTACCTCTTTTCCTTTTGTTTACCTCGAACACTGTCAACTGAACGAGGATATTGAAAAATTACCCCCAAACTGACAGCGCTCGCGTAAACGTTACGTCAAAACTTGGGTAATTTTTGATCCTACCCCCTCCACCCGGACGAACAACGACAGCGCGCGCCAAAAAATAAACATAGCAACGCGCGTTTGTTTACGTTTCCTGCGCTGAGATCATCCTTCGAGCTGGAATTAGCTTGCGCGTTCGTGTTTCGCGACGAAAATGCGTTAATTGTTCCCCAAAGTTGCAAAAACCGAAACACTAATAGTTGAAAGTGTGTGTGTGAGTGTGGAAATTTAGAGCAAACCGACGACAAAACACCCACATGATCGCGGGCAGCGATGGAGCATACGCCACGGAATGCGGTGCGACAGGGTCACCGCGGTGCCCTTCTCGGCACGCCGAAGCTGGCCAGCGGCAGCAGCAGCAAAAAATCACTCTTCGGGAAGGATGCAGCAGATGAGACCGACCTTGGGCCGATGACACCGCTGCGGTTCGGGAGCCATCGGAAGAAAGGCCAAACGCGTAAGTTCTGTTCTGGCTTGGCTTTTGGGCGTTCTGACAGATGATGCTGGAGCTTCACGGCGTCTCACGTTGATGTCGGGACAACCAGTGGCCTACTTAGCTCTGTTGCTACTGGATTCGTCACTGAAACGAGAGGGGGCTGTTAAGCCCGAGCATCCCAACAAGGACGTTGTTGGGTGTAGCTTGCTTCTTCCTGCCGTTTCCCTTCTAGCCATCGGTGCCCGCTTTGATCCTCACTTGAGTGTCCTGTTGGTCGTTTTGACCTGACGGCGCTGACGGATTCGACTACGGGCTAAGGTCCTGTTAGCAATCTTAATCATATTATCAGGTCTAGCCAGAACCATTTCCTTGTATTTTTGAAGTTTTCTCCACGCTCTTGGTCGACGTTCAAACTCAAACTTCAAACGACGTACGATCCCGGTTTATATGCTTGCTCCCTGTCCGATCATGTCCAAGGTCCATAAACCTGATTTGTTACCTGTTTGGTGGGATTTTCTGTGAATTGTTTATGGAATTTACCACCAACACAAAAGACCTTACAAATGTGTTCTTTTTGCTTGTGGTGTTAATTTGTAAATTAAAATTATTACAAGGACGCCTAAACAATGCAATATCTATACAATAAAACAAACCTAAATTAATGGTGCCACATGGTTTCTCCTGCTATCTTTTCATGGAACGTTTCTTCATTGCTTCGTAAAATTTCTAGCGATAAAAATCCGTTCAAAATTTAAACTCTTTACACGTTACAATCAACAAAAATGAAAATTTGCATTTGTTTGGTGCAGTCATAAACTCGCACGACTCATTAACATGCCCGTCATGGGTTCAAGTCTATAATGAGGACCGTTCCACCCGTTGCAAGGACTAGACTATCCGGCTTCGTGGTACTGTATAGGACACGGAAGCCCTGCATAGCCCTTGTATGTCCGCGTAGGACGTTACACCAATTAGCTTATTCATCTAATAAAACGGACAAACTGATACATAATTGATAACGATCTTGCAAATGCCAACCCTGAAGTTAAGGCCATTAGGGCCATTAAAACTTATTCTTACCCCATACCAATATTGGAACTGTTCCCAAATCCATAAAAATTGGCATAGACATATTGTCCAATTTGTTTAAAGATTACCTATTTAAAATATGCTATTTTTTGATTCGGTATCAGTTCCATACCCGGTCCAAGTATCGTTCCGAATCCGTATCCGGAACAATTCCAGGTACAGTTCTTGTAAATAATTGTAATCAGAAGCCATTTCTAAATCAGTATGGGTTCATGATCGGTTTCAGGACCGGTATCGGTTGAGTATCAGTACCAGGTCCTTTATTGGTTTACTTTCAGTTCTAGGGCTGATATGGATTCTTTATAGGTTCCTGGATCAGTATGGGTTCAGTATCAGTTTCAGGTCCGGCATGGATTTAGTATCGGTTCCAAGACCGGTATGGGTTCTGTATCAGTTCCAGGACGGGTATGGAATTGTGATCGGTTCTAGGACCGGTATAGGTTCATGATAGGTACCAGAACTGGTATGGGTTCATGACAGATTCCAGGACCGGTACGGGTACTTGATAGGTTCTAGGACCTGTATGGGTTCAGTATCAGTTCCATGTCCTTTATGGGTTTACTTTCAGTTCCAGGACCGGTATGGATTCTTGATCGGCTACAGGACCAGTATAGGTTCATGATAGGTTCAAGGACTATTATGGTTTCATGATAGGTTCTAGGATCAGTATGGGTTCATGGTAGGTTCCAGGGCCGGTATAGGTACTTGATTGGTACTAAGACTTGTATGGGTTTATGATAGGTTCCAGGACCGGTATAGGTTCAGTACCAGATTCCTCTGCCCTGGCCAAATTACCTAGTCAAAACGTGCAACTAACATGAATTCTCCCATCCTTCCCCCCCAAACTGCAGCCAGCAGCAGCAGCAATGCGCTTACCAACATCACCTCGTTCCGCAACCTGTTCGGCAACGAGTCGCCGGACAGTGATCGGTCGCTGTCGCCCGACTTTGCCCGCCGGTTCACCAACAACGGCCGGTACGAGCTGCTGTCCGTCGACCAGGACAAGGAAAACGTCGCGATGGTGGACGAGGAGACGCGCTTCTCGTTCAGCGGCAGCATCCCGGAAACGCCGAGCAGCCGGCTCAGTGCCGAGGAGAGCGCCCTGCTCGACGAGAACAACTCCAACTCGCTCTCGCTGATGATGAGCTCGGATCTGAATCTCGTGGAAAAGCGCACGAAAGCCCTGCACCGCACGCCGGGCGTGACGACGCGCAGCCGATCGACCAATAGGGATCGGGCGTCGGTTGGACCGTTGCAGCGCAGGACGCAGCAGCAGGCCCAGCCACAACACCAGCCAAAGGCACAGCTGCTGGGTATGAAAAGACCGCACACGGTGGTGAGTACGCCGGACAACCGTTCCCAGTCGCCGGTGTGCACCGAGACGGGAGGGAGCAGCAGTACAGCAAAGCGACCCAATGTGAAGGCCCGCACCGCACTGCACTTTAACGACGTTCAGCCCATACCGGCAAAATCGTTCTACTCATCAGCGTCCGTCGCCGAAAAGGACCACAGCCCCCTTAAACCACTCCAGCCTTTGTCGACGAAATCGTTCTACTCGTCGGCGACTTCGTTGGCACAGGGCCCAACCAGCACCAGCGCCTACAAATCAACGCCCTCCCCGAAGCCATCCACAACGCACCACCAGCCAGTGACGCCCAAGCACGTGCCGCTCACAAAAACGCCACACAAAGCGACCATGCGCAAACGCTCCAAATCGTTCTCGTCCGCCGCCCCACGGCTAGGGCAGCGGGGGACGGTGCACAAGATACGGAAGCCGACGAAAAAACGTTCCCCCAAGGAAGCTCGAACCGATCGGTCACGCACAGCAAAAGGCGGAGGCTCGGCGGTGGCAAAGCAGACGAAAAATCGTGCCATCGCCGGTGGCACGAAAAGCTGCCCCACCACGCCGAAAAGCAACAAGGAACCGGATCACGAGCAGATGCTGCAGCAGCTGAAGCGCGTGAACAGTATTTTGCGCGAGGGACAGAGAAACTTAAAGCGCGTCGCCCGTCCGCTCGTCACCTCCCGCTCGATGACGGATTTAGCTGGCGCGGGGCTGTCGTCCGAGAGCGAGGGGGCTAGCTCGTCTTCGTCGGAAGAGGAAGGCTCAGCCTCGGAGGGGGAGGAGGAGAAGGACGGTGGTGGCACGCAGCGCAAGTTCTTCCGCTCGAAGCGTCGATCGCGATCAATACGCAGCGTGTACAAACACTTCGACACGATCATGGTTGGCGTGAAGCAGGGCGGAAAGCGCAAGCTGCTCAGCTTTCCGCAGGCGCCGAAGCGCCGGCGTACCGCGTTCGGGGAGGAAAGTTTCGACTTTGCGCACGAGCAGGCGGAGGTGGAAGATTTGATCAGCAAGCTCGGTGATGGTGGTAGCGACAGTTTCGGCGAGGGAAGGGCGAACGATGAGGACGATGCACCGATACCGATCCAATCGAACGTTATCTATCTGTCGGCGGGCGATGGGTTTGTGGTGGAGCACAGTCCGCCCGAGGGGAACACCACCGTGGAGGCTCAGCAGGCGGACTGCGAGAATGGGATGGTTGTAGTACAACATGGCGGCAGTGAGATCACTGAGGCCGTCCTTCACGAGGCTAACGATTACTCCACGACGTTCGATGGTTACGATCAGCTTGCGTACGATGGCGAAAGCATGTACGAGGGCGTCGAGCAGCGGGACGACCTTTTATCCAACAGTACAATCATCATACAGCACGACACGTATCACACGTCTACGAGTTATCACAACGTGAGTGTTGCGTCTACAACGGTGGTGCAGAACTCAACCGGTAAGTTGGCATCAAAATCGATTTTGAATATTTATATGCCTTTTTAACAATAATAATGAAACGAGCTAGTGGTGTGCGTCCCGGAGCGCGCTTACTAGATTCGATAGGTACGGAAGTAAGTTCGAAATTTTGAACCACGTAGGATCTTCACCATGCGGCAGATCTTGGAGAAGATGGCTGAATACAAAAACGACACATACCATCTCTTCATAGACTTCAAAGCCGCATACGATAGCATAGCCAGGGTAAAACTGTACGACGCTATGAGCTCATTTGGAATCCCGGCCAAACTGATAAGGCTAGTTAGAATGACTATGACCAACGTCACATGCCAGGTGAGGGTGGATGGAAAACTCTCAGGACCTTTTGCTACCACCAAGGGTCTGCGCCAGGGGGACGGGCTTGCCTGTCTCCTATTCAACTTGGCGCTAGAGAGGGCCATCCGCGACTCGAGGGTGGAGACTACGGGAACCATCTTCTATAAGTCAACCCAGATCCTGGCATACGCTGATGATATAGACATCATTGGTCTGCGGCTCTCCTATGTAGCAGAAGCCTACCAAGGGATTGAGCAGGCGGCAGAGAACCTCGGATTGCAGATAAACGAGGCAAAGACCAAACTGATGGTGGCAACATCAGCGGACCTACCAATAAATAATCCAAATCTACGTAGGCGTGATGTACAGATAGGTGAACGCACTTTTGAAGTCGTCCCAGAATTCACCTATCTTGGGTCAAAGGTCAGCAACGACAACAGTATGGAAGTTGAGTTGCGCGCAAGGATGCTGGCTGCCAACCGGTCATTCTACAGCCTGAAAAAGCAGTTCACCTCAAAGAACCTGTCGCGACGGACGAAGCTGGGACTATATAGTACCTATATAGTACCAGTACTCACATACGCCTCTGAGACATGGACACTGTCCAAATCTGACGAAGCCCTCTTAGCCGCGTTCGAGAGGAAGATGCTCAGAAGGATACTTGGCCCCGTATGTGTGGAAGGACAATGGAGGAGCCGCTATAATGACGAGCTATACGAGATGTACGGCGACCTCACTGTCGTACAGCGTATTAAGCTCGCCAGGCTCCGGTGGGCTGGCCATGTTGTACGCATGGAAACGGACGACCCAGCCCGTAAAGTCTTTTTAGGCCGTCCACAAGGACAGAGGAGGCGTGGTAGGCCCAAATTGAGGTGGCAAGATGGCGTGGAGGCGTCCGCCATTAAGGCCGGGATAACGGACTGGCAGACGAAGGCGCGAGACCGTGAGCGGTTTCGGACACTCCTGAGGCAGGCCAAGACCGCAAAGCGGTTGTAGCGCCGGATAAGTAAGTAAGGATCTTTTAAAACCACGGAATCGCTGGTCGGAACTATCAGAACACAATCGGAAAGGTCTGAATTAGTGATGTGTTCGTCGACTTCGATCATACTCCGGCTATTGTTAGTACGAATCCGATTCCGGTAAAATTCAAACGATCAGTTCCGCCCGGAGCTGGAATCGTTCCGAGTCGTCCGGAGTCGTCCGGAGTCGTCCGGCGTCGTCCCAAGATTTCCGGAGTCACCCAGAGTCGTTCGGAGTTGGTCAGAGTCGCCCGAAGTCGTTTGGAGACGGAGTCGTCCGGAGTCGGCCGGAGTTAACCGGAATCAGAGTCGTACAAAGTCGATCGCAGTCATCCAGAATAGTGATGGGCAAATCCGACTCCGATAAATGCAGAATCAACTCCGGAAGGTAGGTTCTCCCAGCATTCTGGATTCTGGAGTCGTTCGGAATCGTCCAGATACGTCCGGAGTCGTCCTCGGTCCGTCTTCGGGCGGAACTAGTGGTTCAGATTTTGTGATTTTGGAGGATTTCAGAGTCTTTTGGAGTCGTTTGGAGTCGTCCGGGGTCGTCCGGAGTCTTTCAGAGTCGGCTGGAGTCGGAATCGTTCGTAGTCGGTAGAAGTCAACTGGAGCCGTTTCGGTTTAATGTGATTGTGATCAGATATTTCATTTTGTTGTTGTTGGCTTTGCGCGCGCAGTTCGTATACTGGCCTTTGTTTTGAAGAGCGATTATGGCCGGCTCCGACACCAACCGACTGGGAACGACTCCGAACGATTCTGGCCGACCTCGGATGATTCCGACTCCTAACGACTCCGGACGACTCCGGATGACTCCGACACCAAACAACCTCGGACGACTCCAGATGATTTCGGACGACTCCGATTTCGAACGAATCCGAGCGGTCCCGGACGATTCAGAACGACTACAGATAATGCTAGGTGGACCTAACTTCCGAAATCAGTTCCGAAATTACCGGAATCGGGTCAGAGTCGGCTCTGGATGATTTCCATCTTTACCCATCACTAGTCTGAATGGTTCGTTATATCAGGTCTGTTGGATCAGAACCCTTGAAATTGAATACAAATTATGATTTTACAAATTACAAAAACTAACACTTCCATTCCAAACGATCCATTCTCATGGAGATTCCGGAAACTGATTCTGGACCTACTATCTCAAATTCATTCCACAAAAAATTGGAGCTAGCCGGCATCGATTACGCCCAAAACTTAGAGGTTATCCATAAACAACGTAACGATACAATTGATAAGTTCCGGTCCCGTGGTGTAGCGTTAACTCGCATAACTTCCCAATATGCCCGTCGTGGGTTCCAGCCTCGCATTCAAGACCGTGATTCTCCATACGCAAAACAAATTATCCTGTTATGGGTAATCAATATGTCACACGGATAAGCAAGTCAAGTGGTACAGAAGACAGGCTTTGCCCCAAAATAGATGCTGCGAAAGGCCAGAAGTATATCTCCTCAATTAATTTTCTATCGGTTTGATCAACCCTACAAAGTAACGCAATTTATGGATGACCCCCTAAATAGAATCCAATTTGCACTACGAAATGAAATTATTCATCTTTCACCGTTCTCATTTCCTTTTCCCTCTAGTATCACACTACCAGTGCCAAACCCAGTGCCAGTCGGAGCAGCCGATGCCAACCGACCCAACCACCAACGCATACTACCCCATCTTCTATCCCGACCGCGTAAAAGAGCTATGGCGCGAGGAACGACAGCAAACGCTTGCCGCCGAACAGCAAACGGCGGACGTGCGGCATTTGCTCCGCCAGCAGCCGGACCATCGAGCGAAGGCGGACAGAGCTGGTGCCGGCCACAACCAGTACCAGATCGATGCGGGACAGCGCGTGTACGGTGCGGTGCACTGCAAGGAGTGCGGCCTCACCTACACGACGCACGAGCCCGAGGAGGAGCTTTTCCACGATCGCTTCCATCGCTCGCAGGCGCAGCTGAGCTTCCCGAGCGGGCTGAACGAGCAGGTGGTGGTGCAGGTACCGGAGTGGGACGTCACCGGACGCATCATCGTCGTATCGCAGGTCGATAGCACCCGGCAGCCGCTGCTGCGGAAGGCCCAGTCCGTGCTGGAGCTGGTGGACGGCGAGCTGGGGTACGCGACGTGCGGCGAGCTGCCGGAAGGGGCGTGCGTCTATCTGGCCGTCGCGCGCTCGACCGTGCTGGGGATCTGTGTGGTGCAGCCGCTCCAGTACGCGAACCGCATGATTTGCCTCGACGGGCTGCACGGCGTACCGATCGATTGCTACTCGTCCGAGTTCTATCACGCCAAGTGAGTGGGTTCGAAAGGCGTGCTTTGTTTTTAAACTCACCACTATTAATTCACAATCTTCTTTTCACCACAGATGCGGCATCTCACGCATTTGGGTTTCGCCGAAGTACCGCCGCAAAGGAGTCGGACGCAAACTGGTGGCCGCCGTCCGGTATCACTACATCTTCGGCTACACCATCGCGGTGGACGAGGTCGCGTTCGGGGCACCGACGGAGATGGGCAAACTGTTCGCGGAATCTGTCTGCGGCCGGAAAGACTTTCTCGTCTACGTTTAAGGGAGCGGGGCTCGCATATAATGTGCCACGTCAATGATCGTTAATTTAATTTTCTCTTTCACTCCCTGTCTCTCCCCCATGTGCTCTCCACTATTGCGTTCTCTGTGTTTATTGGATAATTTTTGTCTCTGCATTTAGTAATAAACAATCACACGACGGACGGGTGAACGGTTTTTTTTTTACGAAAATTATTAAAGCGTGTTCCTCATTTCTTTGCTCCGGCGGCCTTCGCAGCCATCTGTTCGGCGAGCAGTTGCCGCTCGCGCATCACCTTTGCCCGCTGTTTCGCTAGCTTGTCCACCTTGCGGTGCCATTTGACAAACTTCTCATACTCCTTGTCGGCGATCGGGTACTGCGGAGTGGTCCCAGCAAGAAAGTGGTCCAACAGCTCGTCCACCTGCAAGGGCTTGCGGCCGAACTGCATGCGCCGTCGGATGTTAAGCACCTGCCGCGCGCACTCCAATATCTGCCCTGCCGAGTAGCCGGTAGTGACCTTGGCCAGGGCGGAAAGGTCCAAATCGCGCGGTACGGTTGGAAAGCGACGCAGCGCATACTGCCACAGCAGCACGGTGGAGCCATAGTCCGGTCGGGGTAGCAGCAGGATCTTGTCGAAACATTTCTTCAGCGGTCCTACCTTCGCCACCCACGGCTGATCGCAGGTGCCGACGAGCAGTACCTTATCTTCCGGTTTGAGCTGCTTAACGATCAGCTTGAATAGATGCTTGCCGAGCTTGGCGGGATCGAGCGGTTGCTCCGGCTGGGGCACTTTTTTGTAGAACGCACGATGAACACCCTCGATCGCCAGCACCGACGGTTGCAGCAGGCGGGCGGCGCGTAGTACGAGCTGCAAAAAGTACGCCATGTTGTTCGGTTCGACCGGTCCACACGTGTCAACGCTCAGGTCGAACAGGGTGGAGCCCGTTTCGTTGCAGATCGCTTCGAGGAGTAACGTTTTCCCGTACCCCGGTGGTCCTACCAGACAGAGGGACTTCGGTTTCGGTGCAGCGAGTGGTCCCATCCCGTAGAGGTAGGATTGAAGTATCGTTCTCACCTCTCCCATGCCCGGCGGTGGATCCTGCTCCAGCCGATTGCGCCTCTCGAAGGCGGCGTAATTGAAGTCACCGATGTAATCTTCAAACGTTCGCTTGCGACACGTTTTTAGTACGTTTCGCTCGACCAACTCATTAAGGATGGATTCAACGGACAGATCAGCTGTCGGATCGATCGGCTCTTTGCGTTTCTTCCCCTTGGCACCTTTCGCACGGGGAGGCTTTTTCGGCTTCGGTGGTTTGTACTTCATCCGCTCGTCCTTGCACAGCGCCATCTGCAGGAGCTCCCGTTCGGATTTGAGCAGCTCGTGTACTTCGGCGTGCAGTTCTTGATGGACCTCGGCAAACTTGTCCAACGTGATCCACTCCATGATGGGAAGATCCTGCAGGTTGTCTAGCTCGTTGACAAAGGCCCAATCTTTGCGGTATCGTGCGAGTGTTTCCTCCAGCGTTACTGGAAATTAAGAAGAGCCCGAAACGATGAGAAAGAAGAGGTCGATGTCTCTGGATGATCTTTGGAACAGGTCTCAAATCCATTATGGCGCTGGAACTAGATCTTGGAACTGTTATGCAACCTATCCCTATCGTGGAATTAATCCTGAACATATTCTCGTCGTAGATCTAATCCCGATCCAGTCCCAGCCCTAAAACTGATTTTGATCCAATCCTGCTTTTGGAGGATCTATTCCATATTGTGGAATTAATGCTCGAAACGAACCCTGAACCAGTTCCGGTCGTGGAACTGATTCCGAACCTGATCATAAATCTATCTTGATCCTGATCCGATACATTGATCTTCAAACTGATACTGTAATGATCCTGTTCCTGGAATTTATTCTGAACCAATCCTAATTTTGAGACCATTTTTTAAACTAACCTTCTCCTGCAAAAGGATAGTAATCTAATAGCTGATGCATAACATACCTATTCCAGACCTTTAGTTCATCACGAGACTATCCCGGCTCTGGAACTATTCCCGAAATTCTCCCAATCTTGGAACATCTTAAGAATCCTTTCTAATCTGGTGCATCTACTGATTCTCTGTTGGTCCATGAACTGATTTCAAAGCTATATCAATCCATAAACTTACACTGTACTTATCCTGAACTTATTGTGATTCTGGATTATCTCATTAATTCCGGCTATTTAACAGATAGTTTACTTATCTCAGTGTTAATAGTCTTATAATAGCTTAAACAGACCTGTTTCGGTCCTGCAGTTCATGAAGAACCTATCCTGATCCTGAATTTGGCCTCGAACCCAGGGGCGGATTAAGGGTATTGGGGGCCCTAGGCGGTAAGGCGAATTGAGGCCCCCTGTAAATGGTAAATGGTGTACGGGGTGGGGGGGAGGTGCTACTGGCTCTTGGGTTGGGAGATTGAACAGTAAACTTGAGGCCCATACGATCATCAGTCACAGGCTAAAATTTGCTGGCGGGGGTGGGGGGGTGGTGGGGTTGCAAATGACTCGCCAGCCTCGGAGGCCCAACGTCCATCCTTTCGGGGGCCCTTGTCGCTAGTACTTTGTCTATAAGGCATACTATAGACTAGCGATCTACGGGGCCCCTAAATCGGCGGGGCCCCAGGCGACCGCCTAGTCCGCCTACCGTTAGATCCGCCACTGCTCGAACCTATTCTTAACCTTCAACAGATAAAGAATATCTTCTGATCCTGATTGGAACTGCACACAACTCTATACCGATTTAATATATGTTACTATTCTAACAAGATATTGGAACTTCTACAGGACAATATACAGATCTATAGACTTCTAACAAGATATTGAACCTACTCCAATACAGGAACCTAACCTGGAACTAACCAGATTCTGACAATGATCCTAATTCTCTTTGAATTGTTCGTGGTCTAGAAATTAATCATGAACGTATCTTGATCTAGAAACTGTTTCAGAACCTTAGCTTACGAACACATTCAGCTTAAATTCAGATTTTTTCTGGAACAAGGAACAACTACCCAGCCTATTACTCGCTCTGGAACTAACATCAAACCTACTCCTGTCATGATTGATAATCCAAGCAGAAATTCTAAAATATAGAAACATATAATGAACTTTTGCAGTAATTGTCCTTACGGTACGCATTGGTCATAAACTCCGGCTCAGTAAAATCATACGTCTTGCCCTCCTTCCTTTCCCTGGCCCGTTTCTCCCGCGCCAGTTCCTTCAGCCGTGCCTTCTCCTCCTGCTTCTTCTCCTGCTCGCGCTCCTTTGCCGCCTTCATTGCATCGGCTTCCTTTTTCTTCTGCTCGGGCGTCTTCAGCTTATCCAGCTGCTTCTGCCGCTCCAGCGCCAGATACTCCAGCGGCGTAAGCGTTTCGCCGCGCACAATCAACACCGTGCCGCCCTGGAACGGTTCCGGGATCAGATCGAACGCCAGCGTCTCGTCGTACCACTCGCGAAACCAAGCCCGCACAAAGTCGGTAATGTCTTCGAGCAGGGCCGGACCTCGGATGCGCAATATGCGTGCCTTTTCGTCTGCGATTGCCGCCACAAAGCTACGATCGAACTCGGGCTGTCGGGCTCGGCGCGCCGCTCGCACCTCCGCAACGGCAAGCGCATCCCCCAGCTTCGGTTCATAGTCATCAAACAGTCCCAAAAATTTGGATCTATCAAAGCGATGCTTTTTCTGCGCCTTTAGTGCATTAAATTTGCGCCAATAGCGTTGTATCTTTGCTGCGGCCCGGTTCAGCCTGATGCGTTCCAATGCCTCTTCGAGACGCTTCGCCGCTTCGACCTGGGCCAGCTCCGCCGCAGCCTCTTCCTCGGCCTGCTGCTTCAGCGCCAGCTCCTTCGCATCGGGCCACCGTACGGACGCTACCCGAACTGTTTGTTCCTCCCAGCCCGGTGGTGCGTAGTACGCAAAGTGGACCACATCTTTCTTCTTCATCCGAAAGTCCCAGTTGTAGACGGTGCGCTTCAGCGGGTACAGCATGAACTGGCCGGGGCGGTAGAAAAACTCGTACGGCACATCCACAATCTCCTCGTCGATCGGTTTCGGATAGTAGCGGTCGGGATGGAGCCGAAAGTTCGTTTGCCGTACCCGGGCCTGGCGTGCCCGTTCGTGCGCCGTGATCAGGTTCAATGCGGCCTGCAGTCGCTCCTTACGACGGTCTCGCTTTACGACGGGCCGGTTAATGCCTTTTCCAACGGGAACCTGCTCTTCCTCCGGTTGTTCGCTTTCGTCCGAGGAGCTCCCGTCCTCCGCATCACTTCCCGGCTCGATGAACGCGGGCAGCTTTTGCGCATCGAGCAGCGCTTGCAGTTCGTCGGGTCGCCGTGCGGGAAAGTAGCAGGGACGTACCGCCAGCACATCGTCCGGTATCAGATGCTGCTCCTGCAGCGCCCCGTCCACGTACACGAACTCGCTCAGCTCGATTTCCTGCAACTTCGTCCTGAGCTCGAGCATGCGCGCCTGCCCAGCCTCCAGCAGTTGCTGTATGACGGCTCGCTTCTGGGCTTGCAGCGTTTGGTCGTAGCAGCGCTCCAGGCTGCGGCACAGCTGAACATAACGACAGAACAGATCCGACACCAAGCGATGCACGATCCGCCCGTCCTTGGTCGGTTCCGCTAGTTGTATTCGTTTTTCGTGCTTCAGCACGTGGTCGAGCAGGTCGGTGGTTGTGATCCAAAACTTGGCAACTGCCTTCGCCTGTGCCATTTTGTCTGAAGGTTTTCTCTGTTTTGCCACTATAATATAATTTAAAAAATGCACAAATCTCTTCTTCTATTACAAAATTCTACTAAAGGCTGATAAGCGTTACTTCTCCGACTAATTTTCTGTCGCGGTTGCTAAGCACGTTGAAACTGCACCCATAGCTTTCTTTGCTTTTACTTTACCCGTTTACTCTTCCTTCACTACCACCACAGCACGCTGCGATTTTATTTAACTCTCCTGCCGCACATTCCTTCGCCGCCGGCCAGCACGTAACCCATCGACACCGATCTTCTCCTTCACCTCGTCGATCGTCTGCTCCGCTATCGCCCGCGCCCGCTCACTGCCCTCCTCGATAACGTCGGCCAAATAGCCAACATCCCGCGTGTACCGCTCCATCCGCTCCCGGATCGGCCGCAGATGCTCAATCAACGCTTCCGCCACCAGCAGCTTGTACTGGCCCGTGTTTTTCCCCACCGCCTCCCGGCATATCTCCTCCACCGGTTTGCCACTGACCAGCGAGTGGATCGTGATCAGATTCGACACGCCGGGCCGCTCTTTCGCATCGAACGTAACCTCCGACCGGAAATCCGTCACCGACTTCTTCACCTTCTCCAGCACCACGTCGGCCGGGTCGATCAGCATGATGCAGCTCTTCGGGTCCGGATCCGATTTGGACATCTTTTTTGACGGGTCGCGCAACGACTTCAGCCGGCTGCCGTCGTTCACGAGCGTCTCGCAGAACGGGAACGTTCGGCCGTACTTGTTGTTGAACGCGCGCGCCAACGATTGAGCCAGCTGCAGCTGCTGGATTTGATCCTCCCCGACCGGCACGTGGGTCGCTTTGTACAGCATAATGTCGGCCGCCTGCAGGACCGGGTAGAGGTACAGGCCGAGCGGAATTTCCTTCATGTTGGCCGACTTTTCCTTGTACTGGGGAAGATGGGTCAGGCGTGCCATTGTCGTCAGACAGCCCAGAATCCAGGACAGTTCGGCATGCTGCGGGACGGCCGACTGGAGGAAGAGGGTGGCCCGTGCCGGATCGATACCACACGCCAGCAGCGTTGCCGTCATTTGCAGCGTGTTGTGACGTAACGTGTCGGGGTCCTGAGAGGATGGTACCAAACATCAGTGAAAAGCTCCCCACTTCAGGGTGTGCTTCTTACCGGCGGGATGGTCATGGAGTGCAAATCAACAATACAGTAGGTGACGTCCTCTCCGGCTTCCTGCAGCTCCACCCAGCGCTTCACCGCACCGAGATAGTTGCCAATGTGCAGCGCACCGGTCGGCTGCACGCCGGAAAACACCTTCCGTGGCCATGGGGCGGGCTGTTGGAGGGAGAAAGGAAACGTTACTTAATGCACACCGTCATGTAAACTCGCCCGTACCTTCGCTTCTGCGGAAAGGAAGCGATTTTGCTGTCGTAGGCTGTTCGTACTCTTCAGCAGAAAGGGTAAAACACGTTTGGCGCTGAACATTTTTTTCCGGTTTGCTAGCGATCGATGCAAAATGTAAACAATAGCGCAAATAGACGATAGCCCGAAATGTCACAACAAACCGGCTACACTGTAAAGTGTATTGCTACAAAATTACCAACTTGCATACAATTGTGGTGTTTGAAATTGTATAGAAAGCTTCGGTTTTTTATACCGTTTGTGTGTAGAGATGGGTACCCTAGAGCATACCTACGCATCCACGATTCCGAATCCAAATATATCTGTTTCGAATGTTTCCCAAAGCTTCGAGAATCGATCGGAATTTCCAGAATCCTTCTGAATTGACCCAATCTACTGATATTGTGGCTGCTCAATTTCACTTTTGCGAAAATGGGATAACAAAACGGATCTTAATCGAATCCATTAAATACGCTATAAAAAAACAGTTATAGGGCATCAGTAGTAGAAATTGGAATTTTATATATAACCAGAAATGATCAGTCAGTGACTACAGTATACGCTCGGTTATCCGGTTATCCAATGTTTCAAAATATTAAAATATTTTCATAAAACACATGCAGCTGTCAAATCTAAAGGAATCTAATCAGAATATTCTGCACGAATCGTATCAAATACATGATAAATTGTATAAAAGCACTAAATTCATTAAAAAAAATCGAGTAACCAATTCTATTTCAGTCGAAAACCGCGAAATTCAACCTACGCGGATTCCTCGGGAACCGACTGTACTCTCCTTGAGGTAGGTATTGGTCATCTGCAATCCAATTGATTCTAATTGCTACTTAGGATCTAGGGTGACCAACATGAATATGAAACAGGCAAGTAACGTTGGTCATAACCATTCTGACGTAGTGCTAAGCCTTATCAGATTGGCCGGAACATTAAAAATGCTCATTCTTGATATAGTTTTACCCTGGCTGTGCCATAATGTTATTGTACGTATTCTGTTATGTATGTTTTTTGCCGATTTCTGATTTCTGTAACGATAGATATGAGTTATCAATATCCTAAGCGGACCCTTTTACAACACTTTTCCAGTGCAGATACGGTATGTGTAAATCCGTTTGAAATCGTCCCGAGCAGTGCATGTTAAATTGTCGGGTCGGACTCTCTCACTAACTATCAACTTATAAGCGAGCTCATACTATCGTGGTATGTCGATACTATCGCAACCGTTCCTATTGCTGACCTCCATAATCGACGGCCCAGTATCAGTTTTAATTCCGCGACGAGCCGACGTGGTTGTGAACCCGTATAGAAATATTAATCGCTTGAGCTCCAACCTTTACCAGTGATTTACGGAACGTTTTCGCGCAGTTTGTGCGCAAATAAAGTGTGTAAAGAGTATTTGTACAATGAATCAACATAAGAAGCCAGCTGATGATTTGTACAGCCATAAGTGTAATGTATTATGAGTTGTGTGGTACCCGGCGTCTGCCCAATCGTTCGATCATGGCTCAATGAAATCTCTAGACTACTGGTTTGAACCGACTACCGGTAATCAATCTTTGGACGTTTTATGTGTGTAATTTATTCAGTTTGGTGTCTTTTCCATGAACTTGTGGTTCGATTTTAGACATCTTTGCAGGAGTGCTTAATTTGCCAGTGTTCTATTTAATCACACAAACTATCGTAAGTTTGTAATCTTTCTTCAGGTAATCGCAAGCTTTTATCATCCTACCTTGTTACCTACCTCTACCCCTTAGTCAAACTTCTTTATTTCGAACTTGTAGAATGTTTGGAAAACGCCCATTGGATAACACACTTCAGGCTCCGAACGATGGAAGCGCACCCGGACCAAGTAAAAAAACCAAAGCAGACCCCAAGCGACGAACGTTGCAATGCTTCACTCACGGTATAGCGTATCAGGTGAAGCTTCTGGTGCTTTTCACACAAACGCTAAACAAACAGATGCAACAAGATAAATCCATTTTCTGCAACCTAAAAAGTGAGGATCCCGAAGGAGGCAAATTTGATGATTTATTATTTGAGTATGAGTATGGCGATCAGAAAGGGAATTTCTTCTTCCAAGCCAAACACAAAGCTGACCCCAACCAGTACCAGATAACGCTGAATGACCTAATAACGACGAGGCAAAACGACGCACCCTTTGCAATTGCTCCGCTCTTTCAAAGTTTTTACGATAAGCTACAGCATGGTAGCGATGATGTAGAGCCTGTGCTTATGCTCTGCACAAACGCCGATCGATCGCCGGAGGTACAGGAGTTAACGAAACCTTACACGTTCGCTTTCAAATGGTTAGAGGAAACATTCGGTTCGATCGCGGACTCAAACACGAGCTTCGGTCAAATTGATCTAGACAAATTTAAACAACTTAACAAATATACACAATTCTATCGCTCGTTAAGTGAATGTTCCGAATGCATGCGTCTCGCTGGTGCACTGGCGGATGCAATTTATAATCGCAAACCAGTTACCCTCAAAGATCCACTGTTCAGCAAGTATTGCAAAGCCATAGTGGAGAATATCGTTGATGTTAGCAGGAGCATAAAAAAAGATTCCTACAAAATTAAGACTCAATTTTTTAATTCAAACGATCTGTTCCTGGAACAGTTCAAGCAGCAGTACGAACAACTGGATGGAAAAGTTGATGCTCTAAAGGACGCAGAAGACAAAGGCATATGCTGCTCGAAAGGATTTATTGAACGTGGCAGTGATAGGTTTGATTACAGCAGCAATTCATACTTACCCGTTGATACGGTATCAAATGCGCTGGTGGAAAAGTTTTTCCAATCATTTGTTCTCATCACTGGCACGCTGAATGAGGTACAGCTGACGGAGGAGTGCAAAAAACAGTTCGAAAGTGTCTCAATGGTGGAAGGCGGCTGTGCGCATGGTATGGTGTTTGAAGAACTATTCAACTACGTAAAGGACCCGGATCCGGAACCTCTGGAGAATGAGCAGATTGAACGGATTTGGAAAACAACATTTTATCAGCTGCAATTTCTTCAGCTGAAAGGATTCACCGTGAGCCGTCAACAGGAGCTTGAGAAGTTGGGTCTTCGTCTGCAGGAGTCAAAGGTGAAGGCGACTCCGCTATATCAAGAGTTTCTGGCTCGCATGTCAGCAAATAGCAGTCCGAGCGTTAAGGAGCATGCTTACGATATGTTGGTAGTGCATGAAATAATCAAAGCTGGTTTGACGGAAATTCGAAACCCATGTGAATTCCTTATCATCCAGGAAAGAACGTTCGAACAATGGCAGGACACGGTAGAGAGTGTGCTATGCTGGTTGACTGCTCCACTTGTACTGATCATAGAAGTTCAGAACGAGTCAAAAAAGCATGAGCTGGTGAAAGTTCTTAAAAAAGTTAAACCCAAGCAAAAACATTCCAGGATGATCATAATATTAACTCAAGCTTCCGTAATCAGCCAGGAGAATATTAACGTAAGCTGTTTAAGTGATCAATCTTATGCAGTACTTGATCAACGTCAGTTAACACTCCATGGAACGATCGTATCGGTACGTGATCTAATCAGGGATATGGACAAACTATCGTTTTTAATTTACTTGCTCAGTTTGAAAGAGCTTTCGTTAAGCTTAAATCAGGAGCGCTTCTCTACATTGAAGGATAAATATGTAACGCGAGGATTGATACAGGATGATAACCCTAACGAGATCGATCTGAATGAGGTGGAAAGTAAAAGGATAGTCATTTTAGACGCTCCAGGAAATGGCAAATCTTCGTATATCACCTGGTTGGCGCAGCACCTTGAAACGAAAAACTCTGAACAGTGGATTTTACGATTCAATGCAATTGAGTATTCCTATGATCTAAATGAAATTGCGAAAGAATGTGAGACTAACGCGATGACTGAATTGCGTGCAGTGCAAATTCTATTCCAGTTCGCTTACATGACCGCACAGCTAGGCAACATTCATCAAAGCTCGGATGTGACGACGACGTCCCAACGACAAACAGCCAAAAGCTGCGCAGAAGCATTGCGCATTGAAAATGGTGCATTTGTACTAGATGAAACGAAAGCGGTCGCATTTTCCCACGAGCAACTAACACTGTTGAGACTGTTCGTTTCCAAACTAAACGGACGAAATATGATTATTTTCTTCGATGGGTTTGATGAAGTTTCTCCCAATTATGAAACTGTTGCCTTGTCACTGCTTTCCATGCTGGATCGTCTTGATGGGATTAGTAGGATGTGGATCGCAAGCCGTCCATACAAGTTGCAGGCCAAATTCAAACAAGCATTGCGAGATGTTTGCTTTCTGCAGGTTGGGAAGTTTTCAGAGGAGGTTCAGCTAACATACTTGAAAAATAGGCTGCGAAGGATAACACCTTATACGGATGAGAATAAAGTAACGAGAAGTAAACTAATGGAACTGTCCTTAAAATTCCTTACAAATATTGAAGATTACATAGGAGAGCTTCGTCAGCAGTTCCTATTTTTTGAGATGATGTTTGAGGTGTTGATAAAAGATTACTTCTGCCCCGCGACTTTAACGCTTCAGATGGATGTTTTGCACGGCTATATGAAAGGCATGGAGCTAACACAGCTAATAGAGAGATTCATCAAGCTAAAGCTAGAAATCGTCGATACAAGTAAAATGGGCTCCACCGACGCGGCTGCTGCTACCGTCGAGGCACAGAATCGTGCAGCAAAACGGGCGCACGAAGCTCTTCAGGGGCACATGGCGTTGGGATATTATGTATTCGCACACTTCTATTTGAGCAAACGGGTAATAGATCCGCAAGACAGTGAGTTTGATGCGGATGCACTCACGAAAGCGAAGGAATATATGCAGGAGTTGCAGACTGCGAACGAAAAGACGGGCCTGGTAGAGCGCATCGTCGACGATCGTCCAATATTTGTGCATCGTATAATTGAGGAATATTTCGCCATGCGGCATCTGTTCGAAGGTAGAGCGAAAGAGTCGAATACGCGCCATGTACGTTTATTTTACGCAGAGCTACGTAAGTTTAATTTTAACTGGAGCTACGGTGATATGATGGACAGATTCTCGATTATGGATGGCAACAATGTGTTACCGCTCCATTTGACAGTGCTCGAAACGGACGGAAGAGCGATCAAGCGAATCCTGGACACGGATCCAGACGCCATCGAGAAGCGAGACGCATTCGGGCGAACCGCACTCCATTTGGCCATGTTTCGGCTGGCAATTCACCAACATAGGCCCATTTTAGAGCAGATGATCGCATTGGCTGCGGAACGTCATTGCATTCAGGTGCAGGACACTTTGTTTGGCTGGCAGGCGATAGATTACGCACTGATGGTAGAAAGCTTGGAGATGGTTCGAGCCTTGAGTTTAAAACAAGGCTACTTGAAGGATACTGTTGATTCGCGGCTGGTGTTGGCGTTGAAAATATTAAACACATTGGCGTTGCGCTGCAATGATGGCGAACTAGAGCAACATATTCTGTGCCCACTGTTATCGAACAACTATTTGCGTCCCTATTGCCTACACGAGTGGCATGATAAGGCCCCCGAGACAGCTGAATATGCGGGTGCCACGTACTGCCTGCTTGATGCATGGCGTTTCCTACCCGAACCCAGCTGGGTTGTTCAGTTCAAAGGGCAAAGTGATAACAGTAATTCGAGTTTAAAGCGGCTAGTGGCGAATTTTTCCGGAACGTTTATGTCCCGTAATAGGCTATTTTTTGTGTGTCGCGAACATATGGGACTGATGGCAAGGCTCGAAAAGATGTCTGAGATGCCGCCCAAATATATCGACATACGCGTCTACGTCGATGAGCCTAGTCTAATTGGCGACCTGCGTGGGCTGGACTCTACCGTTGTGAATGGTGCTTTGACCCGTTTAAAGAATAGAGCGTTAACGAATCGGGTAGTACACGTTTTGCTAGTGTTATTTTATGGTTCTGAAGATGATGATACGCTCGCATAACAGAGCGATCCTCTTTCCAGATGCAGACTTTCAAGACTTATTAGTACCGCGCAGCTAGATAGTCAGTCTTTGCTAGAAAGGAATGGTCCATATGAGACTTGAACTCATGACCCTGCGAGGTGCTCCTGCCTATTTTCCCACATCTGGTACAGCTTCTTTCAGCCGTCCTTAAGAGGCTTCAGACGCTTGCGCAAAAATTTGTCCTGCTGGTATTCGGACGTCAAGCCCTCGCCGAAGTCCATCAAGACTTCTTGTAGTCTTCCGTAAAGTTGTCGATCTCCTTATTTGCTTTCATTTTAATTCGGTAGTCCTTTTTCATATGGTCTTTGTTTTCACAGCTGTGATACTTTTCGCTTCCATTTCTTATTCGAATGTCTGCAACGAATGCAGTAGGCTTCTCTTTGAAATTTTCCTTTCTATTCTAGCGTTTACATTCGTCGCCTAGCAACCGAGTCTTCATCAACTTATAAGTTAGTTCAGATTCGGGTAGGATTTCCCATGCAGTCATCAGGGGGTCGTAGGTTACCGGAAGAATTAACCTCAAGCCCAAGCAGACTATGCTGCCGTATCAGGTCCTCAAGTTGTTGAAGGTTGAAGGTTTAAGACGAGCGATTTGGTTCCTTGCCATCTGCTTTTCCGAGGTCTTCTTGGCAAATGTATTTTTTGAGAACATTCCACATATCCTTCGTCATGGCCATCTTCTTAATATGTCCCAAGTACTTACCAAAGATTAAACTCGCCAGCATTGACTTGGCCTTGGCGCTGCTCCATTGCTGCTAACTTGGTCACTTCACTAGCCGCTTCTGAAACATCCTTCACTACAGCGTCCCACACCTTCGAGGTTTCGGAAAATATGGAATTCCGTTAACCGCCACTTATTGCTGCTTGCCTGGACCGTATCTAAAGAGATCCACGCTTTTTGGTTGCTTTGTTAAGACTGACTATTACATTATGCTATTACAGCTTACTAAGATCGGCTGTACTATTCGCGATTGCTAGAGGAGTTGCTACTGTAGTAGGAGTTGCCAGCTGTCCAGGTGCAAACATTACATTCGCCAAAGTAAATACATTGATACAATAAAAATCCCCTAGCACTAAATTTGGAAATAAAAACACACACTTAACGGTTATTATTAGTAGAAAAGCTTTTATTTTGCTTAAAATGTTTCGAATAATGTTTCATACGATATTCGAATAATGGTTCATACCTTTAGCAAATATCATAACATAGCTGTATTAAAATCTCAAGTCTCCTGTCTTTTTTACGCCGTTGAACCTTCTTCCTGCGATGGTTTCAATACAATACAACAGTACACTCGCAGAGTAAAGAGGCACCCGATGTATAGAGCCGTTTAAAAAAGCGATACAACAACTAAATATACTTTACACGTGAGCATTAAGGTTTAAAAGCTATATACCGCACTGTTAGCTATCGCTGCCGGTTGCTGTTTTCCCGAAACTGCTGCTGATACAACAAGGACTTACATATGCTGACGAAAGGCTAAACTACACATAAGGCGCATCCGTTTCCGTTCAGGCCACATTCGTTTGCAACAATCTTAAGCTAAAGCTAAACTGCCGGCAACCATCAGCTCATCCGGTTGCATACACACTTTGTGCATCGTAATCTGGTGCCATTAGATCCCGTTTCTACTTTGTTAGTACAACTGGCCACTTGCACTACTAAAATACTGTTTTTTATGTTGTAAAATAAAAACCGACCGTTTTACAATCACAACTTCTGAACACGCTTCTCATGCGGGAAACGGTTTTACCAATTTCCTGCGCTTTCTCACACCATCGCTTGACGATAAAAGCTTACGGCAACTATGGAACGTGTCGGGACCGAGCAGTGCTGCTTCACGCACGGCCCCAACGGCGGGGAATGTGTAGCACGGGGAAAAGAGAGTTTTAGAGAGATTTCGAGACGGGGTGGGAGAGGGCGATTTTCCTTTTTTTTTTTGTTTCATGTGTCGCGCGCACCTTTAGAGATTTGGGCGAGATCGGAACAGCGGAATCGCTGGTGCGCTTCCCGCTTCAATTCCAGTTCCATCCGCGGACGGGCAGATGCACGATGCGGTGCTAGATCTGCTACCTATCGGCGCTGCCCTCCTTCACGTTGACCACGATCACGTTTTCGTCCGCCGCATCGGACAGATAAAATCATAAGGTCGTGTCGACATTGCTGTTACTGTCGGACGTTGGGCCATCGGGCGTGTTTTGCGGGGGTTTCTTCTCCGAACCCTCCAGATCGCCCGTGCTGCGGGTCAGCTCGTCGAGCAGCATGTCGGTATCGATCAGCCCCAGCACCGCTTGCTTGCTGATCGAGCGTGCCAGCAGCCGCGTTTTGCGCTCCAGCTGCTCCTTCTCCGTCTCCTCGTTGTTGAACGTCGTCGTGACGCGGTCCGTTTCATCCATCATGCCCTGCAGTGCCGTCGAGGACGCTACCATCGGCACGGCGTCCGGATCGGTCGGACTCAGCGGGACATAGTTGTGCTCGAAGCGTCCCGTTTCGGGCGCGGAGGCGGAAAGCATTGCGTCCCCACCACACGGTGGCGTTAGCTGCGAATGATGGAACCCGTGGGCGACGGACGATTGCGTACGATTGTACGCCTGCTGCGGCACATCGACCGGTTCACTCGGTTTCGGCGGTCCGTGCTCGAACAGACTGGCTGCGGTTGGGCGGGAATCGTTGTTGCCCTGCATCGACGTAATGGTCAGCTGCTCGTCCACCTCCTCGATCACCTGGTCGGTGATGCGCATGCTGCCCATCGCCCGGTCCGGTATGCGTCCACCGGCCAGATTGTTCGAGCTGGCCGAGCCGGGGAACTTGAATGGGACCGAACCGGCCGCGTCCGGGGTCGCACTGTTCGGGCGGCTCGATTCGTCCTTGCTGAAGAACCGCTTCAGCGCCGAGGTGACCGTGTTAACGCGGGACATCGTACCCGCCACGCTGGCCAGACTGGTGGCTGAGCTGCCACCGCGGTAGATCGGTTTATCGGACGTGTTAAAGTGAATGCCGCTCACGTTATCATCCATCTGGGAGTTGTAAGAAACGTTTGTAAGTAAAATCGATCGAGTCAAATGTTAATGTAGAATCAGAAAGTGAATCTGTTCGGAATGGTTTTAGCTCCAGCATGGCAACAATGTCTGAAGGAGAATACTTCGTAAAAATAGTATAAAACAATAGTACCCCTCGATGTATGCAATTTTTCTAGCATTAATCATGAAAGTTATGCAATTTGCATTACACGTTACACCATTTAAATGGTTTTTTACAGCTTATTAGTCCCTTTCTAGACAAAATTGCTTTGAGCAGCCTCTTCAGAAACCATTCCCGAACCTGTCCACTCTCTGAATGTTATAGGTTAAGACATGATTAGTAGTGCAGCAGGATAGTATGCATTTAAGGGAATTTTAAAGGAACCAAAGGTGAGTAGGATAGGACGACAGAAAGAACCTTATGTCACACACCGATGTTAAGTAGTTGCTTGACGTTATGTTAAGAAAGAAATAAACAGTCCGCATGTACTAAAAAGGGCCTATGCTTTAACTTATTGAAAAGGGAGCTGTCGGGAAGATTGGAAAGAAATTCTGAAGTATACAATTTCGATGGTAAGTATAGAAAAATGTTGTACGAAAAGCTCTAAAACTGGCGGCTCTAGAAGACCCACAAATTTGTCACAACAAATTTTGGTGACATTTTTCGCCTGTCAATTCTTCTTTAATTTAGAACAAAAGAATGGCTAACTTCAAGCGTAGCATCGCAAAAAGCGAGCGTTGATTTTATGTAATAAAAACTACAAATCCGCTACAAGCACGACTGCTCTTGAGTTTGTTCTAAAAATGAAAAGTTTTTAGTACATATATCTCGCAGAAAATTTGACGCGAAAATTATTGGATTGTCTAGATTCAGTACAAATTGACGAATTTTTAGCTTGAGTTTTTTGTACAATGAGCATGTTATATCCTCTAAGTAAGCAGAATAAGTTCTAAAGATAAGTTACCAGAATTTGCCTTTCAAATAAACGTTAGTAAGATTTAGTTATACTACTCAACTGCCTTATTAGCTCTCCCTCTACTACCAGTAGTGACATAAGTGTCTATCTGCAATGGAGGAGCTTGATAGAAAGGTGCTGTCCCGATTAGTAAGCGAGTGCAATCGAATTATTGGTCTGTCGACTACGAGCCATACCGCGAGCGTAAGGCACTTGCATTTGTTAATTTTCTTACGAGCAGAACATTTTTGAGGACGACCAACCACCGCCGTGTGTTACCGGTTGCCCGCACATGGAGCCGGGCTAAAGAAGCACACGCTGGGTTTGGTGCGTGCGAGAGCGTTACCGACCCAACCGCCACAAACTAGATGAAAATACGTGAACGTAAAGAGCTTGTTTTTGTTGTTGTTGAAAAAGAGGTAAAGTGCCATCACCGAGGATACCAGTGAGTAGCCGATCCGTTCGGTTAAAAAAAAAACCGGAACCGATCTCGTGCGGCGGGAGCGCACAGGCATCGTAAGAACGCGCAATCGCACTCGTTTGCTAACCTCGTCGTCGTTGGGATTCGCGGGGAAGTTATACTCAACCGGTTGGTTCTGTTTACCGACCATTTCATCGATCCGGACCGCCGTCGGCACGACCGGGATCACTTCCGCCTCGCGCTTCTTCACCACGATGTCGGCGGTCGACGGTTGCGGCGGTTCCTCCCGTATCTCCGCCGACGCGACCGTGTGCGGCAGCTCGGTCGGGAAGATCTCGTCCCAGTACTGGTCCTTCAGCAGCTCCGGATGCTCGTGGTGCATTTCGTCCACGATCAGGTACGACACCTGCAGGTTCCGGTCGACCATCCAGTTCACCTCGAAGTCGTCGTCGTCCTCGCCGAACGGGTTGATCAGCGATTCGGCCACCTTCAGCCAGCCCATGTAGAAGAAAAACTGCAGCGTGGTAAAGATCGGAAAGTACTGATCGATCTTGTTCACCACACCCTCGCCCAGCTCCTTCGTTTCCACCCACTGCTGGCCCATGACGGAGGTAAGGAAGTAGCTGTACACCGCCAGCGTTACCACCTGCGTGTACACCAGTGGCACACTGATCGTGTCGTACGAGATCAGCAGCCCGCACTGCCCGCGGAACTTGTTCAGCTCGTCGATGATCGTTTTGGACGCGAAATCGTCCCGACAGCGACCTTCCTTCCGGGCGCGCGTCACAATACTGGCCGCCCAAACGATCGGCAACCAGTGCTTGGAGTGGCGCGGGAACTTCTGGTTCAGATGGGACATGATGTTGTGCTCGTTCTCGTTCAACAGACCAGCTTCCACGAGATGCTCGATCGTGGGGAAGCGTTTCTTGACTCGCGGCGAAATGTTGGTCAGCACCATCGTGAGACAAAGGCAGACGTAGCGCATTATGGTGCGGCGCATCACGCGGCCTCGCTCATCCTGCAATCAAACAGAAAGCGATTAACAGGGATCGAACGTAATCTCGGGTATCGTAGGGGGGCGTCATCCCCAAAATGATAGGTAAATATTGAACCACAATTAGCGTGACAATGTCCGGCCGCTAATGTCCTGCTATAATAACATCAAATCGTAATCGGATATCCTTTTTGACTGTTTTTTCCCCCTACTAATGATACCGAAACCATCCACAGTCCATACTCCGAGAGGGTCAATAGCCTACGCAACGATAAACCCACCCCTTCCAATCCTAATCGCTTTCTAAACGGTGCCAAGAGCCACGTTACAACCCGCTGTTGATATTGTCCTTATTTTTGCCACCACGCTCGCGACAGCTGTTTTTGACGCACAGCCACCAACACTCGAACCGGGAATCGAATGAACAAATATTGCCAACCCCACCGTGCCACAAGTTAACCCCTTGCCCACACGAGAAGCGGACGACGGGTGGGGCGTAAATTATCGATTCGAAGCTCATGAATGTGGGAGAAGCGTGGCGCCCGCTGGACTGTGAGGCAAATCTTGCTTCCTGCGCCCGGCGGCCGCGGCGTATACCGTACCTGACCGTGAATGTTGGCACTGACGAAGACGGCAATCGGGTCCGGCCAGGGTATGCTGGTGTACTGGTTCCACCAGCGCGTCATCACGATGGTGACGTAGAAGCCGAGCACGAACGAAAGCGGTATCAGGTTGCTGTATGTCGCACAGTACTTGACAATTTCCTCAAATATCCTAAAAATGAGGGACAGTGGGAAAGAAAGAACATTAGAATTGCGGAAAAATAGAGAAAAAAGGAGCAAATTGTGAGTCCGTACCGTTTCTGGTCCTCCGATAGCCCGAAGCGGTAGGTAATGTTGAGCACGTAGTATAGAAGCAGGAAACAGGTTAGGTCCAGCCATACTAGTTTGTAGATACTACCGCGCCATCTGCAATGTGCAAAGGAAAGAGTAGTAAAATGAGACATTTTAGAAATAAGTGAGTAATATCACACAGCTGTCAAGATCAACGCGACACAAATTGCAAAACCAACGAGGCAATAATTCGAATTCAATCGATTGCGTGACACATTTTCCCACACGATTTTCTCTCAGTTTTTCATTGATGCTTGTGCGGCAGTGAATCGCAATAAAGGTTCAACTTGATAAGGTCGTAGCAAATGCTGAGCAAGTCAGCTTGAGCAGTAATTTCTTGCTGAGGAATGCTATCCACAACAATGTAAACGATGTTATGGTCTCAGAAATGACGAGAAAGACCATGAATGGATCCCAAACTGGGAATGGTAAGACCTACATCGTCTGAACATGTATTGAAGACTTCAAGGATTATTAGGTAAACATACGTAACTCCACTAGTAGGGGATTAATTGGTTCTGCTTCAAATATTTGGCGCAGGATCCTAACTAGATCACCACATCCCCAGTAGATCCTAATCCAAATAACTCTTCTAGAGCCCTCCCTGGAGCACTCATAACTGTTATTAGACTGTGTTAAGCCTATTTACCACTAGCTTAATTTTCGATTCTTAAGCACTCAGACTCAAACATTCTGAGTTTCTTCCTTATATTCCATGACCCATGTTAATACACATCGCCTAATATCATCCGGTGAACGATCTCCAAGATCATTGGTATCGTACTTCAAGATATGACTTCAAGCATATATATAAATCTCGAACAATCTCTTTAATTTGCATTAAAATCTACAAGGACGTAATCAGAATAGTTAATAAAGATTAATAGCATAACAACATGTATCAATCAAGAGATACGTGAATCTTTAGCGGTATCGAACTGTTTGGAGATACATGAAGCGTTGGAAATTATATTCTAGAAGATGAATAGATCTTTGTAGATTCATGAATCTTTTGGAAACAGTATTAGATCCCCAATCTTCAAGAATCTTTGGAGATTAATGATTCTAAAAGTTAGAAAATCAGATTTAAAAATTCACCTTAAATATTTAGATTGATGTATCTGAATCAAAAACTAAATCCACGATTCACTTTTGCTCTTGAAGGGGACATTCAATTCAACCATAAGATTTAAGAACCTAAGCTTGGAAAAATGGATGGGACATGTAGGAAATGTCATATTTATAATTTTATCATTTTTATCAAATTAAAATGTAATATTTGTCTGTACAATGAGAAACATTCAATGGAGTCACACTTGCACATGATGTTTGTGAAACATCATGGTGTGAATAAGGTGAGCTGAATATATTAAATAAAACTAAACGCAAACTAATCCTCCAGGAGGATTTGACAAAAGCTTCTAATGCCCTTTCCCACTGCCATTTTCATAACAACTACCATAATGGGAACATTGCACTGCCCACTACTTGCTACATTGGCCAGTGGCTATACCACACTACGTGCGTGCGTCCCGGCAACAACGAACCGAAAAAACAACAACAACAAAGAACCAACTTCCCCAGTTGCGTGCGTGTGACATAATGGCCACACCGGGCACGAGCTTTTTCGGACAAGTCCTCCCCAACAAGCTTCCAACAACATTTTCCCATACTTTGAAGGCCTCCATCACCAAAACCAAAGACCTAGTGAGTATTGGCCTCAGTAAAAAACAAACCGGTTTGCTGGGGGGGGGGAGGGCTCAAATGACCGGTGCTCTGCTACTATCGACGGCAGCGAAACAAAAAAACCGTTCTCCTACACGAGGCCAATTAAAGCAATGTGGCCAAGGTTAGCGTGAGATGAGGATTCCATTCCTTCTTCGAGCGTAAGCCAGCGTTCGGCTAGGGACAGAGAGTGCTAAAAATTGGCGATTGAGGGATTAAAATCAGTTTTTGAGAAGGAAACGGAGCATCTGAGTGATTGGTAGGATGAAACTTATCAGTAAAAAAAATGAAGCAAACCCCTTCCAGAGAATTGATTTCGCTCGCGAGTGACCTACAGAGCATTAATCATGACATTTTGGGATTTTGTGCTGGAAATCCCAAGTATCGCAACCTTTCAAGCTTTGCTAAGAAGGAAACGAAAGCCTTGAAGCAACGTTACAAGTCACACCGGTGGGAACAGTAGCTTGATCTTGCCCGTGTCTATTGTATACTCTCACAACACTCTGCTGTAGTATAGTAGTGATTCAACGAAATCAGATTATATCATAATTACGCAAGAAAAAGATGGTTCTCTGCAAGCATCATAACACCTAATTTAACCAAGGACAAAACAAAACAAACATTTATTGTACTGCTTATCTAAAACCATGACTCACAACCTAGAGACAAATTCCTGAAGCCCTTACACGGTCTGCTTAAATTCGGGGAAACTACCAAAACCACCGAATGATAAGACCGTGGCCTCAAGAAAGATATCACAGCGACCTGTTGTCCGTCGGCAGAAAAATGTGATCGTCGCCAAGTCTACTTTTGTTAATTTCCCAAAGAAAAGCATACCTGATAAGCGAACACACACACGCAAAAGGGTCATTGTTAGCGAAAAAGGTGATAAAAATAATAGTCATTAATTACTGAAACGCGTGTTGCAAGTCAATCTTAATTGACACGCTGTTGTCAAAATGAATTGAAGTGTATTAATATGATGTTACCAAACAATGGAGTAGACGAATGAAAAGCTAAAAAAAACAGTGATTAAAATATGCTAATTTCATTTAGCAACATGCTACGCAGATAGAGGCAACTTCCCAGAGTGCTCGCAACCCATGCGTAATGCATTAAGGTTGACAATGTTGATGACGCGAATGATGTCATCTCCGTCAAGAATTTGACGATAATGTGTGTGGCTCTACCGTGTCAAAAAGGATTCATTCTGCTTGTCTGCACACAGCAAGAAGAGCAGATAGGAGTGCATCGATTGCGCATTAGGTGCATTATGCAGATAAGATTGATCTTGAATAATGAGAGCCACACCGTCAGCAACAGGTTGGTAGCAACGATGTTGTACCAAGCCAAAAATATAGTTGGTGAGACAGTTCCGTTTCTTAGCATAACACTCATCCTAGAACTGAAGATGGCATTGCGTTGGTGAGAAACATTGCCCAAAGTGTCTAATTTTCACACCTTCGGATCTGGTCCGGGAGCGCGATGAGCAGCGGAAAACGTGCTCCGGCGGGTGATAATTGCGCATGAAGTGTCTGCGGTTGCGTTCACCTTCCTGTCCCTGTCAATAATCGCTGGAACACTTTCGTCCACCGATTGAGCATAAGCTAACATAAATGTTTGATTTGCTGATAGCAACAACACCAAACACTGATAAGACAAAGGGTAGTAACAAAGTGTCTTTTAACTTACCTTACAAGAAGCTTCAGGAAGCAGCCGAAACCACGGCAGGTGGCCACTTCCGCCGTGTAGGTGACCGTCATGGTGAGGGGAGTTTGTAGGCGTTTTCCTTATTCTATTTGCTACTTTATAACTGCTTCTCCGGCACCACAAACACTGGCGGCACTTTGGTTTGTATGATCGCGCTTCAAATACAGGGGACGCCGGCGAGATCGATTCACACTGAGTTGTGTTAATTTACATTTCTTGGTATAAAAATAAAACCTTCAAAAAAGGAACACTTTTTCACTGTGGTGTATTCTGCAGAAATTATAAATAAAATTATTATTAAATGAATTAACCATTAATTCTTATTCAAAAGAAGCACATTCAAAGCCACTCGATTTTAATTTAATTCACTTGCTTCATTCTTTTTGTGTGTGCTTTCGTTCAAAACTTTGTATGATTCACCACACCAACAAGCAAGGGAATGCGCACCGTTTGACGATCCTTTACTCGACCGTGTCTGTCTACGACTGTGCGACGTGCTCTTCCGGTCCCGGCATGCCTTTAGTAGACTGGGGCCCGGGGTATGTTCGTGCTTCATCATCGGCCTCTTCCCCCACGCCTCCCAAAACGAAACTCTTCGCACATTCGTTTCATTTCCTCTGAGACGAGAGTCGACCACTGTAGGCTTGGGGGGTAGACTGGGGCAAAAATAGCAAAAGTACCAATTTTAACGAGCACATTGATATGATGTCGGCCAATTCGGCAAATAGTCCGGCCAATAGGTGTGGCACAGAGATCCGGGCAGTTCTGTTGGAGGCTCACAGGGCTCGATGGGACAAGACGTCAGTCAAATGAGACATAAAGAAGGTGCAGTCAGGGGCTGTAGAAGAATTTCGAATGGCATTTAGCCATAAACGAAGAGTAATTTAATTTATAGTAAGTAGATGGGTTTCTGAATGTCATTCGAATGAATAACAAAAAATGTTTTTTTTTCTACTTTTGTATGATTATATCCCAAAAAAGGAAGTATTAATATTACAGAATCAACAAAAAAACATACAAAATAAATTGTGAATTGTAAAAACGCCTTAATATGTAAAAATACATGAAGTAACGTGTATCAACTGATTGATCGTTTGGTGCCGTGACCAGGAGCAGGTTTACAATACATAGCTCACTGTTAGTATTTCTTGTTTTATATTTCTCATTGTAGTCTCCTAGTCATTGCAAGCCTTCATAACAATTATCAAAAATGTAAAACAAAACCAAATAAAAAAAATCAAACGAATTATATACATTGATTTTTTTAAATAGAGAAATATATTTTAGTTAAATGAGAAAATAAATAAAGATATTTTAGTGTTGCCCAATTCAAGGGGTTTAAATTGAATATAACAAAAAAAATCAATGCGTAAACGTATTTTTTTTAAATTTATTTGTACTGAGCTTCAAACTAATTGGCCTCTTTCGCTTATTTTAATAAAAAATAAATGTAATCTTAAAATTTCAAATAAAATCAAACCTAACATTCTTTTTTTAACATACTGAAAAATGGCATTTGAAATCTATTGAAATAAAAATATTTTGCAAATAAGTCAAACACTTCATAACATTTGTTTCAAAACATCAGATTTTTATAGCTTCAGACTTTAGGCAATTTTATATTTGTCAACATCAATTACAAAATAAATTCATCATAAAAGGAACTCCCATCCATCTACCTTCATTTACACACAGATTAGTCAAGTGCTGATCAAAAACGAACAAACAAATCACCCAAAATCGTCCAACAGACCAATCCAGCACCTTCACAGCATACAAACGCACACACAACACGTATCCAATTGTTGACCTACGCTGAGCATAAATAGCTTAATGAATGAAACCCGGCGACAAAAACGATTCATGTTTTCGGGAAGGGGTTAACATTGGGCGTTCGTTCGTTCTTTCGATTCCCCCATGACCTCGTGTTCCACCACCAAAAAAAAAGTGAACTAAATTTCTGTTGAACGACTAAAAGCCACAAAACCTTAGCCAGCCCTTGAAAGGGCTCAAAGGGCTCAAAAAGAAAGGAGAAATAGAAGAATGACTTGCTCGTTATGACGTGTGTGTGTATAAACAGTCCAAGAGAATAGTTTTATATAACCATAATAATGCAAGACTACCGATGATAGCAATATGGCAAAAGGGTATCATTTTTCTCTACTGCCAACAATTGAAAACTAATCCAAAGGAGTGACTTTCCACACGTGCTCGGGAAAAATTGCCCCAATCACTCTGCAAACGCCCATTGACTTCAAAAAGAAAATCCTCCTTCCGGTAATTCGCGGCAAGGAAATTGCAAAATACACCCTTTGAATACCACCCACCCTCAAATGGTAATGATTATTCATCAAATTTACCCCCCTCTTCTTACTCGCAAACCCGAGCAAAGTGGAGGCGTTGTTACTGGATTCATACAAAATGCCTTATTTGCTCTTTTAGAAGAAGAAAAACAAAAACATACACGTCACTACTGAGGCTTCGTGTATGAATTTTTCACAACCACAATTTGAGTTGTTTGTCACGAAAACTGCTGCTGATGATGATGATGATGACCAACGAGCGAAACTACCAGCGGGCAAATAGTACACTTCAATCTGGCCTGCACCAGCCTGCTTCGACCGTCTATCATCCGATGCTATGACAACGTGATTCATTTCCTATCATCGTCAAACGCTTTCCTAATACACAGCACACTTCCTCACCATGTGCGAACAACTCGCTGCTGCGTTGATTGTGACCGCGCGAAAACCTCCCCACCCGGCGTCAATGATCGCGCGCGACAACAGAGTTCAAGGTCACATGGTTTTGTGGCAGCATGGAGGGCGAGCGTTTTTATGATGCTTTACTGTGGGGGATGAGAGAATTAATCAATTCCGACAACCCCAAAAGTCCGGAATATGCTTGTGTGTGAGCGACAAAAATAAAGCATTATGTTGAGCGGATGTCACAAAATAACAAAAAAGTAAATTATGTTCAATTCTTGAATTTGTTCAAGAGTGCAAAAAATAAAATCTAATGTCGCTTTAGTGCCCCTCTGTCATACAATCTCTTACAGGGTTTTTCAAGAGTTCTCATAGCTGTGGGACATTTTATTGACTCTTTCTGAAGTGAAATGAACTAAATGTAATGGGAATTTGACTCTATAGCACACATGTAGGACAAATCCAATAGGAATTTCCAAGGAGCCTGTCCAAAAAGGGTATAATAAAGTCCAATATCCATCATTTGAAGTTCACTTCCTATCAGAAAGAGTCAAGGAAGTGTGCCACAACTATGAGAACCCCTGGAAAACCCCGTATGGTTCATATCAACTTCTACTTCTACTGAAATCGATCTCCTCCGGAGATTCCACACAGCATTCGCAATCCAACATAGCTGTTCTACGGCGATCACAGAATTTATTAGAACGGTACCACCCCACTTTCCTCAGGAACTGCAGTGCAATTTTCCAGTAGCCGATTACTAGAGCCGAGAGCGAATGCTTGTGCTGCTGTTGCTGTTGCGCTATTCGCACGGGAATTCCACCCGGGCCAGTCATTCTGTTTCAATTAAGGAGTGGGAAATAATTACCAACCAACCATTCGCTTCCCATTACAACCGCTCACAGATGACAGTGGCAGGCTCGTAACGATTGTATCTGTAGTTTGCAATGGATGTTATAATTGCACAATAAAAATATTGTGCAGGAAGGCAAATGTTTGCTGATTTGAAAATTATTATAACAGACTTCTTCTTTTTGAAAACACTGTCACATATGCTGAAGCCTGTACGTAATTTATGGATAACTCCTTTTGCTCCAAGACGAGAATATCAATCCAGTCCAGAAGAACGATCCATTCTTTTTCTATTTCTTCTTCTTCTTCTTTCGCACAACAATCGTGATTAGTTTAGCCTCGTCTAACTTCTTTTTAATTTGTTCGCATTTTTTGTGACTTGTTTTGGCGCTCATTTATTAGTTTACAAGGTCAAAGAACTAGTGATGGTAAATATGAAGTTTTCATCGGAATCGATTCCGGCTAGCTCCGAAGCTTTCTGGAATCGATAGTAGGTCCGGAATCAGTTTCTGGAATCGATTCCGGAATCGGTTCCAGAACTGGTTCTGGAATCGGTTTCAGAATCGGAATCGGGTCCGGAATCAGAATCGGGTCCGGAATCAGAATCGGCTTCTAAATCGGAGTCAGTTTTGGCATTTCCCATAAGAATAGTATAGTTCCCATAAGAATAGTTGGGTACAAAGATGCTACGTATTGATAGCCACAAATAATCCAAATTTACTTGTAAAAGATCCATTCTGATGGAGATTCATGGATTGATTTCGCTTCTAAAACTCCTTATTTCAATTCAAGAACTGATTCTCATTCCGGAGCTAATTCCGATTCTGGAGTCAATTCTGATTCCGATTCCGGAGCTGATTGTGATTGCGGGGAAAATTACGATTCCGGAACCGATTCTGATTCTGAATCCAATTCCGATTCCGGATTCGATTCCGGATTCGTATTCGATTTAGCAGTCGATTCCGGAGTCCGCTATCGAATTGGTATCGGAATCTGGTCTGGAATCAGAACCGATTCCAGCAACGGAATCGGCTCCGGAATTGATTGCAAACACGGAATCGGATTCGGGTAGGGTCTGACTGATTCCGAACTCTCACCACTACAAAGAATCACTCACTCCTGATTTGTTCACTAATGTAAAGCATCTCGTGTCATTAATCAGCTTACAGCATTGATCGTACAAATCAATCTGTTTTATTATTTTATAAACAAAGACTTTAAGTGTTGTATTTATCATGTGTTTTAAATACCTATAATAATGAATATTAAAATTGTACTGCTTGAGTGATTCTTAACAGGAATCAATTCAACAGTGATTCATTTTGAGAACCTTCACTCTGAATATTTAGTTAGATCCTTTTATGCTTATCAGGAATAATTAATTGAGTGATTGTTTTTGAGAACTACGATTAACAAAAAATATGAATCTGTTCTTTGAACCATTCCTGTACATACTTCACGACCAATTCTTCTGATTCTTAATTAATGATTCTTCTGATTCGTGATTCTTTGCTACTTTACCGACTAAAGCTTCTAATGCTTTTTGAAATATGGCGATTTCTTCGACTTAGATTTGGCATGGCAGGTATAATTCCACACTTCACCATAAGATCTGTTTAACGCAGCTACACCCCTCATTTCCCTCGAGAGCGATTTGCGGAGCCATTATTAGGATCTAAATCACCCTTATCGAATGAATAAAACAGTCCCAGCTCGGCTCCACTTCAACACGCTAATTATCAGCTCAAACCACAAGCCGTTACACTTCGGTACACTTGCCGGTTGTCTCCTTAAGCAAGATTATCCTTCTTTTCCCCCCCACTCCCGAACGAAATGACCCATTAATGTCGAGTGCGCACGTTTGTGTGTGCACCATTTACAATCACATTTGCACCGTTGCATGCGTACACACTTCCGCGCGTTGCAGTCGGTGCATTCGCTCGCGACTGCTAAGCGCGCTAATCAATGTTTGACACATTCTGAAAAGAAACTGCACCGCAAAAACGCATCCCCCCCAAGGTACTTGGAAACGATTCGCTTCGATAGTTTTGCAAAAACACGCATGGTTGCCTGTTGTAGTAGCAGAGAAGATGGGTGAAATTATACGCCCGGCAGTGTTCGGACAAAGTGCTGTTTATTTATAACAATTATCAGCGGATTTCGTACCGCAAAGAGACAGACAGACAGCTGGACGGCCAATTGCATCCACTAGTGACTGTTGAGGGCCACGCCAGTCGTCGCCGTCACCGTCTACCGGCATGTGCAAAAGCTGTGTGAGCTGCAGTTAAACGCAAAACAAAAACATACAAAACAACAAACCGCCAGTTTTATGACGATGTTTCGATGTTTGAGTCCCGCTTTGCCTTTGCTCTTTATGACCGCATGATGTATTTGTGCAGATCACCAGCCTCGTCGTTCCGGCGGTGACTCGGCCGATCGCGAAAGAGTTTTTGAAAGAAACAAGAAGGAAACCGTTTTATTACCACAAGGGCTACAACAGTTTGTGCATGTACCATTTTAAAACACATGGGACCTTTTATTTTTTCATTAAAAACGCGAGGAAAGCAAGTTTATAACCGTTACATATTTAAGTGAAGGTTGTATTTCATGGACAGTGAATATGCTGGATAAAAGAGAGACTTTTGTGTGGCAAACAAAATTCAGTCAAGAAAATGCGCATAAAATGGCGAACTTTAGTTTTTGGGTAACATATTTTGAGTTTTATCTTAACCGGTGCTTCACAGCACACACACAAACACGAAACAGGTTACAAAGCATGGAAAAGAAAACGGCCAAGAGGCGCAACAACAACAACACACGATCGACTGATGATCTTTGCCGCGCTTGAAGATCAGTAGAACTCAACGAACGGACGGGCACGGAAGACCGCATCAACGCAAATCTTTCCGCACAAAGAACTTGCCTTTGTATTTTCGGCCAGTTGGCTGGGGGTTTTTTTTTATTGCATCAAAACGATTCTTAGATTCCATTCACTCTTTTTTCTTCTTTTCGCGGGATGAGATGGAACTGCTAAACGATGATGTCATCGTCGGTCGCGGCGGTTTCTTCGCGGTTTTTAGATCACGTGCACGCGCGGTTTTATCATTTTGCCGTGATTTATCTTGCAAGTGGTGTGTTTTTTTCTATTCACATTTCATCTATACCGAGCTCAAATCCAACCGGCAAACACAGGTGACAGCCTCGTTACCGATGCGAGCGAATAAATCTATCAAGTTTCCACAAACACAAACGCAAACACTCTACGCACACTTTACAAGGGATTTGTTTTGCAGTTTAGATAAAGCAGCAAACAAATCTCTACACACAGCCCGTCAGACAAACAAACAACACTAACAGCAGCAGCACCATCACCACGGTGGCATTGGGAAAGGCATTTTCTCGGCATGCTAGATTTGATCACAGGATAAAACAAAGACCACACACTCACAAGAATCACCATTGCCTTCCTTATTTACCCCTAATAAGAACACTCCTTTCACTGTGATCTTTCTCAGCGTGTCCCTCCTTTCAGCTGATAAATGCAACAAACGCACAGTGGAACGCAACGATGCAGAACGCTACATTCCGCGCCCCGACCTTTCACAACGTACCGCCACAATCCCGTCTCGCAGTAATACACCTCTACAAACACACACCGGCACGCCGACTCTCGTAGCGGCAGCGAAAACGCGATCCGATGCCCTTTGCTGCGTGCGGCCGAATGCGAAGCCGAACTGCGGTACCAGGACGCGGGCGCGCGCGGCAACCCGACAACCACACGAAATGAGTGACCGCTGCAGCGCGGAATCCGCATCACAGTGCGAACGGCAACCTGGAGGCAAGGAACTCAGCAGGCGTAGCCGTCAAATAAGCGTCCAATAGACGGGTTGACGTTTGCTGCCTCTTTTAAAACCCGAAATAACAAAGCAAATAAGCTTTCTCACTCTGGCGCATTGAGATGATGAGTGACAGTGCGAGAAAGCACGAAAGAATGTTTATTCCTAGCTGTTTCTTGCTTAAGTTGCTGCACAGATTTGCGGATCTTTTCAAAAAGACTCGAATTTCAGTAACATATAAACATTTTTACACTAATTTCGAATAATCATAAATCAAATTTTGTGTATTTATTGATTTTATTTATTTTTTTACTATATTTACTTAATTCAACGCACAGTTCTGCCGTGGCTTCGTTTCATAAGGTGCACGACGACATAAGCATTTGAATGAGTTGCCAAAGCAATTCAAAGATTTTAATCCACAACCAGGTTTTCAAACCTACCTAACTCTACATGCGTGCCAGTCTGGTGGTACATTCGTCATCTCGTACGACTTAAAACCATGCTTCTCATAGGTTCAAGCCTAAAGTGGGCCTAATATGTACGACTGACCATACTTCTATTATAATAAATAAGTCCCTGAAAGCCACCCAAATAGCCAGCTCGTACTTTATAGCTGATTTAGGGCTGTTTAACGAAAAATCGTTCCGATGTCGTACTTTGTGGCTGATTAAGAGATAGACGGTACTTTGCGGAACTATGGAGCTTTTTAACAGGCACATGGTACTCTTTGGAACTTTGCGGCTGATTAGCACTATGCGTAGGGTTCATGATGGAACTTGAAGGCTTGTTAAGAAAGGGTACTGAACTTGGTGGAACTTTATAGCTTTTTAATGCATGACATCGGTTCAAGGTGGCTCTTGTCAAAGTGTCAAAGACGGACGCCGGCAATAATCTCATTGCTGCTGCACAAGTTAGATTCGTTACTTGAAGAATGAATATAGAGTGAAGCGATTGTGAATTATCAGTAAATTGTGTAAAAATTTGTGTAATTCATCAATACAAAAGATTTAAAAATATACATACGTGTTTAAACCAAACAAATTTTGTTGTTTATTTCATCGATGACGCTTGCTTGAAAATAAAACACAAAGAAAAATAATCCCTGGCATCGTGGCATAAGGAAGCTGCTTTGGCGCTGTTTGAAAGACCCACATAGAACTTTGATGCTGTTTATCTACTGCAAAAGGCGAATTAGAGCAGCGATCTTTAGCGTGCCAAAATGAGCTGCTTAAGCAATTCTGGCTATTTGGGCAAGCTCATCAATGATACATCCAGGCTTTGACATACAACGATTGTTGTGCCAAATGAGAATAAGAAGATGAAGAAGAATAAGAAGAATAAGAAGAAGAAGAAGAAGAATAATAAAAAGAAGAAGAAGAAGAAGAAGAAGAATAAGAAGAAGAAGAAGAAGAAGAAGACATCATTATGTCTTATTCTGTTATGCAGTCACAACTCAGGAATGGGACGCTTTAGGCCCGGGGTATATGACAGCTCGTCCATACGATTTGGCAACATATGTTCCCAAAACATTTTCAAACTCATGTCACGGGAACATTTTCGTTGCAAGAGAAAAAAAACACATCATTTCTAACGAATTATCTTGTAAAGACAAAAATGGCAATTTCTTGAACTCAAAACAATCAATCGTAGTTCGGTAAGTAAGAACTGTACATGATCGGAATTAAAATTACACATGAATCTGTTCAACTCCTTGATTTTATGCTGTCAAAAAAACGAAAAATCAATCCCTTACACAATCTGAACAAAGTAATTTAATTTAAACATACAGTAGAACGTCGATTATCCGGGCACCTCGGGACCGAACGGTTGCCGGTTAATCGATTTGCACGGATAATCGTCCAAAAAATGTCAAATTCATATAAAAATTGTAAAATTCACTAGTTTTATGATTAATTCACATTGAAATAATCGATCAATCGTTAGTAGAATATTATTTTAATCAATAACTATAGGTTTAACAACTGTTAATGAACAAAAATGAATTTCGAAAATACCACTAGACACTACAGAGCTGCACAAAAAATTGATTGCCTACTTGACTATCGCTGCAAATTTTCGCCGTATGTTTGAATAGCTGTCACGTTTATGCGCACGGTTAAGCCGCCCAACGGTTAATCCGCCCCCGGATAATCGACGTTCTACTGTAATTTAAAGACGAATCGAGATACTTGTACAAAACAATAACAAATTATTGAGCCCAAACGTCAAATGAGGTAACTCATCTAGTCCCCAAAGAACAATTTGTTTATCCAAAATGGTGACCGAAATGAGTTCCCGTTCGATGACGTTAGGCAGTGCTGCCAGCGTCAAAACTGGATTTCCTTCAAAATTCTTGCTTTTACAATTTTACAAACAAATTAAAACAATTTGCTTATTTCAACACGAAATTGTCTTTGGTGCATTATTTAGGTTACCCAAATATACTAGATAGTAACGAATCCATGGAGCTCAGAAAATATGAGAAGCATTAAGTAAATAAGTATTCAATAAGTGATATTTGCCTTCTTATTTACATTCAGGCAATAGAATAACTTTACTTTTATGTTCAAACATATTTGATAAAAATATTTTATCTTTTATCTAGTGCTTTTAAACATCTATTACTGTATATACTATATACTGTATGTATCCACTTTCTATCTCATTTCCTTCATATTCTTTGGTAACTTGCTTTACAATAGCGAGTGTGTACCCCATCTGGGATAATCCCAATAGAAAATTCTACCCAGTTTCATACGCATGTGGTTGTTGTGCGAAGTAGCGTGAGTGAGGGTAATTGAATAGATGCTATGCCTCAAGGTCGTTCTATCCTTTTGTGAACACGAACAGGAGCACAATCGTTACCTGTTTTTGCACACAGTATTGGTGTGCTTTGTCTCGGTGACTGCCACTCATAGGGGGATATGAATACAAAACGGAACTCAGAGAGCAAAAGCAAGAATTTTTGTTTTTTTTTCTTATTGTTTGATTTCAAATGGCACTTACAATCCAAAAACTTAAATAAAAACCTTACTTTGCTTAATAAAGGGCAAAAGATCGTAAATACTGTATACCCAGACTTTTGTTGATGTGTCATGGCACTGGCGGTTGAAAATTCCGTTTCTATGGTTATGTAACAGATGATGGTAAACGTTTCATATGAATGCCTTTCAAATGCATATAACGATCAACAACTAGCTAAATATATGTTATCAGTTGTAGAAAGTACAGAAAGTAAATAAAATAAGATACAAATTACAAAATTAGGCAAACCAGAAACAGATGAGTGACGATGACAGGCAGGATGGCATCGCGGCTGACATGTGGCAGCTGTCATGAGTCAACTGTCATCTGTCAAACGTGAGAGCCGCACGCCATCTTGACAGCCGCCTTCTGCGGTCACGCATCTCTGTCGCTCCCGTAAACAAAGCACACAGCAGGGTTGTTTTTTTCTCTTTTCCGCCTTCTGGAATGGTTTGTAATAAAATTCGGCGTAGTATTTGTGACAGCGTCAGAGCAGATCGAAGCGCTCAGTTTTTTCTCGATAAAATGTCTTTCCGTACATGACGCTCCCCGAGCGAGCACCATCTTGGGAAGTGCAGTAAGTGAAAAAAAAACGCGCCTGGCAAAAGTTGCTTGCACCTGTGTGTTAGCTTTGAAAACAGTGGGCAACGCGTTAAACCTGAAGCTAATTGTCGTTGGCGCCACGAGTGTGTACCGGATCCGCGTCCGTGCCAGAGGAAATTGCACGAAAAGTTCGAAATTTTTGACACCGCCAAAATGCCAGCCGAATTTTACGACGAGGACGGTAAGTCAGTGGGACGGACGATGTGCAAGTACAGTGGGTGATAAGATTCTCGTACACGGTGCCACCGGGGAGGTTGTAGCGGGTGCAATTGTGCTGAAATACGGTGGCAACAATGGAAAAGCAATAGATTTGTTCTTATTTTCGGCAAACTTTTTTCGGTCCTTGCTCATAGCAAGCAAAACAAAGCTCCCGCAAAAAATACAGTGTGTGACAAAAAACGGCAACACCGGGGTAGTAGAATATCTTGTACCCAATAACGCAAAGGTTGCTTTGTTAATTTCGTTGAATTTTCCTTTCTTGTGAGTGTTTTGTTGCATTTCGCATCTTTAGAATTCTAAATACAATATAAGCATGCATTGGTCACTTTAATTTTTCATATCAAATTGTAACAGTAATTTTAAATTCTTTTTTTTTTTACTGAAAGGAGATAAAATATTCTTGTTTCTATCGATAAAATAATACGAACTACAGTACGAATTCAATAATTGAAATTTATATAAATTAATTGAACCCTGCCAACTATTGAGTTGGTGCATAGAAATTGGCACGTTTTTGCATTGATGCGTATTTTTTCAGGCCATGAGATTTTGGGGAATTTTTCGAAAACCGGTTTTCTATGCAGGCGCTTTCATACAATTTGAACAGTCAGCTACCTATTGCAATCCCACAGTAAAGCATACCACTTTAAAAGCCAATCAATTATTAATTTCCGCCCGTAGCATTGTTTAAATGAATTTTACTTAAATCACAGAATTTATGTTTTTTATATTACGTGGAGCGGCATTACTCTCATGGGTAAACGCATTCGCTTCTACAAAGCCTGTCATGAAACGATTCTTATCTGGAGCGTCACTCTCTGTATGCGTGAATCTTACAGGATTCCATTCTTGCTATCGAGATGTTGATGTCATCGAGACGACATCAAGTTGAATCTTCTATTTAGTATAAACGTCTTACCGTGGACATGCCGGCCTATACAGGCTTTCGAGACTTATTAAACACCACGCAACCCGAAGGCCAATCCTTCTCTAAGGGGGGGAGGAACGGATGGTCCATGTGAGGTTTGAACCAACGACGGACGTGTTTTTGAGTGGTACGAGTTGACGAATATACCGTGGGACCACGCCTTAGTTAAAGTTGAATATTGTTTAGCAAAAAAAGTTTAATTTTCGATGAAAATATCTCACTTCTAAAAGCAGATTCGTTGTTGCCATAGAAACGTGACGTGTAGATGAGCATTAGTCATGCAATCAGCTTCGTGTTCGATACGGGATTAGTTTTCAGTCAGTCGTTTAGTGCATTAAATCCCTTTCGGTAAAATGAATTAAGTTCATTGTTTTGGCAAATTCAATGCAAAATTATTCTGTCTCCAGTAATGCAAAATGGTTCTCTGATGTACTTTAAATTACTTGAAAACATAATTTAAAACCTTTAAAAATCTATTCGAACTACAACATTAACAAAACAAATAAATTAAATCTAATCTTTGGTATTTTAAGTGCTTTTTTCCTGCTATAAAAAAAAAATCTTTATCGTTTGGCGTCCGTTCCAGTATTGTAAGCGTATTTTAGAACCATCTTTCTACTTTTGGGCTTTGACGCCTACTGCGATAGCCACGGTTTGTCTCTATAGATTTTCTCTACTAAATTTTAAAGACAAAATACAACATTCTAACAGCAATTGAGTAAATATTCTGGACGCAACTGTAATCGAGTTAGAGAATCAAATATCCTATAGCGATAAGGGACAAACTATTACAGAGGATTCCTTTACGTCCGTGTTCTATACGTACGTACGGAACAACTTACGTGGGCTTTGTAAAAATGTCAAATTGCATGACAACAATATGAGTGTGCTGTTTGCTGCGTTCATACGTGTAGAAACCATTAAAGCTTAAAAAGAAGAAGAGTGTCAATGTAAAAAAAAAATCTCCTTCCTTTTTGTGTCCTTGCATCTCGGGTATAAAAAGACTTTTTCGAGTTTCTTTTACCAAGCTAATCGCAAAGTCCATTGTAGCAAAGAATGGGTCTAGATAAGTAACGATCCACGTCCGGTTTTGTAGCAGAAGCCGGACGCGTCTATTATATAACCACAGTGCGTGCCAAAAAAAAGCACAACCAACAGTAAATTATTTTAGTTGATTGTTCATTTTGTTCAGAAGTGGTCTCATGCTATCATATCTTTGATTTAATACAGTGTAGTCTCTATTTAAGTGCATCTGTAGACTGGACGGCCTCCTTTGATCGCAAAATAAAATTCCTGCCAAGATGTCACTGTAATTAAATAAATCTCTTCTCTCCCTACCCATTGTTCACAGGATTCCGGCTATCGTTTGAGAATGATACCAGCCCGGACGAGCGGCAGTACTTTATGCGCGCCTTCCCGAACGTGAGCAAGATCGCGGAGCGCAGAATACACTGCACCACCTGCAATGCGCACATCGGGACGGCCCCGGTGTCGGAGGCGGTCATCCGGATGCATCCGGTGCTGCGCGTCACGCACTGCCGGAACTGCCACGCGTTCTACAACAGCGGCGACTTCGACAAGGGCGAGGACGGCAGCGAGCTGTACTGCCGCTGGTGCGGCCAGGGCGGCGAGGTGTTCTGCTGCTCCAAATGTCCGTACGTGTTCTGCAAGAGCTGCATCGTGCGCAATCTGTCGCGGGCCTGCGTGCAGGACATTGTGCGCAACGAAAACTGGCACTGCTTCGGTTGCGCACCGCGCATCATGTGGCACCTGCGGGCGCAGCACTGGGCGCTGGAAAACTTTATCGAGAAGCAGAAAAAGTAAGTGATATCGGTTCTGGAGGGAAGCTTCGGGGGGTTTCTTTTTTGCAACAACACGACTAAACCTCTCTTTCACATCCCTCTGTCACACCCAACAGGGAAATAAAGAATCAGGATCTATCGCCTAACGTGATTAGCGCGCTGATGAAGAAGGACCGCACCACGTGCTGCCCGGGCAAGGGCCAAAATCGCAAATCGGTCAATGCGACAGCGACAGCGCCAATGATTACATCGCCGGTAAGCGCGACGAAGAAAACGGCCGCCAAGCGCACGTACGGTGAGGTGAGCGGCAAGCGGGAAGGCTCCATGGAGGGCGGCCCTCGACTCGAACCGGTTGTGAGCATTCCTCCCCTAGCACATTCCATCCTCGGCCAGCTGGACGTGGATCCTGGCATTGCCTTACCCGGCAATGCCCAAGGGGACGCTGCTATCGCATCCTCCTCCGGCTCGGTCGGCTCCTCCGTCACAACGTCGTCCTCGAGCGGAAAGGCAGCGGGCTCGAAGAAACCGCGGAAATCCTCCACCCCAAACAGCGACAGTGGACAGGCGGCACGGCCCCCGCAGGCGAAAAAGAAGCGCATGGCGGGCAATAATGAGGTGGTCTGCACGCCGGATATTATGAGCATGCTGTCGGACGATGGGCCCACCGTTGGCCAGCCGCAGACAACGCCCTCCCGTCCGCCGATCGTTACCGTCGGCGGCAAACCGCTCGTGCCGATCGCACCGAAGCCGGCCCCATACGTTGATCCGGCCACTGGCTCTCCGATGCTGATGCCCGGCAACGGTGCGCTCCCGAGCCCGATGTCGAAGGTGAACGTGCCAAAGCAGAAGGCGATACTGCACCACTCGATACCGCGCAATCTGGCGGTGAGCGTACCGGGCAGCCGGATTTCGATGGCCCCGCTAGACCACCCGGAGCAGGTGGGACCGCAAACGGTGCGCGTGTCGTCGACGGCACCGCGCCAGTCGACGGGCGGCAGCGCACCGATGTACCACACGTTCGAGGGCTACCAGATCGATCTGCAGGCGGCCTCCCAGCAGAGCACCTACCGGCTGCCGAACGGGAAGCTTATACTGGTGCGCAAGCAGACGGCCGACGGGAGTGCACAGAACGCTGCCGAGACGGTAATATCGCCGGTACAGCCGCCCAAGGTTGCGCCGGGCATGTCGGGCCCCATTCCGGGCAATCGCTTGCTGAACAACAACGTAACGTCGGTGCCACCCGGTGCTGCCGGTGGGCCGATGGTTGTCCGCAACGGCCAGGAGATGCGTCGCGTGCCGGCAACGCACGTGCAAAGGCAGCAGGCAATGCAGCACCAGCAGCGTGTCCAAATGCAGATGGCGCAGATGGCCCAGCAGAACGACCAGTACCAGCAGCAGTTCCAGCGCATGCAACAGCGTATGGATCAGCGCACCACTGGCCAGCGCGCGATGGCGCAACGAATGCAGCAACAACAGCAGCAACAGCAGCAGCAGCAGCAGCAACAACAGCAGCTGCACCAGCAGCTCCCACAACCGGGCATGTACGTAGGACCGGCAGCGCCCGGTGCCGGCGGCATCGTTTATCCCGCGGCCGGTGGTGCCGCACCGGCCGTCGTACCGGTCCCAGTACAGCAAGCCCCTCCCAGTCCGGCCGGCAACGCCCAGCAGCCGGCAATACTGGCGCTGCTCCGCGGGCTCGTCAACGGACCGCACGAGGAGACGCCGCTCGGCAGTGCGCGCAAAGACTTCGAGGCGAAGATGCTGGCCGGGGCCGAAATCTGCCACCACATCCTCGGCAAGATCTACTCGCTGACCAACTCGAACTCGTTCAAGAACATACGCAACCTGCGCGACCTGAAGGAGCTGTTCATCCATCTGTCCTACCTGATGACGTACGGGATCGGGCGGTTCAAGACGCTGCACGAGCGGTGCGTGGACGACGTGAAGAAGATGGGCTTCACCAAGGAGTCCGACTTCGTGATGATGGGCGAGCGGGTGAACAACCGCAACCCGGAGGACGACAACAGCGAGGACGACGACGACTGCGAGATCATCGAGCAGAACACGACGGTGATCGAGGTCGACTCGGACGATGAGGCGGCATCCACGGCCGGCAAGGAGAAGGCGGCCACCGAGGGCGCCGCCGGTGGATCATCGGCGAAAAAAGCTCCCAAAACGGTAGCGCAACCGGCGGCCCCGAAGGATGGTCCGGCCAACACGCTAACGGTGGGTGAGATTGTGGTTACGTGGAAGGTGACTGGCGTAAGCGATACACCCGGACAGACACAGACACCGGCGCAAAATGACAAGGAAGGACCGCGTGCTGCCAATACTGATAATGTTGCTGTTGCTGGGGAAATTGTTGTTGCACCGAAAAAGACAACACCGGCTGCTGCTGCTGCTACTCCGGCCGGCGAAGGATCTAATGAGAACGCGAGCCACGACACGAGCGACAAGGACAGTAACAATACCGTTGAGGTTACGATCGAAGCGTTGAATTCATCTGGCACCGGGAATCTGTCGTCTTCCACCGAAACGATGGAAATGATGGAAACGGAGGCAAACAATTCGGTGACCGATTCGGAAGGTCCGGTCGTTAGCGCGCTGCCCAACAAACTCACAGCAACACAAACGCGTAAGTGACATTCATTAGCTTGCCTTTCATCTCCGCGCCGCTTGCACTAATTTTGCATCTAACAACACCAGCTCATGTGATTTTGTTGCACTTTTCACTTCATTTCGTCGTTGTATTGGTGTCGTGAAAATGGCTAATAAATTGTCTCATTTTTGCATCACAAAGTATAGTTTGTACTCGGTAGCATACTAATCGAGAGGGAATATCCATATATTACGTAACTTAGAATAAGGCGTTTTCTAACCCCTTTCTGACAGAGTGAAGGCTTAACCGATAATGTCTCTTTTGATTGAATTTAACAATATTTTAAAAAAGAGTTTTCGTCGATTTTAGTGACATATTAACGAAATGTCGAATTGTTTGAAATTATAATTCCATCAAATGTTGAGTTGCTCCAGAGCAAGTGAGTTGTTAAAGAGTTCACAAATTTGGTGATCATGTTGCACTGTCACTTTCATACCATTTTGTTTACACAAATGCTAGTGTCATACGATGGATAGAAAAAACCCTGTTTTTTATAATTTATAAACTCCAAATGCCAAAAATCCGGACTCGAATTCGACTCCTTTAAATTTGGGATTGACTCCGGAAGGTAGGTCCGCGCACGATAACTCCGGAGTCGTTTGGAACCGTTTAGAATTCTCCGCAGTCGTTCGGAGTCGTTCGGAGTTGTTGGGAGTCGGAGTCATTCGGAGTCGTTCGGAGTCATTTGCAGTCGTCTAGAGTCGATCGGAGTCGGAATCGGAATCGGTCGGAGTTAACAGGAGCCGGCCGGTGCAATGTGCTTGTGATCAGGCATTTCACTTCGTATACAGGCCTTTGTTTCTCTGTTCCAACCGATTCCGAACGACTCCAATGACTCTAGACTTTAGGCGATTCTGAATGACTCCGACTTCGGTCGACTCCGGACGACTCCGGACGACTTCAATGACTCCGGATGACTCCAACGACTCCAATCGACTCAGAACGACTCCAACGACTCCGATTGACTCCGGACGGCTCCGACTCCGGGTGACTTTGGACGACTTCGGGCGACTCTGACTCCGGGCGGAACTAGTTGCAGTATTGCTTAACAGTGGTTTGGATTTTGTCGGAGTCTAAATCGGACTAACAAAAGCCGAAGTCGGATCGGAGTCGTGGGTGGGCTCCAAAGAGCGCATCACTACACTGAATTTACTACTGCATTGATTCAAATTACGAACATTTAATTCATAGATTATTGCGCAACTTCAATTTGTTACAATCAATATAAATCGAGTTGATCACCTTTCTTTTGAATTTGGTTTCATCGAGCAACTAAAACAACTAATAGCAAATTTAAAGAATATGATCCGAAACGTCAAAAAAAGGTTGAAATTGTTACGGTATCTTGAATCAAATGGAGGAATTGAGGAATGGAGACGGTTTCAAGAAAATCTAACAAGAATGTCACTGCCGGTGATCGTTTAGAACATTTATTTATTTAAACTGTAATCAGGACCCACACAATTTACATTCCTTGATGAATTGACATTAGTATTGCATTGATGATGTAAAATTAAAAAACGGTGTTACTCTGGGTATGATGGAAAATAGCTATTAAAATGTGAAGAATGTCCGGGATTAATGTGTAATATCAATTATGCCCGAAGTATTAAAATGTTTGTGAAATAGTTGTTCTCAGATTTAGGAATGAAAAAAACAATAAAACCCCTCAGCATGGTTGCAATGAAGCTACTAGCATCAGCGTTACGTAGTTAATGGATGTCCCTTTATAAATGAAGGATGCATAAATCCTGTTTGCAATCCATATCCATCTCATCTAAAGATCACTTTATCATCATTCCTCTAATCTAATCCAATACGTTTGTGTGCATTTGTGCTTCTCTTGCAGCGGAAGTTGCATCACCTGGAAATGAAGACATCGATTTAGGCGCAGCGGACAAAGATGAGGTGGAAATGATCGAAATCTCCGACAAGGAAGTGTCGGAACTGCTAGACATCCATGCCAGTAGCAACGCAGCGACCGAGAAAGACGCCCAGTCGGAGCAAAAGGACGAATCCATCGAGATAACAGATTCCGATGACGCAGGCCAAAACGGCAGTTCCACTGAAAAGTCTGAGGCAGGCAAGGAAGCGGCAGAAAACGCAACAACCGTATCTGCTGATGATACAGTTGAAACACTGTCGGATGATAAATCTGCTGACGCTGAGCTGGACGCATCCGACCAAAAAGCCGATGATGCAACGACGTGTACAGATAAGGCATCGCTGCCGGATGATATGGAACAGTCGTCCAAGGAAAGCAGCAGTGAAGTTTTGGACCTGATGGATGCAGCCGATGATAGTTACCACAGCGACAGCTCCGACATACAGTTCGGTGCAGAGTGCGACGCTCCAGATTCGGCTGCAACACATAAAGATGGCAATGCTGGGGAGTCTTCATCCGTAAAGAATTCCGAACCGAAGACGGGCGAAAGCGACAAAAATAAGCCCAGTTTGCCATCGGAGACAAAGAAGGGTGAAACTGTAGGAAGCACAAATGAAGCAGAGATTTCGAAGCAACAGGAAAAACAAGCAGTTGAGCCAAGCGCTGTAATCGATCTGGACGCTAGCAGTACCGAAAGTGATGGTAACAAAAGCGCCACGGAGGAAGACGCAGATGCATCTAAGAAGAGTGACGATGCGTCTACGAAGGAAGATGATACAGCTACCAAAAACGAATCGGTGACCACGAAACAACAGGAAAAATCGGAAGCTACTGCTGAGCCTAGCGCTATCATCGATCTGGATGCGAGCAGTACCGAGAGTTCCGACAACAAGAGTGCCACCGAGGAAGACGTGGATGCATCGAACAAGGATAGCGAGCCCACTGTTCAAGAAGAGATTTCAGAGATTTGCACAAATGAGTCAATCGACGAATCGTTGATGACAGACCCTGCCGAACCCGAAACAGCAGGAGTAGAAGTAAGTGATAACAAGGAAGAAAGCACAGACAACCCTAAGGTTCAGGAAGTTGCCGAAGAGATTGAGGAAGTTGTTGGGGAAAACGTAGACACAACGTCTGACGGGTCTAGTGAGCTCCAAAGTCAAGAGAAGGAGACACCGGACGATTCAGCTGAAGTCGTAGGGTGTGAACCTGCCGAGAAAATAGTCTCCGGTGAGGATGATGTCGTATCAGCGAAAACCTCTTCCGAACCTGTAAATAGTAATTCTGAACCAATGGACACGGAAGACGGGCAGCTTTCATGCAACGATGCCGAAGTGATGGACGTTACTGAGGAACAAGAACGGCCGTCTAGTTCGCATGGACAAGAATCGACTGAGATGGATGCGTCGGAGGGAATGGAGCAGGAAGCTAAAGATCTCCCAAACACTGAGCAGCTGCAACTTGCGGAGGAGGAGGTGGTAGATTCCTCTTTAATATCAGCTGACAGCAGCAGCATAACAAACGACAACAAACCAACAGCTACGGATAGTGGCAGCGAAAAGGAAGGACAATTACCACCACCATCACAGTCCACTGCTGAGCTCTCGTCTGAGTCGTCAACCGCTACACCGGTAGTGAACAGTATTGTGTCGAAGAAGGTTGAAGCCGCCGCGGATAATTCTTCCAACGAAAGGGAAGAAAGCGAAGCGGATGAACTGTTCACCACGCCTCCCGAATTGGCCGAACAGGCCCCATCCTCGATGGAAGTTGATTCCAGTAATTTGAACTCAGAGCCATAAATATTAAGGTTTGCTGTAATGTAACAATGTACCATTATCTCTCTCTCTCTCCCTTTCCATTTCTCTGAACTTTGAGTAGCAAGATTTAAGAATCTGTGACGCCTTCGTGCTCCGATAAATTCGTTTAGAGCTAAACTTGTACAATAATAATCCCTAAGTATATCGCATTTGACAACATTGTCTTGAATTTTAACGCTAGGTAGCATCTAGTACCTACTAACCCCCCTCTGCGATCGATGTGTACGTCTCTAAGCTGAGCTTAGTTATGTAAGATGTGTAGGATTACCGATTCTGAAGTAAACCGCGCAGAAGAGCTGAACTGCATGTAATAACTGGGAAAAAAATAAAGCTGAAACTCGAACTCGTTTATGAAGCGTTCGCTGAGTGGTTGGAAGAAAGAAAGAACTCGCAAGAGTGACGGTGATGACCACAGCGCAGCAAAGAAGGTGTGAAAGAAACGGCTGAGGCGCTAAAACCTCGTTAAACTATTTATTAACGGTAACAATTTTGGCAACTAAAGCAAAACACTTAACAAATTTTCTTCCTGGCTGTTCCTCCCTCTGGCCTAATATGTAATCGTCGCCCACATACGCCCCTCGCTGAGCTGTTTAAACGTTCGTTTCTCCCTTTGCCTTCGTGGCGGCCCCATTCGACTCGCCCGGCTTCAGTGCCGGTATGTACTGGCCGAGATAGTTCAGCACAATCTCCCGGTAGCGGTACAGCACCACGCTGATGATGGTCAGCCCGAACAGGACGCCCGCAATGATCTCGTAATCGTTCTCCAGCCGATGGTAGTGCTGCTCGATGCCGATCAGGGCGCCGAAGAAGCGCCCGAACCCAAAGTGTGCCACCACCGGCAGGGCTTGCGCAAGGGCCGACACCTTGCGCGGCAGCAGTTCGCGGAAGTGCAGCACGAGCGTGACCCAGGTCAGTCCGAGCGTCGTCGGCAGCAGCCAGTCCTCGACCACATCCCACAGCGCGTAGTCCAGGATGGCGAGCAGGATGAAGCGCAGCACGAGCGATAGGAACGCGCCGACCAGTATCTTGCACGTGCCGAACACCTCGATGATGCGCCGGGAGTAGATCAGCACCGGGATGGCCAGCAGATCGCCGGCCAGGAGCAGCGTGCGTACGAGCGTCTGGAACACGGTCGACTGTTGCTTCGAGTCGTCCCCGTCCTCGCCGTCGGTGGGCAGGTTGGTCATGTGCGACTCGTCGATCGAGTCGATCACGCTCCACATCGAGCCGAGACCGATCGCAACCAAAAACGGAAGCCAGCAGCGCTGGAAGTACTTGCGGCACGCCGGCACGGACAGGAACTTCTGCGGCACGGTGCGCAGCTGCCACCACTCTTCCGGCGGCGACAGGTCCATCTTGAGTGGGCTGAGCAGGATGACGGCGGCAGTGGTGTACAGCAGCACGAACAGCATGTACGGCTGCTCGTAGTCATCGTTGAAGAAGATGATCCAACCGACGGCACCCCAGACGAGCTGCCGGCCAAAGTCGGCGACGCCCGAGGTGGTGCGATCGCGCGTCACGATCACGATGATCGTGTTGAGCAGTGTGAGGGCGCTGAGCAGGAAGAAGTCGAGCAGCGAACGGATCGACAGGTAGTAGTAGAAGGTGGAGTCACCCTCATCATCATCACCGTCGTTGTCTTCGTCCTGAAGAATAGAGACTCATGAGAAACTGATTCAAAACTTCAGAGAGTCTTCACAGATACTTACACCATCGCAAGTCGTACCGTACAGAAGACTCTCGCTCTCCTCGTACGGATCGGCAATGTCACACTGAACCACAGGCTTGCATCCTGCCGGCTGTGCCTTAACCCAGGCCTTATCCAACGGACATCTGAAACCATCTGAAATAGAGGAAAAACAGATCACCAGTTGAAAGATCCTCATCCTCTCAGAACAAATCCAATGATACCTACCCAACGGATAACTGCACTCATCTCCCTCGTCCTTCTCGTTGTGCGCATCAAACGTGGCCTTCACCTGGATGATGCCCTCGCTGTACGTGTGGCAGATCTCGTCCTCCTCATCCGCATCCGCACACACGATCGCCGTCGGCACGATCACCGTCTCCTGGCTGTCCGGCACTCCGTCATTATCATCATCATCATCCTCCGCATCCGGGATACCATCGTTATCGTCATCGCTGTCCTGCTCGTCCGGAATCCCGTCATTATCATCATCCGGATCCTCATCGTTCGGGATACCATCCCCGTCCAGATCGTTCTTGTTGCGCTGGTTCTGATCGTGCACATCCAGAATGCCATCATTGTCATCATCCACATCTTCCGAGTCCGGGATGCCATCGTTATCATCATCGTCATCCTCCGTATCCGGAATACCGTCATTATCATCGTCCGTATCCTCATCATCCGGGATACCGTCACCGTCCAGATCGTGCGTCACCGGGCGACCCTCCAGCTCATCCGGGATGCCATCATTATCATCGTCCGGATCTTCCGCATCCGGAATGCCATCATTGTCATCGTCCGCATCTTCCGCATCCGGAATGCCATCATTGTCATCATCATCATCCTCCGCATCGGGCACACCGTCCCCGTCCAGATCGTTCGCGTTGGATCGATCCTGCGCATCCGGTACCCCATCATTATCATCGTCCACATCCTTATCGTCCGGAATACCATCATTATCGTCATCCTTATCCTCCGCATCCGGGATTCCATCGTTATCATCATCCGTATCCAAATCATTCGGAATGCCATCCCCATCCAGATCGTTAAACTTGGCCCTTCCCTCGAGCGCATCCGGAATACCATCATTATCATCATCCACGTCCTGCTCGTCCGCTATGCCATCATTATCATCATCCGGGTCTTCCGCATCCGGAATGCCGTCATTGTCATCGTCATCGTCCTGCTCGTTCGGTATGCCGTCACCGTCCAGATCATTCGAACGCGGCGTACTCTCGAGCGCATCCGGAATGCCGTCATTATCATCGTCCACATCCTCCGCATCGGGTATGCCATCGTTGTCATCGTCATCATCCTCCGCATCCGGAATACCGTCATTGTCATCGTCATCGTCCTGATCGTCCGGTATACCGTCACCGTCCAGATCGTTGGTTTTGGCCACACCCTCGAGCGCATCCGGCACACCATCGTTGTCATCGTCCAGATCCTTATCATCCGGGATGCCATCATTGTCATCGTCCGTATCTTCCGCATCCGGAATGCCATCATTATCATCGTCATCGTCCTGATCGTTCGGTATACCATCCCCGTCCAGATCGTTCGACTTGGCCTTACCCTCGAGCGTGTCCGGAATGCCATCATTATCATCGTCCACGTCCTGATCGTCCGGGATGCCATCGTTATCATCATCATCATCCTTATCGTCCGGAATGCCGTCATTATCGTCATCCGGATCCAGCTCATTCGGGATACCGTCTCCGTCCAGATCGTTGCTCGAGTCTGGATCACGCGAATCCGGAATACCATCATTATCGTCGTCCGTATCCAGATTGTCCGGAATACCATCCCCGTCCGAATCGCGCTCGATCGTACCCTGACCGCTGCCCAGATCTAGCACCGCACCTTCGTCATCGTCCTGCGAATCTTCCTGTTCCTTCAGCCATGCCGCCATCTGGGCCGATTTTGCATGGCGCGCATAGCACGTGCTTTCGAACTGATTATCCTTCTGGCAGGTGTACGTACAGTTCTCCAAGTTCAGCAAACCGGTCTGCAAGAAGACGATGTAGCTTTAACAATGATTCTCTTGATCATCCGATCTTCAATATAACCTACCTTTTCCGCAGCCCAATCGTGGCAGATGCCATTGTCCGAACACTTTTCCTGCACGATGAACGCACCCTTGCGATTGCACAGGAAGCTGGCCTGCGGGGCACAGATGTCGGGCGGTGGCGTCCTGCTCACGGCGAACATTAGCAGCACGTACAGCACCATCGACGCAATCAGCGTAATGGCGGTCAGGATGCGCAACCGCTTGCCGTACGCGAACGCATTGCCGATCGCCCACTTGTCGACGAGCAGGGCGAACACGAACGGGCCGAGCAGTGCCGCCAGCGGAATAATGATCGAGATCGAGTAGATCTCATTGTAAGCGAAGCCCTTCTGTGCCATGTTCGACTGGAGGAAGGGATAGATACATCCCAAGCCTAAATGGAGGATACCAAAACAGTGCGTCATATGGAGATAGTTTTCGGGAAGTAGTCAAACCAGCAGCACTTACCTCCGTAGAATAGGAAGAGGACACATTTTAGCGAGAGGCTGTGCTTGCTCTCGAACAGTGACTTTTCCTCCATTTCTTCCTGTGGCAAGTTTTGATCGGGCTGTTGCCGACCCTCAGCAGTGTAGCAACGCCAAAATCTAAAACACTTTATCTATGCTTGACCGTCTGGTGAAGCCTCCTGACCTAGATTTGCGAGTTGGATGGTTTCGGTAACGATCAACAGCAAAAGAAGAGGTAACAAATGTCGTGAAATTAAACAAGCGTCAAGCGATGTGGGAGATGCCGTACGGAAGATCGCCGTATCGCTTTGATGTGACAACTTGGGAACGTTCGAGGTCCAATTCGGTCCTCTCACTGTACTATGTGGTTTGTAATCTGACTTCTGAACGATCAAGGCTAGGTTCAGGAGGATTATACTTCTCCACTGTTTCGCCTACTGTTGCCTTTTTGTGTAAATTTAGCAAGATTTATTTCGGTAGCAATTGATTTAGCGTCTCTTCGTTTGCTCTGGCGGACGCTTCATTGCGTATAAGATGCGCAGTTTAGGTTTGCGTGAATTGGAGCACACTTGATCTAGTTGGCGTTCAGTTCTATTAATTTGTTTGAGCTCAGAATAAAATGTCATCTTGGGATGATTGGACATGAAGAGACATCCTACAGACATTGAAGATTCAAACAAAACAAAAAACAACCTAATCACAGCTGTACAGACTCAAATCTTTGCAAAAAATTAAACCCACTCCACACTTCAACAGTGTCCAAGAAATGTGTGCTCTACTACTACCACGGTGGCAATTAATCTGGTGAAATGAGCCAATTCATTTTTCTGCATGGAGCAAACGTTCCACTTCACCTCTTTCAATGACCACTAGCTGGGTCTTGAACTGGCAGTCTTGAATCGCCTTGAAATCAGCTGTGTCAGTACACCTTCACCCATTTCTCCTGGGCCAATCTTCGAGTGTCGTAAATTTCCATCATCCGCCAAACGTGTTCTTCTCAATGTCCGTCCACTGCGACCGTCAACGGTACTCTCCAGACTAAGACCTGCAATTGCAATTTGCCTTGTCAAAAATGCAAAACACACGCGCTCGCAGTCCGGTGGGTGTAACCAAAGTCAACCCCCTTTTTCTCTGTGTACCTGGTGTTCTTTTCCCTGGCAGCGGGATAAGCAAATAAATTTCATAATCAGCACTGGCATGAGCGGCAGAGGGTGTCATATAGACACAGAACCCGAAGAAGACGAAGAAGAAGAATAAGAAGAAAAAACGGAATACCAACCATTGAGCGTTGAGAGCGCCCGTGCGCACTCTGTGTGTGTGTACGGGCACAGGTCGTCGCTTCTAAATTTATCAATTTTCTACAATTTAGCAATCATCATCCTAAGCGAACCCAAGCCAACACTGAGTATAACGAGCCGCCCGCGTCTGTCGGATGTACCCCGTACCGTGTACCTCACTACAAGCCCCGACATCCGAGACGCGGTTCCGAGAAGGAAAGCCATCAAAGAGTCGGTGTGAAAGCGCATCTGCTGACATAAAATATTTACTTATCCTTCGTTTCGTCTTTTTCTTTTTTCTTTTTGCATCGCAGACAATTCGTTGGCTTTTTGCATTTGCGTTCATGACGCGAAGACTACAAACATTATTAGTCCAGTGAGCTAATTTTCTTCTGGATGTAGTGCGGATTTTATTAGGATTCTGTTTCGATTCTTGCCACGCACCAACCAATCGCACAAAAGCAAGCGATGCACCACAACACAGCACCAAAAATTACACAGTTTGGCATCTCGGTCAACTGTGTGCTGCATGGTTTTGTGTAGCTTAGTTGTGTCGTCGTCGATCGCAGTAGCCTGTATGATGATGTCGTGTGACAGTGTGATTAACGTCAAAACAAGCCGGCAAGCAAGTGAGAAGTGATCTTTTTTTTTTGTCTCTGCTTCTGCTGTGGTGGGTGTCGTTGTGATAGAAATAAACGTTGGAAGGCAAAAAAAAGGAAGTGTGTCAAAGGAAGGTAAAAGAACAATATGCACAAGCAATAATATTAATTGCTTTAAGTCACCAGGCCGTGTGGGTTAACAACATGCGCGCCAGGAGTGCAGAGGTGAGCTTTATACATAGGACTATTCTGCGATTGGGGTACACCAATCAAGTCCCAGATTGGCCGATAGCTTAGATCACGATTACGGTAGGACGAGCAAATGAGTTCGTTTGTGCCACCAAATAAAACGGAAAAAGAAAGCGCCAGGCTTTGCAACAGTTTGAACTTATCGAAATGGAAGATATGCAATAGTAGATACTCTGAAGAAACGGCTGAACCAACCTATGTGTCTCGAATCAATTAAATACGGCAAACATACGATACCGTAGGCAAGAAGGTGCTCGATAGTGGCAGGATTGGATAAAATGTGGACATTCTAGAAATCAGTGATGCCTTACAAGGATGGGAAGTATCTCGCTAATAAGAGAGGCAGCTAAAGATCTCAACTACTAATGTCACTAACGAACATGGTTTGTTCTATACGTCGGTCAGAAGCATTCATGTTGGAGAAGTCAATTTATCGCCTCAATTTATTGGTGAAGTAAATTTACTGACATAGAGAATGCTGTCGACCAGTTGATGATTCCATAACCTACTTTTATCAATGATGCCTTAGATCTAAATATGACGAAGGCTCTAACTATGCAACTCTTGCACAGCTTAAACTTTCTTATGTACAACTTCACCAGTGGCACATTCTCACCAAATATGTGAAAAAGTAGTCATCTTTTCATCTTTTTCTTCAATCTTCGGAGCGAAGATTTGAACCCAAGGATTGTGAAGCTGGAAGCAAAAGAGCGGTCAAACTGTTTCGCGTTAAACCATCAGACAGGAACTTCTTCTTCTTCTTTGGCACAACAACCGTTGTCGGTCAAGGTCTGTCTGCATTACTAATGGGCTCGGCTTTCCGTGACCTATTTATTACCACAGCAAGAAAACATTCCCTTAAGCCCTTAGCTTGCGCTAACGACGCAAAATGCAAGATCCTATAGAAAATTTAACAAAAAGGTCTTCATTTTCAATCGTCGCACTATAGAGCGTATCTTTTTGACTCTATAGTGAGAGGATGTTGGTTAGTGAGTTGTTGTTAGATGCGGACTACTTGGATAATTTTGGTATCTTTGGCCCTGTAAGTATTCTTGCACACTCAGCCACGACGTAGTGATTCATCCATGTATGCGTTGGACGAAAAACGACAACTATGGTTTTGTCATGTGTGAAGGAAAGCAGTGATTATCAAACTGCTAAAGAACATATAAACTGTGAATTAGTGTATTAGTGACTTAATGTGGCAGTGGCAGGGATTGACTGTCCGGCTAAGTACTAAATAAGTCTGGAAAGCCTGTATAGGCTGGCATTTCCACATTTATAGTCACGTCAAATAGAAGTAGAATAATGTTTATTGACACGATATTGTGAAGATTGTGCATTGAGATTGAAGGAAGTCCCAATATAAGAATGGAAAATGGAAGCGGGTCAAGAATTGTACATGTCCTAAGCCATGGTCCTAAGCCCCGAATGGACTGCATACGGAAATTGGGAATGTGAGCGAAAGAGATGTAAAAGTGAATCATATTTGGGCATGGTGAGAAATAGGATCAGGAAACGAATAGTTTGGAACAGATCAACTGCTCAGCATCTGGGCAATCTGAACTAATAGATCCAAACTAAGGTGACTATATCGAGAGACGTAAACCATAAAGACCTGAATAACAGGCCTTGAAGCTTTGCCCTGAGGAGTTATTACGCTTCTAACGTTTCGAGCCTGTTCCAAATCACAGTACTCGTTGGACCTCATATAGAGCAGAAGAGAGAGGGTACATCCCTACATCGTATTTCCCTACAATTCCCCCATTCAAAATGATGTTGGATAACCCAATTCCTAGACGTCATCTAAAGGACACAAGAAGATTATTAGAATCACACCACGGATTGCACTGATACACTGGTTGCAGTAGAGAAGCACTTGGGGATCAGGTTTTGCGGAAGCTATCCGAAACCATTCCCGACACTGGTTGAAATTTACTATGACAGAATCGATCCTATAAATATCCCAACACCAATTTAGATGCTGGAAGCTCATGTCACCGCAATGTTCAAAACTGTCACCAAAACTGAAAGCAACCACCACCGCAAAATCGACCACCGTTTTTGGCGGATGCCCTCCGCGCACTCCAAACACGTGTTGCCGCCCGTTCCGTTTGAATTTACGGTTTGAATCCATTGCTCCAACGTCTCGTACACTCGTACCTGCCGGTTTCGCCCGGTTTTAATTGCTTTCGTATCGGTTCGCCTCTGTGTGTGTGTGAGAACGTTTGTGTGCGCGCGAACCACTGTCACCACGAGTTTGCCGTTGTCGTCCACTTGCTCACAAGCAGCCGGTCTGCTGAAGCGGAGGTTGAGATTTCGATTTTTAATTTTATCACACCGGCAACGGCCACCGATTTAGCCCGGCACTCTGGTATGTGTCACGAAGCATTCGATCGCACCCGCATTGGGGCACACAGAATCGCGTGTGTGGTTGGGAGCGCGTCGTAGCGCATCGGAAGCGGTTCCGCGCGAACCCCGACCCGGTTTGCTGTACCGAAAACAACCGCCCCCCCCCCCCCCCGCCGTTGCAGTTCGGTTTACGTAAATACCTCGTCGGGTAATTTTTCACCACTCTTGTGTGTCACACTTGGGAGACAGGGAAATACACACACACACACGCGCGCGCAATGGATCGACTGAAAAAAAGGGAAATCACGAGCTCGCAGGGAGACAGCATCCTACTTAAACGGCTGGAACGAACTGGCAACAACTGCACTTTATGCAATTGATGCAGTTGGCGCTGTAACGATCGCTCCAAGGGCAGTTTGTGTGCTGTTCGCTGGCTTAGCGGCTCACGCTCACGCACCAACAGACCGGATTGCACATACAAGCAAGCGCACAATTCATTTCACCAGGCCTTTCTCCATTTCACCAGCCCTTTCCGACCCGCTGACGTTGACAGGTGTCACCATTGTAACACATTTATATTTCATTCACGCGAATTTCCGCTCCGCAACTGAAGCGGACCGCGCAAACTGAAACGGAGAGACACCGAGAGAGAGAGAGAGAGAGCCGGTGGGCAAGTAAAAATAACCCACCCAGCAAGCTCGTTCCGCTGTTCTGTCTGGCACGAAATTTTTTCACAGCATCACAGCAACACACACACAGTTTGAAAGGAAAGCAGGTTCATCACAGCATACTTTTCTTTCCGTTTTCTATTTTCACAGCATTTTCCACTGACAGTTGTGTGAAGTTGGAATTTTCTGCACCGAACAGCAGAGACACAAATTCCTCTCCAAACAAATTCCACAAATTGGTGACAAAAAATTTGCACACAAAAATAGTATACACACCCACACACACGCAATCGTACAAAGACAGGCGCTCTGTCACAGAAACGGCACTACTTCGAAGCGCGCTACGCCAAACCGCCTTAGACCGCGGACAAGGTTCCGAGCGGACTGACACGGCGCAGATTAGCAACAGGCGCTCGGCAAGCGAACTATTCTCGGACGGCGGGACGTACAGGCCGAAACAACGGCGCTTTGAGCAGCGCACGAACACCCACCGAAGGCCGGACCGGTAAGCGGCAGGAGCATGCGCTCGCAGTCGGAGAGAATGAGTGTCCTTGTTTGGATGCGGTGGTTGAGTGCACTACATGGAGACGCCTGGTCGCTCAGCGACAGCAACATCAACAGCACCAAAGCAAGGTTGTTTTTGTTTGGGTTTTACTAGTCGGGGTGCGTTGGCGCTTCTTCGAGTGTTGAAAACATGTGAAATTGTTTTGTGAAGTGATATGATTTATGCAGAACAAAACATTCTTCTTTCCAAGGTGAGTTTATCAATTAATTATAGTTGATTTTTTCTGATGATCACATATTGGACTCAACTTTGCGTATGGACATAATGGGTTTCAAACCCACCCAAAACCAGTTATCTAACGCGGCCGTGTAAAAAAACTGTTGCGCTCTAATTTCGCCCTGACCGCCGTCTCATTGTCTGGGGGAGGACTGGCAAACCTGTCAGCGTTAACGAGTCAGCGGCACGTGCCATCAATCAGCCGCTGGCCAATCAGGAGCTGCTGCCGTTGGAACAGGAGGAAGTGTCATAACATTGTTGAGATAGGTTGATTGCTACATTTAGCGGGAGAGAGAGAGAGTGCATGGATAATAATGGCTTATTTTAAGCGGCATATTAAAGACTGGATTGAGCTTTGCGGTCATCAAACAATGGCATAGATTGTTTACATGAGTAATTGAATGGCTCAATTAGAACAAGCCGAGCGGTTGGAAACTAGAAACTGTTTCACTAACTTTCAAACATGATATCTTTTATGATATATCAACGAAAAGTATGTTTTTGCAAGTCTCATTATGGAAAATATGAAAAAAGACAATCAAAATCCTTTGTATTTAAGCGATAGTTATTGGTGTGTGTGCTCTAGCTAGAACAATGTGTTGGAAGAGGTTTGCAGGTTTTAAATGTGGTAATATTGATTTAGAAGACTATGAACTAGTGGTGTGCTCTCTGGGGCGCACCTACGACTCCGATCCTACTTCAGCTATTGATAGTCCGATTCTGACTCCAAAATCCAAACAAAATCCAAACCACTAGTTCCTCCTACTTCAGCTTACTCTGGATGACTCCGGCGGACTCCGGACGACTCCGGATGACTCCCGACGACTCCGGATGACTCTGGACGACTCTGGCAGGCTTTGGATGACTCCAGCTTACTCTGGATGACTCTGACCGACTCCGGACGATGACTCTGGGAGCTCTGGAAGTCTTTGGAAGACTCCGGACGACTCCAGATGGCTTCGGACGACTTCGACCATGGACGACTCCTTCTACAGACGACTCGGGATGACTTTGGACGACTCCGCATGACTCCGACTCAGGACGACTCTTGATGACTATGGACGACTCCGACCAACTCATGATGTCTCCGGACGATTCCAAACGGCTTCGGATAATACTGAACAGACCGTCATACCCTCGGAGGACGGAGTCGGATCCAAAATTCTCGGAGTCGGATTGGAGTCTACTCTGGATTTTTGTCATCTTTACCCATCACTGCTATCAACGTTTCAAAGTGCAGACTGTGATCGTTCCAGAGCACCTGGAAGTTATTAGTAAGGAAAATTATATGCGATGCTACTGCACAGGCACAACACGAACATTTCAAATCACTTGGAGTATCGTAGATAGTTATTTCCCGTCGAATTAAAGCAATAGAAATGATCTAAAAGTTGGAGAATGCCGCTTCCATATGAACTGAAGCTTTTAGAGACTACGAATGTCGCTTATTCACTTGAATAGTTTACCCATTTTACATTCTTGGGATTACTATCTGCGCTGATCGATGAAAGTCATGATCTGACTTGCCAGTCGTGTTATTTTATTCAATACAGGCTCCTAAATAGTAGTTGAAAATGATGGAACATATTTTGAAGCTTCAGTAAGTTGCCAAGTTTACATAAAAAAGCATCAGAGTTTGATTAAAAGCGTTTTCTAACTTATAGGTCGTTCTATTATCTAGAGACGGATTAACAAATAGGCTTTCCGAATTTAAACTAAAAATTGGAGTAAACACTGAAGTGGTCTCGTGGTACAGTCATCAACTCGAACGACTCAACAGCATACCCATCATGGGTTCAAGCCTAGAATGAACCGTCCGCTTGACGCGATAGGACTTGACTATTCGGCTACAAGGTACTTATTCTCGAAATTCTGTAAAGGCCGGCAGGTCCAAAATGTTGCACACTTGACGGCGCATAGGTCCGAAGTCCTACAGTCTTATGGGGAGAAATTGAAATCGAACGGACAGATGGATTCGTTAAATGGGGATGCGACATCTCAGAATTGTAAGCAGTGGGCGATTTCTTGATGATCGCAGATTTGGGCCAACGCCAACGGGATCACATATAACTACAATCTGGGGTCGACTAAAGGTCCCAAAAAGCTTAAATACTACTTCGAAACCTGTCAAACATAATTGGATCAAGATTTTGCTATTTATGTTGGAGATGTTTGGGACTGTCAAATATCATTTTGAGCCAGTAAAGATTTCTGTAATATAGTGAAAACTAAGACATTTAACGTTTGATACTCAGTGTGGATCTTGCGCTAGTAATTGTCTATTGTTTGTACTTACCTGAAGCATTAAAGTACTACAACTTTTGATGAGTTAAGAATCCCTATTAAATAAAATAGCTAGATTTTTCCGGATGTAACACATTTCCATCTCCTTCATAACACCATTCCCCCTCTGCATCGGATTCCAATTATTGCTTAGCTTTATTTACAAATATAAAGTGTTTCTGTTTTTGTTGTTGTTACCCTTTTAAACGTACACAGTAATTCGGGTGTAACGCAACCGACCGTTATTATAGCATCACGTGATGCGGGAAAAAGGAACAAACCCAGGCTGTCGCAAACCGTAATGGCAGCGTTGCGTTCGCTTTTGAAGCGATCTTTAAACTCCACTTTAGGAAGCCTGTCCCACGTTCTGCGCGTAATTTCACGATAGTGAGCCGGGGGAATATTTTTGTTAAATGACTTTCATAACATTTAAGGCGTACAATTATCATCATTCGGTTGTTTGTTGCTGCTGTAGAGCGCTCTAGTAGAGAGTTTGTGTGTGTGTGTAAGGCGTGTAAATAGTAAATAGCGTATATAGTGATTGTACCTTGTTCTTGTATCAACATTCGGATTATCGAGGGGAGGAATCTCTCCCAGAGTCGTCGTTTTTCCATTGTTTGCATCGTTAGCGATTGTTTCGATTTATGTGTGCGACTTTTAGCGTTTTAGAGTTGCTTTGTCCTTCTATACCATTAATCGTGTTGGGTCTGATCGATTGTTAAGCTATTTGAGAGGTACGCGAAATGGACTTTTTGACGACGATGAAGGTATATAAAATGAGAAAATGGTAAATCAAATTAATGAAAGGTTTGATTATCTAAAACTGAGTTTCGTGTCGTATTAGTAAACCTAAAGCTAAAACTAAACCATTCCTAAAACGGTAGAATAAAAGAAGGATAAAACAATAAGAAGACGTATCTTAGTTAACTAAGCGAACACTCAACGGTGTACACCGAGACGCCGGACGAATGACTTTGCATTTTACATACTTTTACCCTATAAACTCTAAAACATTGCGAGAAGAGAACAAATCATTTGAACCTAGCACTGAGATGGGTTTGCATAAACTGGCGAAAGGTGTGTGAACTTCTTTTGAAATTTCCTACTTTGTCTTCCTCGTGTGTGTGGAGTATGGAAACGAATTTCTCCGCTTCGAAAAGCTAATAAATACGCTGTCCTAAACTGTCCTGATTCACAAATAATTTAACGAAACAAACGAAGAATTTGATTGCAATGATCGCCTACCATCCACTTGATCCAACGGTTTTCGTTTTTAAATTTAACGATCGATTTTGTGTTCTACTTTTTTTTTTGGTACGATATTTCCCGAAGCAGCCCTACATCCTACACCGCAAAGCACCTGTCGAACGGAAGCTTCCTCAGCACGGTACAGCCCCTTCCTCTCCCGCCCTTTTGGGACGGACCGCCCGTGCGGTGTGTAACAAGTAGTCTAAAGTGGACTAGCATAGCTCGGAGCCTTTTTGTTGTCGATTGTGTGGGAACCACTGCGGCTTAGTAGCGGAAGTGACCCTTCCGACCACGGTAGTTGTGATAGATCCGGAGCGGCTGATAGCTACCGTTCGTCTGTACCGGCTGGGCCAGCGGTGTCTGCTGCTGCTGCCCATTGGCCCCGTCCGGCGCGGTAATGTTAAGCGCCGAAGCGGACGGTTCATGGTGCAACCGGGCGGCACAACGGGGCGCCAGCACGAGATGGTACAGCAGGAAGTAAACGACCGCAATGACGCACGCACTGATCGCGAGCGCCTGGAAGGTGATGATCAGATCGTCAATCTTCGTCCACATGCCGATCAGTGCGCCGACAAAGCGCCCGAGACAGAAGTGAAAGATGACGGGCAGCGCCTGGCCGGTGGTGATGATACGGCGTGGCATAATGTGCCGCATGTAGAACACGATCGTCAGCCACGTCAGGCCGAGCGTTACCGGGTACAGGAAATCGATGATGACACGCCACCAGCCGACCTCCGTCGTGGCGAGCAGCGAAAAGCGGAAGATGAACGTCGTGATGGCGGTAATCAGGATGTTCGAGTGGCCGCAGAAATCGACAATCTTCTCCGCGTACCAGAGCGTCGGGATGGTCAGCAAGGCGCCGAGCACGACGAACGCACTCCAAACCTCACCGTAGTAGCTGTCGGCCGGCGGATGGATGTCGTACGTCTTCACCAGCACGCCCTCGTAGTTGTCCAGCACGGCCCAGAACGTGCCGAGGATGAGCGTGACCAGGCAGAGGCCGGCCGACTCGGGACCGTACCGGCGGATGGCGGACATCGGGATCGCCACCATGCCGCACTTCGTGTGCCACCACATCTCCGGCGGTGTTAGGGGCATGCCGGACGAGACGAGCAGCACGAGAGCGGCGAGCAGGGCCAGTCCAACGTACCCGTAGTACGTTTCGAAGAACCAGCCCAGTGCGAAGTAGGAGACGGCCCATCCAATTGCACCCCAAACGATCTGTCGCCCAAAGTCTCCGCGGCCGGAGGAGGTTTCGCGCGTCGCAATGATGGTGGCTGCGTTCAGGAGGACGATGACGGCGAGCAGGAACGCATCGCCGAACGAGCGGAGGGTGATGTACGACCAGAAGGTCAGCTCAGGATCTCCAACAATCTACAAAGAGACAAACGAACCTTGAAGATTACATCCCCAAAAAAAAGCGTCAAGGGTCAAGGTCACTTACGCGCATACAGACACTCTCCGAAAGAACGCTCTCCTCGTCATCGTACGGGTCGTGTACCTCACACTCCACCTTCGGCGTACAGTTGGAAGAGTTTGTCAGCAGCTTCATCCAGGTGATCTGCTTCTCGGGGATGTCGCAAGAGAAGCCATCGAGCGGATAGCGACACCATTCGGCACTGTGCGTTTCGTTTTCCTCGTTCACGGCGCTGCGCAGTACCGTGGCCAGCTTCAGCGATTCCGATGCGGACGTGTAGGCGTGGCACAGTTCCCGCTCCGGATCGCCCTTGTGCTCGCAGATGTGCGGCACGGGGATGGGCGTATTGTCCACCTCAACTTTAGGCTCCTGTCGGATGTTTTCCGGTGCCGGCAGCGGTTCGTCGCTTATGTCGTAGTCTTCATCCTCAACCGAGCTCTCGGTGGACGACGGCAGAATCAAACCTTTCGTGTACGGGTGATTCAGGTTTTCAAACTCAACCGGTTTCTGGCAGGTGTAGGAACAGTTCGTAAGCGTCAGATGGCCGATCTGGAAGAACAAGGCAATTAATTGTAAATCTTTCAGGAGCTCCAGGAATTTCTGTGAAATCTCCCTGATGCGTACCTTCTCGCGTTTCCACTGATAGCAGGTGCGTTCCTCGCTACAGCGCTGCTGAAAGATGATGGCACCGTCATAGTCGCAGGCGAAGCTCACCTCCGAGCGACTCGATTCCTGACGCTCTACGCGCGGCACGGCGAAGAATAGCACCGAGTAGAGCACAACGGACAGAATCATGCAGAGGGCGGCTAGTAAGCGCAACCGTTTGCCGAACGATGCACCAGCCCGTCCTGCCAACCGATCGACCAGTGGGGCAATTATCAGTGGACCCAGAATTGCCACCAGCGGAGCAATTAGCGTCACCAGCTGCGACTCGTAGTAATTCAGCCCGGTCAGGGTCATGTGCTTCTGGATGTACGGATGCAGACATCCTAGGGCTGTGATAAGGAGAGAGAGAGAGACGGAGAAAGCGAACGTTAACATTAGTTACATGGCCTGCTTTGATGATGTTCCTGACGTCTCCGGGACACACTTACCTCCGTAGAACAGGAAGAGCACAATTTTCAAGGATATTAGATTCCTGTTCACCAGCGGCTTCTTGGCAGGTGGCGCACCCATCTTCGTGAGCTTCGGTTCGAACTTGATATAGAATAAATGAGCACTGTGCTATCACACACACACACGAACACTCCCTAATAACTGTCTCTGATGTCTGGACGTGTTGTTTTTAATTAAACCACTCGCTTCCGGTAGCAGCAGTCAACCGATGACACAGTTTCACTAACGATCAAGACGCTCCTGGGCCATTTTCATCGCGGGGCAGGTCGTCTTCGTGGTTGCGCTGCTCGTTCTGTCCACTATTCTACACGCACAGTGGCAGAATAGGGAAGACTGAAAGACGGTTTTAACGTCGTTGTGTGCCACTCCGGAGTTTGTGGTCCGTGTAATCTAATAAAACGCCAAGCGCGAGTCCTCGTCTTCGTCCTACGGTCCTACACTCCGGAAGACACCTTACGATCCAATCACTGAAAGCGAAACATTGTAATGGGAGGGAAATCAGAATGTAAATAAAATGTAAACGGAACTGGGAGCTAAAATCACATCGTCAGTGAACTGGCGTCCTGTCTGAAGAAGAGAACCCATGGAAAAGCAAAAGGGAACAGCGCAAACAACGTTCAGGGCGATTTTTGTGGCATTTTAATGGCTCGCTCGCGGGGTTTATTGGAGTGCCTCTGTACCTGACAGGTTTTGACCCAGTGTCGTTGTCTAATGGGGTGGTAGAAGTATAGTCGTCGCAGTAAGGTACTGGTAGTCGTTGGGAGTAGCACCACTCATCACCAACATTGTCCGCTAATGGAAAAACAATCCCAACACGGTGGGTAGGTGTAGCGCCAAAATGAAGGTGATGACACCATCAGAATGGAATGGAGACTATTTTTGACACTGGTTGACATGGAATTTCTCTGCAAAGAAAGTGGCCCTGAGAAATTGAAGAAGCACACCCCAACGGCACAATGGCGCTTCTGGAAGGGACCCCGACTCTGAGTGACCGACTAAGCTAACGAAGACGTTATAGTTTTTGCCTTGCGAACGGACGGTTTGTGGAAATGGATACTGGTTCGTCGTCCAACCAAGAACCGAACAGCTGCCCACTTACAGTGGGAAGAGCTATAAATAGCCTGTACGGTGGTGCAGCATCGAACGCGTAGCATGAACTATCATCGCACGACCATCGCCACGTCGCGTCAATGGCTACTAAGACCGGGAGAAGCACCGGGTGGAGTTTTTAGAGTATGTTTTCTCAACAGTAAAGGAAAAAAACACACACACATACATAAACATAAACCTCACACATCTGGTCGATGATCAATTGATGTGAACTGGATGCTGGGTGGGGAGAGTTCTGTAGTAAGGATTTTGAAAAAAAAAAAACATTTGGAACACACCATGCTCCGATGGATGGATCATTTCTCCGGATCATGCGGATCATTTGGAAGTCGTTGGCATGTGGTCCTAATTAGTCGCCTTGGCTGGTGTAAGGTTGTAAATATTTTCGCTCAATATTTTTAAATCAGTCGGGGGGTTTTACCTTGTATTCACTTTTTGAGTTTTTTTAGACAGCGAAGTTTGGGGATGCCTCCCATACAAGCTGCGAGACGGATTAGATATCGGAGTTCTATGGACAGCATATTTTTAGAATCACGCTGACGCGCTACGTCGGTTAGGCGGTATAAATAATGCTTCAGTAATGACTAATTCCCGGCTAATCGTTAGGCATTGAGGAGTGTTGATGGTGGCTTAAGGGAAAGAATAGGATAGCAGCGAACAACGACAGTTTTGGGCAGTCAGTATTTCAAATATTCTAAATATTCCACTTTTAGAGATTCATGGCAAAGGTTGCATAGGGAATGTTTCATAAATAAACACCATGTGATTTAGGGTTATGCAATGTACTGCCATCAATTCTTCCATAGCTTTAAATCCCCCGTCAGGATTACAGAAATTAGGCAAAATATTGAAGTATCATAGGGACATAAGGCATTTATGGTTATATATCATGAATTATAGATACTATAGTTAGGCTCGAATGGTTCTAGAACATTCAAAAAATTATCTGTGAGTTCTTGTGGTTGATGATATACTTTTGAAAGGATTGAACTCCCGAAGAGTCCTATCGCGTCTTGTATCTGTAAGATGATAGACCTTTGGATTTTGATTTGCAACGTGTAACACGATCTTTTCTGATATTTAGATCAATTTGTTATTATCAATACATTTAATTTCCAACAAGAATAACTATATTTTTCTTTGGAAATAAGTAAATTATTAAAAAGAAGATGTTTAAAGAATTTCGTAATAAGCTGTTTGATCTTTCATTGTAACATCAGTTTTTATTCCAGCCTAATCCTTATAATCTTCAATATATTCAAGAGCAAATAGCAGATATATATATTAAGAGCAAATATTAGGACAAATTTTGACTCTATTAGATCCTACAGATTTGGATCGAACATAAAATTTCAGTTTCTTCAGTAATAATATTTATACCACACCAAAAAATCCATTAAAGAGAGACTTCAAAGTGAAGAAATCAATAATAATATTTCCTGTATCAAAACGATTCCACATAAGTGACCATATCCCATCCCTGAAATGGCACGCTTATGTTAGTTACTACTCCATTATCCTATCAATTCTAGGCTTAAAACCTTACCCAACACATCATTCCGTATGATAAACACACACCATTTCGCATTTTCCCATCCATAAATTTGCTCCATAAAAAGCGGTAAACGAATTAACGCTCTAAACCCAGCTGGGAGATAAGTAGTTGATTTTTTTTTCTAATTCTTTCCAACCCATCTCTCTCTCTCCGCTATACGCCCCCTTGAACCCACCCCAAACACGATATGCTCGCACACGCGCGTCCCCATGTATAATTTAAGGCACGCCTAATGACGCCCCTGGATGGAAAACAGATTCCACTTGGGCGGTTATCGGCTTGAAGTGTACGCCACACACGCCATTTGAACCCAGTGAAGTGTTGTGAGAGATGTGTGTGTGTGTTTTTATATTGAAAGCTCATCGATGTGTTGTTGATAATGGAGGTTAACGGGCTATTAATAGATGTTGTGTGGGATAAGGGTGTCGATAGCAGGCTCTTACGCTGAGAGAAGATTTAAGAGATGCACTTCAATCTGGATTGGATGCATAAATCTACTTCTTGCTAGCAACTTAATTCCCATGCCGAGAATGAGCTAATTTCACACCTCACACACACACACACACCTGCGACCAGTGCACTCTGAATTCCTTCAACGCTCCACAGCACTAAGCCTGCAAACATCCCAACTGATGACGAAATGGGGAAACTCCTTCGATGCTGCTTTGTTTACACGCCTGCACTGACACACTTCCGACCGATCGGGGGTTGCACAATTTGCTCCAGTTTTAAAAGCGTTAAGAGCTGCTTCCGAAAGCGAATTACTTCAACTGTTGAACCACAAAAAAAAGCAGAAGAAACAATAAGCAACCGCTTCTACAAGCAACGACCTCTTGTTTACCTTTTCACCCCGGTGTTGGACGAAGTAAATATTTACACAAGATCGCAAGAAGTGCAAGAAGAACGTGTTGTACTTCCCTCAGGTGGAAAATGCATATCCCTAGAATGGGCAACTCATCCATTTCAACCTTCCATCGTGCCCACCCCATCATTAGAAAATGCTTGACAACTCCTTACTGGAATGGAGAAGAATGTGAGTACTGTAGGTACCGCGCGCACCGTTGAATGATGTCACGTGACACTGCAATCAATTAAGGTGCCGAAGCCACAGGTCTGCCCCTCTCGGTGCAACTGCCATATAATACAACGCCCCCCTCTCTCCAACTGCTCACTCTTTTAATGCTCGACAAATGGGGCAAATCATTGGATGGTGCAAAAGGTTATCGGAGTTTTAGGTCTGTTGGCTACCGTCTGTGCGCACGGTGAGTCTTTCTCCACCGAGAACAAACAGCCCCGTCACAGGGTGAGGCACATGGGTGGCATTTCATGGGTTCGTGGCCGGATGGTGTAGCGGCGGTAGCAGCAAATCCAATCCGGGAAACGCGCGGAGTTTATGCAGGCGAGAGTATTTTTCCCAATGCTTGGTTGCATACGGACTCGCCCTCTTGCCACCCAAAACCCGAACAGAGGGCAGGGAAGTTATGGGAGTGACTGTTCCGTTTTTCCACCGAGTTTTTATTGCTCACGACTTGCTCGATACTTTAACGCGCCGAGCATTCGAAACCAGGTCAACACACAGTTCGTATTACACAGCGAGGTGTGTGTGTGCTCTTGCTTATGTAGATTGATTCGTCCCGAGCACCGAACTGTGCTGGAAGTGAGCGGGAGAGGAAGCAAAAAAAAAACAAACGTTCCAAACGACTCCAACTCTAAATCCATCAGAACCTCTGTCTGTTTGCGAAGCTAATGGAACTGAGAATGCCTGAGCAGAAGGAGCTGGTGAGTCCTACCAGTTCTTGCGATACAACGTGCCAGATAAGGCTTTGAAATGGATTTTAAAAATGGTAGCCAATATTCACTGCAATGTTGAAATAATAATGGATGACAACAACCACAACAGCAAAAAAGGTGTATAAAAATGCAAATAGTCATGATGGTCATCGTTCTCCCACGAGTCCGTATTACATCATCGTGTGTATTCTCCATTTTTTGCTGCTGCTGCTGCAACCACTACCACCACCCCTACCACCTTTCGCGATCGTTGTTTAATTGAGAATACAAGCGAGAGGAGTTTGCATTACAGGTGGCAAGGGTGAGGGCGGTAGATTGATCGCAGGCGGTCACCGGGTAAGCATGAGTTCATGCTACACGTACAACAGCACGCCGCCCTACGCATTCTCGTATTGTAGCTGGCAACGGAAGACGAAATTGGGAGAGATTTTTGCTGGATTTCGGTTTACTCACTGTTTTGGAATGGAGTAAAAGGTACACGTTCTTGGGTGGAAGAAGCTTTCCTTCTCAAATTACCATACAATGGAGTAGCGTGCTGTAATTACAGGGCTTTTCAGATGCAGCTTTTAGCGGAGACATAAGCGATTCCAAGAAGTTTGGCGTTCTCGAAGTAATAAATGCACAATATTTGCGACGGCATTGAAATGGTAAGATCATATCGATCAATATCTTTATAAATTTAGCAACTAAAGTGAAAATGAAGAATATGAGGCAACACAATGTAGAAGGGTTTAGAAAGCTGAAAATGTTAATATAACTAGGAGGTCCTCCTAAATTCAAGGTATTGATACCTATTCTGAACATTCTGAACATACATCACAACAACAAAACAACGATCGATCGTTATCGTTATAAAGAGTCTGGTTGTTGACTTAAATATCTAAAATGCTCATCTACACATCAAAACTGCAAACATCTAGACTAGTATGAAGATCACGATAAAATTCTCAGTTATATTTGGAATTCTAAATGCGAGAACAATGCGAAAAAGAGATGCCAACAGTAGCTGTCAATCGCGATCCCGCATTCATGATAGGCGCTACTAATTGAGGAACGTTTAACATTCTACAACAATGCAATGCAAATGCTAATTGAGTATGTGTTTGAAGTAGGACAGTGATGAACAAATGAACAAATTCCAGACATAATAACCAGACGAGATTGAACTTAAATTAGGAATTTATATTGACCCTTAGTTCAATCTGTTTAACATACTTTAAATAACAGTTTAAATGTCTGGAAATAATAAACTAGACTAAAGATCATATTTGGTAGGCTATAACATAACAAATCAAGAGCTCTTGAGGAGAATATAAATACAAGTACATAAAAATTTAGAATTCTTGATTAAAAACTGAAATGAACGAATATAAAAAAATGCAAATAAACATTCACTAATCCAGATGATGTAACCAAAATTGGAATAATCGCACACTCCAGTGAAAACTTTTAAATGCTAACAATACTGTCACCTGAAAACCCCTGCAAAATCATAATAAACTCGCGATCGCATTGATTTTTGATGCCTTTTCCTCGCTATGAAGAAGCTGCCCCCATGTTCACCCCAACCACACAGTAGCAGCATAGGAAAGCCCGTACACATCGCGGCCCAATGAAACGGTACAATACCACACATATATCGATGGAATTGATCGTGGATCGTGACCCCGCACATCGGGCACATAAACAACTCCCCTAGCTACGTGCTCATCGAGGCGTGCATTGTTCTTTTACGGAATTTAATACGTTCGATTTATTTCCTTCAAGTCACATTTTGGTGAATGTAACACATGGGGCGAAAAAGAAAAAAAACACAACTTCCTCTTCCTTTTTCTTCCGTGAGTTTCTTCCGATCGGTCGCGGAACGGTGTTCCGGCTTCCAAAAACAGAGCGCCAAACGGAGCTGTTGTCAACAAATTTACGACCACTTTACGGTGGGAGTTGCCTGCGACATCTTGAGGATGCGCTTGTACTTCCCTGCGAGAACTGCAACTGCTTTACGACCGACGACGGGCGGACACGTTTGTCGCACAACACCGACGACGTATTTGGAACCGGCCCGGCAACGACTGTGCGCTTCCGAGTAGCACCAACAGCAGCAGCAGGAAGTCCCGGGTGTGTAGGAAGATGACAACATTACGCAGTTACTAAACCTCTCCCCGAGGTGACATGTCAGCGGTGTGTGTTTTTGTGTGTTTTATGTGTCATCAGCCAGCGAAAGGGCGATTAGTTGCGTATCCGTAAAAGATCCGATCGCTTCCATGGATCACGAGACAAGAATGTGACGAAATTATTTGGAATCATTTTCATACGTCATCGGCAGAGAAGGTTCTTCAACTATTCCAATTGACTGCTTCATTTTATTGCAACGGAATGCCAAAAGGGCTAGCTCAAAGGCCCCCCGGCCTAAGACCGAAAATAGGGAGAAAATAAACATTAAAATGCCACACTTTCGTTAATGGAGCGAAAGGAAACGATAAACTACCGTATTCACCCCAACAGCAGAAGACAGAGCAAAAACCTTCCCCGAAATCCCCACGCTGGATGGAAACATAATCTTCCCAAGCCATGCCATCATACCGTGCCAGTCTTGTTTTATGACTCAAACCCATCAAAAGGGTCCCAAAGGGAGTCACAAAGAGTGGTTTCGCAAACTGGAAATGGCAAAGGCTCATCGCGCGAGTTGTTGGTGTGCGTCGTCCATAAATCATAAGGCACATCTGTCGGGAATATCTTCTTGAAGTGATGGTTCCAATGAATTCCACCGCACAAAAAGGAGGTTCAAAGCTGATGACCTTGAAGTGAAAATTTTTGCACAAACCAATTCCCAAGAAAGCCTTCAGAGCCACAGACACACAAAAAAAGAGCAGAGTCTTTTAGCAACGACATCAGAAAGACCTAATCTTCTGGAACACGCATCTATGTCCCGCGATCTTACGCGATCGTATGCATCATCGCGCGCCGTAGCAGGCAGCAACATCGCCATCGAGTAACGGGGCAATGATGTCATCGATGTTGATGGTCACCGGACACCAATACCCGCCAATCCCACCGTTCAAACCCAGCGCACCGAAAGCATGACGATCGTTAACTTTAGGTTTTATTTTAAGACACGTTCTCGACCGATTGGCACACAAACTCGATCGTAAAACCGGACGGGGCAAGAAATAAACACAACGGAAGCAGAAACAGGCTAAAATCTATGTTATCGCTATTTTGCCATCGTCCGCTTGTCGACTGTGTTTGGGGAGGGTTGAGGCGATGATGCTCTTTCTTCTTGATTTGGCTCGTACAGCAGGACAACGGCAGAGCCCCCTGCTTGCATCGATTGCAAACGCGCATTCATCCTACCGAATCGGACGTTGCGATAGTGTAACCCCTTCGGGGAGCACAAAAGGCAGAGACGACAAGCAATGGCAGACGGAATGAATGTTATTCTCGCGAAATCGAACACAACGTGCAGAATTATAAATAGGAAGTGCCGTACTGTGAAACCCGACGACCCAAGACGACAACGACGACGACGACGAGAGCGTGCTGCAAGTGTTGCTAACGTTTGACCAACCAACCCGCTTCGGTGCATCCAACCCTCCCATGAGTGGGGCTTGCAATTTGTAAGTGTCTTAGATATCATCGCTGCATGCGAATGTTCCCGTTTGGCCGGCAGCATTATGATTCTCGCACTGGCCGGTTACAAAATTAATACATTACCTACTGCCGCCTTCTGCCAATTCGTCATCGAACGGGGCGACGTGTGGTCTACAGGGGGCACCCAGTCGAAAGCTGACTTTCTTGCCTTCTTTCTTCGGAAGTACGAACCCCGAAAGGTTATCATCGGGAGCGTGTTATGTAAACCTTGTGCCGTGTGTGCCTTTTACTTTGATACGTCTTTATTTATATTGTGTTCGATGCGTGGAGTCGTTACGCTTTGATTACTCCAATGTCGAAATGGCGGTGGGGCGGCAATCCTTTGCGACCGGCCCGCCGATGCTAGATAATGAAGCGCTTAGTATTCCCTTCCCCCAGAGAGCGTGCGTGGGTCGAGCTAGACCAGTGGACGGCAAAAAAAATGCTGTACAAAAGCTTGTAATCAGCTGTTCAGGCACGACAGTGTGATTACAATAAACTTTGAGAAAAATGGATCGTAGAAGCTCCAGAGTGTTGTTCATCCAAATGTTTCATGTTTTGGCACGGAGTTTTAGTTTAGTGAGGTGAAAAAATCAGAGATGGGCAATTTTGTTTACCCATGAGTAAGGATGAAGAGAAGAACGGCAGGAAAGACATAGAAAAGTAGTATGAACTATCTTTAAAAATGCCTGAAATACAACAGCCACTAGTTCCTTGCTCCCTTGCTGCTATTCTTATTAGCAGATTCCTTTAAATTCTGCCAATTTAACAGTTTTAACGTTATTTTTAACTCTAGAAATAAGTTCCATGAACTACGAGAAACTCAAACCACAGAATTTGAGAACAAATTTATTAACAGAGATGCTCAATAGCTCGTTAGCGAAATAAGAAAGTAACGATATTTTCAAACTTATATTGATTTGAAAAATACAAGAAACAACATTCAAATTCCTTTAATCTAACATCAGTCATCATTATTCAGTTTGAAGCGAGAAAAATCATATGAAAAGATAATTGATGGCATTTAATACAAAAAAAAAACAAAAACAAAAAAAAACATCTGTTGATAACGAACCAGTTTGCCGACCACTGCCACCAGTCGATCGGTGAACGTGTCGCTATGGACGGAATCTTTCATACAAATGGGCACAATAAACAATCAACACTGATAGCAGGATTGTGTCTCTGGTATGCTGATGATCATGTTGCTGATGAAGATCATCATGCCTGAATAAATTTAATCGCTCTTCCGGTCGGTTTCTTGCTAACCTTCAGGTTGGATTAATTTTCCTGTAACAGCATCATTTTTAACCTCGAAAGATGATTTAATTTCTTTGGCACTGGATTGGCGCCGCGAGGCAACATCCTACTAACAACTTTTAATCATAATCGATTGCCTTCCAGTCGGAACAAGACGAACAAAATTCAATTATCTCATTTACTAATCACCAAACTAGATAAAGCGAACATTTCTGCCAACGATGATTAATTGTGCGGCGGTTGGCAACGTTGGCCAATCGACGAAAAAAATCTACACTCGACAACGCGTGTGGTAATGTTTTAAAACGAGTTAAGTTGTTTCACACTACACGTGATGTAGGGCCTGATAAGCGGACAGTAATAATAACAATTCGTTGGTGGGTCATTCCCAAATTTTTAAGACCAACCACACACACCTTAGCGCAAAATCCGAAGGGCCGCGAAAGTAGCCGGTCAATTTGAATAAAAATCGTATTAATATACGTCCACACCGGTCCAAAAAAGGGATGATGGAATTCTGGGGGGGCTTTCTGAGGAATGTAAATATGCGATGTATTATAACGTAGGAGCTTTTTTCCTACCCAAGACCCGTCCAGTTGACAAAGCGGCAAGATTAAACAGCATGCAGAGGGGGGTGTGGTTTTGTGCGTTAACCGTTGACAGATGGCCGAAGGTGTCCGAAAGATTGACTTCCCGGTTAGGACGACGGTGGAGCTTCTGTACACCACACGATCAGTGGTGACGATCGCAGCAGTCCACACTGCCACCACCAATGTGAACGTTATTAATGAACCGTTCATGACGCTCACAACGATGTGTGACGATAAGTGGAACCGGTCCACAAGCTCGCCTTGCCAGCGTGGAAGTCCACACAATCAGGAGGCTTTACTTTGTTTGCCAATCACTTGTCCGAGCGTGATGCCGCTCCTCTCCAGGGAGTTTATGAATTGCACATGAACTGTCTAAAAGATCGCATTAGATCGCCGCTAGAAGCATCTCTTCACAGTGGGACGATATAGGAAACGAGCCGGTGATTAAATGATCCAAAGTCGTAACGTCTTTCACTCTGCGGACAATTCTACAATACAATTTCCAGTGAAAAAATGAACCCATTCAGCCGCACTTTAGTGAGCTATTTGCAAATTTCATTTCGTATGAATGGCATCAACCAGGGGAAATAAGAAAGCGGACACATCGCACGTCTTGGACTTTGTGCAAATTGTGAGTTGTGTGTTAGCGTCGTTCTGTATCAAACCGTCCGGCGAGATACGTTAACAGTTAAAGTGGAAAAAAGGTGGACTGAACCGTTCAACATAAGCGTACACGCTAATGCACGCGTGTCTTGTGCAAGAATTATGACAGCACAAACATACACCTTCTACCACTCCAACCAACGGGGTTGTTTGGGGAGGTCAGCTGGAAGGTTGTCGACTTGTGCTCAAGTGCTCAATCTTTGGAAAACGAATACCGAGCAGCAGCCTGAATTGGGCAGAATGAAGGTGTGGGCGATCATGGCTGGCTGAATGCTTGAATGCTTGAATGCCTGACTGCCTGCCAGTAATGTGTCCCCGGGGGCGTCAGATGTTCGGAATCAGCGGTGAATGCATGTGTCGGGTTCAGATCTGCCTGATGTAGGAAGATGATTTGCCCTCGGGCGGGACGAGTTGTTGCAATCAAAATGAGGGTTTCTTTTTGGAGAACCAGCCACAAATGGTTCAAACGGATTTATTTTCTTCTGTTTTGCTACGGCCAGACTCCGGATGTTTCAGTTTCTTTTTAGACAAAAGCTCAATGGGTTTAATTAGCTCAAATTTGCAACATTTATCATGCTGCGTTCTTGTCGTTTCTATCATTGAATTTACGCGATGATACGCGATCATAGTACTTGAGATATGTAATAATGTGTCTTTTAAGGTCCTAAATGCTCTGTCAAATTCAAAAAAGATTCAGGTACATTCAAGGTTTTGCTTGTGAAAATATTATAGATAACTGAACAAAGTTTTGGAAACAGAAATTACAATAAAATCTGGATAAGAGCAGTCACCAAATATTATAAATAATAGCATTGATCCTCAAAAACATGTTACTAATGGTCTAATGACCAACAGCTCTTACAAGAATGGAGCAGAAATCGATTCCAACTACAGGACCGTTTCCAATAAGAAAGACAAGACTATTGGTGTTACTGATTGATTGATCTAGGTACGCACATAGCAAAGAATGCTGTACTATACTGTTCTGTTACTGTTGGAAAAAAAAAGAACAAAAACGAGAAACAAGAAGAGAAAAAGGGAAACTATAAAGTGAAAAAAGAAACATATGAGAAAATGTAGAAAAAAGAAAAAAAGTAGTACATTTTCAGTAGTACCAAACCAAACAAAACAAATTAAGGAAAAGAGTTGCAAAACAATGTTTTATCAGTCAGTCTGGCATAAGTAACAATTCGAATTAAGTTCATTTTGTGAAATCAGACAAATAATTATGAACAATTCAATTTGAACAAAACATCTAAACAACAAACAGAGCATTCGTGAAATGGTTCTTAGCGCAAGTGCTCAAACCACAACTGACAGTTCCGCCAAGTTGACTGTACTCATTCTCGACCCTCCTCCCCGATCTCTGAACGACATCTTTCGGCGTTATTGTAGCGTAAAGTTGTAAAGACCTCTTTTTTTTTCAAACACCGAAGGTCATCAAGCGTGATAAACTGCTAAACAGCTCACCCACTCACTCACCCACCACTAGCATATACACACCACTCGCCATCTGTCGTCGTGGTTAGCTTCTTCCGTTCCCGTTTTTTCCCACCTTCTAAGCACTTTTATTTTACCCAGTGCACTGACCTTAATGTTGCTGAACACCTTTAGCCGCGACTGGCACGGCCCCACGTAGGGGGGACACATCGGGGAGAAAATTATGCACATTATGCACAGGGCGCGCACAGTTATGTTGGCGGTACCGAATGTGTGGGTGTGCTGCTGGTAATTAAATCTTAACACACACTGGCTTTGACACTCTTAATGCTTAGGCGAATGTTCCGCTGCCACGCGCGACAGTGAAAAATTGGATGGGATCTGATGGGATGTTACGCCTCGCTGACTAGCACACGCACACACACACGCGTGCTGACGTGATATTAGTCTCAAGATGGTGATGATGATAATGCATCTGACTCTGGACGGTTACGCCACCACACACACATGTTGAGGGGGAAGTTTTGTAGAATTTTGGACTGAAACATAACAATCTGCCCCCAACTGCGCTCACGCTGACTGATGGAAAACTCCTCGGTTTAAAGGATTGAGTCGTTCTGACTTCTTCATGCTTTGCTTCACTGCTCCCCCAAAAAAAAAACTAATTACCTTAACAGCTCCAGCAGAACCTCCGTTAGCTGGTTTTCAATTACTATTTATTTCCCGCCGGCGGTTTGAGTTCAGCTTTCAGCAGACTGTCTGTGCGCGCGCGATCGCTAATGCGATCGGTTGATCGAGATTAACCACCCACTCCATGAATGAAGCAAAGTTTCACCCATTCACCCATTGATCGAGTAACCGCTGTAAACTCTGCTGGCCGGCGATAAACTCCACAACTCTACACCAACAAGCAGCAGACAACAATTCATGCTTCTCCCCGTCCCGGAACCCGACCAAGCTTGGAATTATTCCACCTTCTGGCTAAATGAAGTTCACGCACAATAACAAGAAAGCAAACGAGGGTGAAGGGTGGTGGAACAAAACTCACCCAGACACAATAATGATGCTCAACCAGATAGCATCATTTAATCCGTTTTGTGAAGGGTGTGTTCACCGTCCACCGCTCGACATGACACGGAGAAAGAGAGCGAGAAAGCCCAAAATTCAAAGCACCAAAAGCACAAACCAAACTCTCCCTGTTGTAGCCCTTCCGCAGGGGAGGTTTTTCGTGCGGAGCACGAGGCAGACAAGGTAAAGATGGTCCAATTCCACGTTTTATGACAGTGAACCTGAACCCCCGAAAAAAAAGAAGGGGCACGAATATGTATGATGTTGCCCAGCATGCGTTTTGCGCTTCCTCCCTTCGGCGCACGACACGCACCCGCTTGTGTTGCGCGTATGATTTACGAGCACTCGCGTCCCGCTTTCCACCTGGGAGAGGAATGGTTGGACCTCTTAGCTAAACTCACTGTCGCTGAACCTCAAAACCCTTATGCCTCCTCCCAGTCGAAAAATTCCCAAAAACTGACCAGGGACAGGTCACGTGATCAAATAAACATTAAAGTGAAAGGAGCGTAGTGGTTGTTTTTTGCACATAAAACCACGTGCCACGAACCCTGGAATTCGCACCGTATTCGCTACCACCACCCAATTAACGTGTGCTTTTCTTCCTGAAGTTGAACGTGCAAAAGCAAAACAAAAAACGCACCCAAAGGAAGTGAAATGATAATTGATTAGTGGGAGAGCGATTGAGACTGTTACAAAACTGACGCCACTCCTTCCGATACCGTGGCTTCTAACGGTGGTCGGTCATTCATTAGACGATTAATATTTTGAGCGTTTTGCCCCGCTTGAGTCGATCGTTGGAGTTCTAGGCGCAAGAGCACACGCTTGTGGCGTTGTGCGGTTAATTGGTGAAACGTTACGCCTCGAAACCAGCACCGTTTCCGAGATGGTGTCGATGATAACGCTGTCCGCGGGGAGGCGGCGAACTCTAGGCGTCTATGAAATGGACAGTTTAACATGCGAGTGTGTGGTTTGGTTCGTTCTTTTTAGGGATGGGAACTTAACGAAAGAAAAAGTTATGCAGTAAGTAAAGTAACCGGTTACTGTTAGACAGTGTAACGTGAAAGTAATTCAAGGTAACTGGGGTACTGAATGATTTCAGATGAAAGGTTTGAAGTACTTTGTTAAAAGTAACTAAAATCAATGAACAATGGTCTCATGTCCTCCAGTTAAATAATGGATCTTCCTGGTATGAGTCTAACTGATGATTCACGCCATACGTGATTTGAGATCTTGATCGATTACTTTACAAGTAACTCGTATTCAAGATGAGCTAATCTAGTTTTAAGTTTGCTATATTTATCCAGATTAGCTATCAAATTGGTACAATTTCCTGCAAGGATGGAATTCCAACAGGATATTTCAAGTACAAGTCCCCGGAAATGTCCAATTTGGAAGATTACAAATCTCAGAATCCTTCTATTTGGCGTAACGTCCTACGCAGACATACCTGCCTGTATAGGCTTTCGAGACTTAATTCATTACCACGCAAGCCGGATATAGTCAAATCCTTGCTACGGAGGAACGGTCCATTGTAGGCTTTAACCCATGACGGGCATGTTATTGAGTCGTTCGAGTTGACGACTGTACCACGGGACAGTCCCGAATCCACGTACGTCAAATAACGTCTTTCATGGTATTTGACGTATGTGGTTACGGGAATTTGTAGTTTTCAGGATCTAACTAGCTAGTAGTATCTCATAGTATTCAGAAATATATTATAATCAGTCCAAGAAAGGATAATTTTATAACAAATAATTGAGTGATAATTTTCTTATAACTTCTTAAAGCATCATAACTAGCAAAAAGTAATGACTCGTAGACTCAATTACGGATTTTTAGTACAAAGTTTATCTCAAGAATTGCAGTTCAGGAATTATTAGTTCCTGGAGAAATTAAGTGATTAACGTAAAACAACTATTGATACCTAACACTGTTTCTATTTCATAGGGCATATAGAAAGAGACAGTAAAAGTAGGTTTAAAACAATTACGATTGTAGCACCAATACAGGATGATAAGAAGATACGTGTTATGATCTGGTTACTATTTCAAACTAAATGATCAATGATAACTAGATGCGTTTGTTTCTCTGGAACAAGGTAAACTCTAGCGAGTTACAGTAAAAAATGGCACATCACGAGTTCCTTCGTTCGGTTGTAGTAGAACCACACTCAATCATCCCTGTGAAGGTGTCCTCGAAAAATCGAAAACTACTCCAAAGCTGTTGCTGGAAAACGAGCTACGTGATAGTTTGCTTATTAAAATCAAAATTATTATTTTGAAATACGATTCGAATGATCGTGTTACTCCGATCGGGCCTTAATCTTATCTTGATCATCTTCGATACCGCAATTGAGTTGAGTCACAACGCAGGTTTCGCTTTCGGAGAACCGAGCCCAAAGGAGGGGCCAGTACTGCTTACGCCATCTCCATACCCATCAGCCTGTCAGTTCCACCTCCTAGCGACCCTATATAGGGAGACCCACACACACACACACTCGCGCACACACAGGGTCCAGGTTAAGGTCGATTTCCTCATCCACCCTTTCCTTGGTTTACTCACCACCGGAATGGAAGGTAGCAATGCAGAAATACGCGATGCACACGAGCCAACCCACGCATTCGAATGGTTTATTTATGCAAATCAGCCGATCACACGTTATGCGTTATGCGAGTGTGCACTAGGTGAAGCTGTCAGCTGGACCCCGTAGAGGGGAAGAAAAAAAAGGAACGAGGACTGCTTACACATTCGGAAGCAATTAGTCATCGTGATCTCACCACAACTGCTTGGGCCGTTTTCGTTTATAGTTGGTGGTGTAAATTTACACCCCAAACAGCTGTTGGTGAATATCACATCAAATCATTTCCATTCCGCACAGACACTACCATTCCTAGACGCTTAGTTAGCAGCATCTTGGTAGACATAAAGCGTCCCCAAAATGTCCCCAAAACGTCCCCAAATGATGGAACGACTCGAGCCCGAGAGCAAAATACAAAACATCAACCATTAGCATCATCTTCATTGTTGACCTTCGACTGTGATGTACGAACTCCCTGTACCCTGGCTCACTGTCTCTAGCTCGCGCATGGGTGTGTGTGATGAAAATAGAAAAGAAAAACATTACCATAGAGACGACGCTCGTGTGACATTCCCCAGTATCCTTTTGTGCGATTTTGCTTTCCCACCACAAAGAGAGAAAGAGAGAGGAAAAGTCACAGTTCGCTCTCGTTTACTCACTGCCAGTTGGTGGTGAAGAATGGCGTCATCCTTACTGGTGGATGACCTAATTTTCCCTTTTCGTGTCCCATCGTGTGTCCTCTATTACAGCCGTACCGCGGGTTTTTGTCTAGAATTTTCTTGGAGAATACAACGATTGGCAGATTGGCGCTTTTTCTCGTTCCCCCCCGTGGGACACAACATTCGCCAACTATTGGACCTGGTGGCCACCCAAGCTGTTGGATTCACCATGCACTGGTAGTTGGTTTTGGGAAACATTTTAACACGTCAGCCAGGACAGGAAGAAGCAAAACATTCCTGCTCACCCAATTCCAATCGGACAACCGATTGGCGTCGTTCGTTTCCATCGTTTCGACTGAGGGAGAGAGCATTTCAGTTCTGCTGATGATTGTTTATCTCCGGTAACCGGAACCAGAGATGAGGTTTGTTTTCGGAGGGACTGGAAAGAAACGATTGTGTGCCTTTTTCGTTGATTTGTAGGCAAATTTCTACACGGTTGATGGTTTTTTTTTGCCTCATCTCCCACGGTCTTGCTTTGCTGGGGATGAAATAAGACACCCACCCAGGCAAAAGAGTGGCCCGAAAATGGTTCGAATTCTTCTTTCGGGATGTCTTTAAATGGTGCCGGGATTTTGAGAAAAGTTATGATATGTTTAGCTTAACCGGTAAACGGCGTAAACAGTGGGCGCGCGCCAACGAGCTTCCGGTCCGCGCCAACGGCCCTACAAGGGGCGCGCACGCACGCGGGAGGCAGTAGCACGTGTTTCTACGGACAGACAGTCCACACGCCGAGAGAACGCTACGATGCATTATTCAACGGATGAGAAGAAGGGGCGGGAGGGTCTTCTTTCACGCGTCATCTCCGATGACTGTACCGAGAGCTCGTAGACGCAAGATGTTTGTCTTGATTCCACACACTGCCCTGCTTGAAATTCAGTCCCCGGTTACCGCTACCGCTCTGGGCCTGTTTGTGTTGGTTTTATTTCCCTTAGCTTCCTTCTATATTCTGCTTCCATCCCTTTTTTTGATGTCCGATTTTAAGATTCCAGTGAGCCACACGGGGCCACAAGCAGCAGCTTGCCTTGTGGTCTTATATGTAGCCAATTAACAAAATTGTTGTTAATTGTCTCGATCAATTACACACACACAAGACGGAAGGCGGCAGCGGAATGGCATGGTGGTGGTCTGTACGGTTTCACTGCTTTGTAAACTACTCACCAAAACAAATAGATGTTTGGATTTCCATTTTTAGTGAGGGGAAGGCAGACAATTCGCCCATATCACGGCTCAAATCAATAGAGCAGCGGCTTGCACATCGATTAGGCTTGCTTTAATAGGATGGCAACAACACCAACACGTCTTCGGATGGGTTGTTGGGGACGGGTTAGGGGGACGAATCTCTATCAATAATGTTGCGTCGAAGGTTTAGTTCTAATTTGAAGACACTTTTTGATTACAAATTAGCTACAACCTAGGGGTGACTTATTGGACAGCCGGTGCCGGTGAGCAGACTAATGAAGTTGAAGGTTTTGTTGTTGGGATTATTGGAAATTTCTAGGACATGAGATCAGAAAATTTCATTTTAATAGGCATAAATAAAGCCCCAACATCATCAAAACACTCGAGAAAGTGTGCCCAAAAGATTTAAATTAACAGAAACGTCTTCTTCTTCTTCTTTGGCTCAACAACCGTTGTCGGTCAAGGCCTGCCTGTACCCACTTGTGGGCTTGGCTTTCAGTGACTTATTGATCCCCCATAGCAGGATAGTCAGTCCTACGTATGGCGGCGCGGTCTATTTGGGGTTTGAACCCATGACGGGCATGTTGTTAAGTCGTACGAGTTGACGACTGTACTACGAGACCGGCACAGAAACGTCTTACTGTCTGTTTATTCCAGCGAATCTTCAGAATTCTATTGGAGTTGGATGGATTAGTTTTTCATCAGTTACGGGTATGGAGTAGCTAAGATTCGAGAGAAGATTCTAAAAGATAATCCTTCAATGAGACTTGAAAAAAGAATCTTATAACCACAAGATAAGGCAAAGGATTGATCAAACCTCAAAGAATTAGTTAGGGATTAATGTCATGATGTGGTGAGAAAGTAAGTAAGTAAGTAATGATCCAGTTTGATACTGTTGTTGATAATGTTGATAACTACATTCCATAACATTGGAATGATAGCGATGCTCAAATGCATGTTAAGATATATAATCATAAGATATATTGATGATAGCCCACAAACACTATGTTTAGTACGAAATTTTAACGACGATAAACCCTGGATAAGAGATGATTTAATCCAATCCATCGAGATCTCTCTTGTCTATCTTTTACTCTAGTTTAATTATTCACTGCCAAACGAGCAAATTGACTTTTATCCCAGATTTCCATATAATAATAGCAGGCTCACGTCACCCGCTTGTGGAACGCGGTTCTCGCATCGCCCACACGTCAAAGGAAGTCCATATCCTGCAATATCTTTCTAGCGGACGTCCACACATACCGGTCTGGCCGTCCTCGATAGATTAAAATCACCCCCAGCACCACATTTGCTAGTGAAAATATTGATCCACAAAACCGTGCACAGTAATAACACATGACGCGCTGACCTCTCTGTGTTGTACGCTACACTACACTTCAGAAAACGTCCGCTCCGGTAGGGATGCGGGGGCATTGTTGTTTATCGCGAGTTTACTTACTGTCAAAACAACGCGCACCGCCCTCGAACTCCGTTCATAGTTCTGTGTCGTCAGGCCATTTGGTCGCTCCGAATTCGAACCAGAACCGATGAAAGTAAATAGCGGACGTTAAGTAGAGAGTATGCAAAAACAAAAAAGGAAAGTATTACGTACATCGAGATACGACCCTATCAGATGGCTGGCATGTACACGTATACATTCAACTAACAACCATTATAAGGGTGACATCATCACGAAGGCGAGGTGCAGTGTGTGGTGTGCGGTAGTGTCGTGTCCATTTCATTGGCACCGTTCCCATAGTTGTTTGAAGTGAAAAATGTACGTGCCCTCCCTTCCACCACTAGACCAGCGCGTTTCGAGAATGAAAACAGACCACAGGAGCTGTTCCAATTAAACTAAGCGAAACGACCTTGTCCTCTGCGATTGTGTGTGTGCCTGGTTCTCTATGTTCCCACTGGGAGGAAATTGCATGCACCATAATAATTTCATTACGCTCGTCCTGCACCCTGTTCCAGTTCCAGTGGGCACGTGCTGAGGTCCCCTCAGGTCCCCATCTTGTTCGATGGATACCGATGCACCCGGTGGAAAATTCAACCCGAGACGACGACGACACACTGTCTGGGTGCTAGGAGAGTTTGCGTGCCCCGGTCCGTTACGCGAGGTCAATGTTGCGAAGTGATTCATCGTACCGTTTCCACCACCAACATCCTGCTGGAATGGAATAGAATGGAATGGTGAGGAAAAATGTTGGAATGACGTGATGTTTCGCACCAACGGTGAGACAAATGGAAAAGGAGCGTTCGAGAGGAAGAACCGGTACGCAGAAGAAAGGTCATCCATTTTGCTGAGGCTGATGCCATATCTCTGCGCCTTGATTCCAACCAGCATTAGTTCAGTGCGAGCATGAGTCATAATTATGAGTGCTTTTTGGGCTTTTTGAGGGAGCTTCAGTTTGAGCGAAATGGGAAAAAGTGAAGATTATGAATGGCTTTTATTGCCTCGTCTTGGACGTGGGCAGATTACCAACTACCTCAGGGCACTGTTGGAGAAGTGATTTCAAGACGTTTAAATAGAGAAAAACCCGTTTCTCCAAACGGCAGGTCGTTAAAGGCATTAATCTTTGAAGAAATGGTCCAAATATACATTTTTCTCTCATTTTAAAGAATTACTGTTGAAAAGTTAGACACCAAAATAACTTAATGATAGTGTTAACTTCCATAAGAATGATTTAATTGCCGCCCATTCAAGCTCCAACACTCAACACCAATCTTCTCCAAAAATTTGATTGATTAAAATGCAATAAACCACTTGAAATGAATGCGAATAAATACGCGCAGGGCTTTCACTGGAGCAAACAACGCCAGCAATCACAACAATTTCTCTCTCTCTCTCTCTCTCTCTCTCTCTCTCTCTCTCTCTATCACCACGGGCAACGGTTATTAGAGAAGGCAATCAATTTCAATCATCATCTTGAGTTTCGCACCATCCTCCAACGCGCGCACACTTGTTTCCGCCAATACTTAAACCCAATTATCGGCTCAATTAATTATCAATCCAAAACCCCGGCCGCGTTCATGCTCGTGCTCAATCCTGGTGGAATAAACGGGCGAAAGGGAAGAGCGAAAGAAAGAAAGAAAAAACAACCACAGTTGAAACATTAAATAACACCCCTCGCGCTTGAAGATGCGAAGGCAAATGCGCGGAACGGGAACGAGGCGTACGATAATTTACTCGCGCAAAGCGCACACGACGGATCTTGCCGGTGTCTCAACAGCTCTTCAACTCTTGAAATGAATGAACGGGCGCGAGGGAGCTGCTATCGATTGACTCATTAACGGCCGCTTAAGCTGTCGGAAACGATCCCGCGCGAGCTGGTGGGAAGGTCGAGAACACCGCCCTGCCAAGATCACACGTGAACCTTTCTTCGCGCGGACCTTTCCGATCGATCGTGCGATCGTGTGGGATTTGCTGGGATGATAGATCATCAGTCTTTTCCGCAGTGCGCGTGCTGCTCGATCTGTCCCGCTGTGCGGTGACACGGATATTTATAAATGTGCAACCCTTCTTCACCTTCAATTTCTAATGATAGTTTCGAATGATCTTTCGTGTGCTAGAAGGGAAAGAGAGAAAAAAAAACAATATGCATAGAAGATGCATATGTGCCATTGAAGTTCGTCGTCATGAAGTCACGCTTTGGACATTGTGATGCTCCAAAGAATCTACTGTTTAGAACATGCATCGAGAATGCTCGAGCTTTTGCAGCTGCATGTTTTCATGTGATCACGACCTTAAACGATGAGCACTGGACACTAACGGCGGGCCTCAGAAATCGTGCCCAATCGACACCTTCCCGCTGTGTGAACTCTGGGATTTGAAGAGCTTAGCGCTTGCAGGAAAGTCTACACGATCGCCAATAATGTTCAGGCGATCAATGATAAGCCGCTACCTGTATGTCACGTTGCGTATTATGTTTAGGGCAATAGCTTCATCATGACATCGAGACAAAGATTACCCACCGCATATTCCATCGATCACACAACCCAGTCACGAGTGCGACTCTTCCCCAAGTTCCAGCACGCTGTCACAGAAATCTCAGACATTCCTCATTGCGCACCCGTAATGACTGTTACCGTTGTCGATCGATTGTTGGAAAGTTAAAGCGTCTTTCACCTGAGGGACAGCCTCCGCTTCTAGACAGACATCAATAATTCATACGCATTATCTTCACGACGACCTTCTGCGGACGGGCGATCGATTCGCGATGAATCTTCAAAAGCCATCGACCGCCAACGAATCGTTGCGATCGAGCATTCCGCCGGTTGCGTTCCTGCAGGAGCAGCATCTCCGCGAGGACATCACAACATATCGCTGACATCTGCCCGAGAATGTAGTCCCCGGCCGATCGGCTGTGCTAGACTGGACAGGGCCTTATTTGGTGTGCCGAGTGAATGGCGCCATTAAATCATACAATTCCCGCCGCATCATCAGTCTGTCAGTCCGGGCGGGCCTGAAGTTGACATTTCGCGGACGCCACCTCCAAAGAGGGCCCGGGAAACGGGTTTATCAACGCACTCTGGAACACTCTGGAACGCGCTTCTTTTCCAATGATTTGTGAAGAAAGAAAGTGGCTACGGCTATAATCATACCAGATTTCAGCAGCAATGATCCTATTGCGTAGATAGCTACCACGCTCTTTTTCCACCAAAAACACACACATCTGTCCTGCACTATCAAGCGCGGAAATTCAATCACGATCCTCACGTGTGCGTGCCCGCAAATTCTGGAACGCGTCGTCGCCTCAGATTCTCAGAAATAACCGTCGCTCGCCACAATTAACGGCACTTTCGTTCGCTCCGAACGTAACCGCGTTACCGGTTCGATTGACATTAAATCGATACAACCATGATTACTTGGCGGTGGTCAAGCACAAACCATGTAGTGCTTTGGGCTATTTGTTCGCGTCCGTTGTCTACGGCAGTGGAAAAAGACAGTAAAAACACACGCCAGAAAAGGAAATACTCGTACCCAAAAAAAAAAAACAACAACAGATGACCCCTCCCGGTTACACGAACCACAACGACAGTGAAGAGCGTAAAAGTAAATACCAGACACCAGCACCTACCAAACGGGAAGCTCGCATAAAACCCACCGACAATAACTTCATTTGCATTTCGAACGCAACGAGGAACTCCGGGCCCCCGAAAAAAAAGCCGTTCCGCTGGTTGCGTTTAATTTATTGTATGATAATTCGCTGTCTCAAAAATTCAAACCCAACCCATCAACGAAAAAAAAACTGCGTGCGGCTGACCTCAATCGAAAGGCATGGGTCGCTCGCTGGGTTTTTGGTCACTGATTGTCCTTAACCTTAACATGCGAAGATTACGTACAAGTGGACAAACGATGGCGGAGGCACATTGGAGAAAGCAAATAACTTCCTCAACAAACAAAAAAACAAGAAATGATCCCCTATTGCTTGGGAACTGATCGTCGAGGTGCAACCACCCGGCAGCATTGCACTTCGACATTTTCGGGTCGTAGATTAAGAGAGAGAGAGAAAGAGAGCGAGAGCAAGGTTGTTACTGGGAAGGAGTACTTCAGAGTTGTTCCGAGCATGTCGAAAGGGTACGTTCGTTCGGGTGACAAAACGAAGGGTCCAAGGGATCTCCAAAAATGGGATGCAACAGGAACAGGTTCACAGTTTATTGTTTCAACCAAACATGGCAAATTTGGTACCGGTGTGTGGTTGCACGTGTGTGTGTGTGTGCGTGTGCATTTTGTTCCAAAAAAGGAAATCAAAAATGGGCCATTGTGATCGGGGTTCGGGACGAAACGTGACAACTGACAAGAGTGAGTGTTATAAACATATTCTTATCAACAAAAGACCTAAAGGAAGATCTTACAGGGTTTCGCGAACTATTTCAACGATGTTATGCACATCTCCAACAATCCAATTCTAGCTTTGTCGAATGAAATTTGAGGTTACAGGTTTGCGAATGGTTCTTTGAATGGGACAAGTCCAGATGCAGAATTGGAATAAGTTCAGTATCAGTTCTAGGACCCGGCATGGGTTCAAGGTGCGTTAAAAGACCGATTTCGGTTTGGGATCAGTTTCAGGGCCGGTGTAGGAGCAATTCCAAGAACTATGTTGATTCGATGAGATCGACATGAATTTGGGATCAGTTCAAGGTACCTATATAGACTACAGGTGGGTCCTTAGCTCTGGTTTTGGTCGCCATAATGGATTCTATGATTTTGGAGATTTCTATGGAATTTGGCATATAGGAAGTAAGGGTTTCTAAGGACTTTGTATGAGTTGTTGGGTAATTTTGGACTTCCTAGCTTTCAAATGAAAATATGTCAAAGTACACTGGACGGACCGACCTGTACTAATTTATGGACCTTAGATCAGTTCCAATATTAAATTGATTGAATTTCACAGTCACCTGAGAATTGAATCCTTTGTGCGGCCCTGAAGTTAATTATAGTCCTGTTCATAGGTCTCCTCATATGCAAGTCTGACAATCATGGGAAGGGTAAAACGAGTAAGTCATAGACAATCAAGTCCATTACAGGCTTATAGCAGGCCTAGACCAGCTAATTTATCGATTCTTCTGGAATCGAGTCAACAAATAGAAAAGGGCTTATGGATGTCTATCTAATTTATAGGTTCTTTCAAGGAGAGGGACTTCACTGTTGTTGTACTGCAAGTTATCAGTTTGAAACGTTTATTTACTACGTTGTGCAACCCAGTAACCCTGTACTGCAAAGGAAGTAGAACGTGTAAGACGGCTTGTGAAGTGATGACTTCAAACCGAGCGCAATTACAATCCCGCCCCAGTCCTAGTCCCATGTGCGCTCTCTATCGTACTACTCACGATTTAGTGTGGGCGCATGATATGTCACCCCGGCAAAGGCAAACTGTCGATCTCGACCAATTGACCTCCGCCGGTGGCGACAAACGGTACGCGCGCGCGCCTGTAAGACCTGCCCAATGTCCCACGGCAAATAGTTGGGGGTTTGTTTTTTTTTTTTTTTTGACAGCCACAGTGTGACAGCGAATGTGTACCATTAAGTCATCGCTGATAGTAAACAGTGTCACACCAATGGTGTGCGGCGGGACAAACTCTTACGTTCCTTGGACTCGCCCCTCCCTGCCCTGCTGATGTCATTCTGGCCGCGCCGTTGGTCGATGTCCTTCGCTTTCAAAGATTCGAGCGGTCCGTGCGGTCGTGGGTTCGGTGGTGGTTGGTCGTAAAATGGTGACCTTGATGATGATGCTGATGGGGTCGATTTTGGGAGATGAAGCAACGGCGATCGTAAATAAACCGTACCAGCAACATGAACACACATCGACGGAAACACACATACGCACAAAAAAGGTGAACAACGGGCGGCAAATAAAACTCTTCTTCAAAGGCAAACAGTACACATTCCGCTTCCTAGAACCCAACCCCATGTACAACCCGCCCATTTATGCTCTTCTATTGTTTTCAACCTCCAACAACGCGTTGAATTACCCCCCGTTGGACACCGACCCGTGTAAACATTGGTTCGATGATGATTGGGGATGATGATTTCATGCCAAAAGCGTGTACAATCACGATCACCCCCGAAAGGGTGGCAGAAGGACGTGTGGACACTGGTACATATGCATTACGACATCTTGGGCCCACCACCATCATCATCTCGCAAACAGCACGCACGTTTTATTTTTAAAAACGAATAAATAATCATTCAGCCTTACGGAATAAACCGGACACCAATCGGACTCGGCGGTTGTTGATAGGGAAGATCGCGTTTTGATGACGTGAGAAGAAGACGGCGGCTGCAAATCTCGGCCCAATCTTCGGCAAAGCTTCCGCGCACCATCACAAACAGCCCCAGTAAAATCAACAATAATTTTATGACCACCTTACTATGTGCGGGAGTTTATGTGTGACCGTTTAATTGCTTTCATCTTTGGCCTGCTTTGCGCAGAACCGATCAAAACTGTGCCATTTGTTTTTGGAGTAAATAAACGAAGCCTACTGAGAGTCTGCGGCTGCTGCATTCCAGCAGCACAATCTCGCTGTCATGTTTGCGTCAGTTCGGGTGAGTGTTGTAAATTATGAAATTAAGGAAATGTTATTGTTTTATAAGGACATTACCTTCCCAGTTGCAGAGACTGCCGTTCCAGGCGTTAGGACACACTGCACACAGTATCCTATACAGTAAGTGGCGCAACAGTGTTGATAGCACCACCGCCAACACTTTCGGTGACTTCGGAGCCGTGTTTCGGATGGTTTTATTTTTAGAGTTTCCACGCGGGCGAGTCGCGAAAAACGCGTGCTTCACACTCCAACCCGACGTCGACTCCACAACACGACTCACGAGCAACGGCAATTATGACCGAATTTCTTGTTTGTTTGTCGCGCGGGAAAAGCACGCTGCTGTTTGCACGCACGATTTGCAAGGGATGGAAGGAGAGGAAACACTTAAAACACAGCAGTCGGGGATATTGAGGGGGGTTTCCACTTCACTTTCGCACTAACACACACACATGCACACTGTTGCTGATGCTGCTGCTGCTGAAAAAAGAGGAAAATTCGGCGACACACACACACACACCCGCCCCGACGAATTGGTTTAAATTTAGCTTTCCTTTCAATGCAACCGGTTGTCGTTGACCGCGGGGATTGTCCGTGGATTGGAAAGGGAATGGAGGGGACACAGAAAGTAATATGCGTTTTGATGTTGGGTTTTACTCAAAATCCTTTTCCCCCCACCACTCAAAGGCGCGTGGTGTGAATCACAGTTTTTCTTTAAATGGCACCATCGATACGAAAAAAACATGGCCTACTCACTAACATCGACTACCGACAATATGGTCACGCTTGAGAAATTCGAATCAGCGGTTGGGGGCAGGTTGTTTTCGGCAAGGAAAACAACACACACACACAAAAATACATGAAAATTCACACTAAACAAACGGTCACTAAACAAACAATGCACACGGAGGAAGGGGGAAAGGGGAGAGATTTTCGGCTACGACAAAAATAACATCAACATAAACACCGAGTCACTATAAAACAACACCCGCCTACGCACACGCACATAATCGGCTGTGGATGCTGGGTGTTTCTTTTCCACCCCGAAATGCGAGATTATTTCCGATTTTCACAGCTCCTGTTGGGAGTTTTTTTTTTTCGCTCTCTCTCGCTTTTCGTTCAAACACACCAAACATAAGTGGTTTGTCGCTTGGGAAATTTCAGTGTCACGCACGCACCAGAATTCGTTCCACGAGGCCTTTAGCGGACGCACCAAAGATGCGTGCACGAGTGTTTGTTTTTGTTCGTTCGATGTTAAAAGAAACAATAAAAGACGTCTCAAACTAAAGTGAGCTTTGAGCCGGTTGGCATGGTTTCCCACCTTTGCGATGCAACTGCCAGCGAGGTTAGAGCGCAACTGTTCGCCGTTTGAACGACGCGTGTGCTCGCGTACGCGGTGTGCCGTTCCACGCGCGCTATTTCCGAAATGAACCACATGCGCTGAGTGCCTGAGTGGGGTGTGGTTCATTTTTACAGCGTCTATCGTTGCCCAGCGGGCAGAAGTGAGTGTAGCGTTTGTTGTGGCTTAATAGTAGACGGCTGTGAGAGATCGAATGCGCAAGGCTGAACAATAAACTTACGTGTGTGTGTCTATTATATAGCGTTTGACAAAACGCTCTCGATCGTCCTTTTTTTTTATTTTAGTATCGTTTTACAAGTTGCGTTCCCGTTCCGTCGGCAGATGCGAGTCGGTGAAACAAACATAGGTTATACGATACCAATCGGTTATCGGTTATCGATCTAGTAGAATGAATTCGAGAGGTTTTCTGCCCTTAGTATAAACTGGCATAAACACGCAAACTGAACCGTACATGTAACTGTGGGCACTGTATTTTGAATAGGTGCTATTTAGTTGGCTTGTTTGAGCGTTCAACTAAAAAGCATGCTAACTAAAAAGCGTTGAGCTATTGAATTCTGACTGTATTGAATTCTGACTGTACTAGTGTAAACACTAGTTAAATAACATTTTTTTCTCTTACACATTTACCATGCTTCAACAAAAATGATAATAATTGATTTAAAAGAAGTGGCGAATTGGATTGTGTACTCCATCCGCCGGATGCTTGGAACGGTCAAACAAGCTGGAACAAGACAAAAAAGGGGTCGACAAAGCCCTCGTCGATTTGAACGGTGAATGCTTCTTTAAACTCTACTACTCCACTGATCTTAGGGTCTTGCTCTCTGTTATCAAGTATTCCTCGCAAGCATGGCATCACTCTTTTTTGTTTCCTGGGATTCTAATTGATTCATTCAAAGAAAGATTGAACGCTCAAATCTGTTTTCAAGAAAATTCTACTCGTTGAATAGAAAATACGATTTCAACGGTTACAGCAAGGAATTAAAAGCGGAAAAAATGAAATAATATAACTTCGTGTGTTGTAGGCTGAAGTTACAGTTAACAATATTTAGGAAAGAAACCAATTAAACCCACTACTCACAATCCAATGTCTTCCTTTCAACGTCCTTCCGCTCATAACGGTGAACAAAGCTACTCCTCATTGCGTCGAACTAAACCAAATCAACTGCATGTTCTTCTTCCGTTTAACAATCCAAAGACAATCCTTTGTATAGAAAGGATCATTTGAACTGAAACATGTAATTTGTTTTGGCATATAGAGGCAGTGGTTAGTGTCAAAGTACTACAATTTCTAGATACTTTTTACACTGAAGCACAACACTAAAAAAACAATAAAACCCCTTGTCACTCAGCCAAACTGTACACGAATTTTGAAGACGCTTTTTCCGTTGTAATCGTGTGATGAATTTTACAAACATATCACCACTCCTCTGAATTGCATGTTCTATGGCCATTTTCTCCTTTCGCATTTGCATCACAACACACACACACGTATAGAAGCCATGCACATATGTGGCACGTGTCAATGTGTGTTTGACGACGCAGAGACCAACGGATGTGTCATCGGAATCACACGGCAAAAAGTTTGGCTTAATTATTTCTTATCACCATTAGCCCCTTCTCCTTTACTTAATCTCATCTCTCTCTCACACACACAAAAGTTGAACGGTTCCCTTCACTCGGTCACTCCCTGTTTTCCTTCGTCTTGATACATACAAAACCCGCCACTATCAGACCGCCTGGCTGCTCGCTGATGATAGTAATTTCGTTCAATTGAAGCATTATCAGTCTAACTTTGTTTACCTTTCAACGAAAGACGATAGGCAACCCCCAAACGATCGTCAGTTGCAATCGCATCTTCAGTTCGTCACATTCGGTAAGTGGGATCGGGTCGCTTGTGAAGTTGCAAGGAGTGGAACTAACTTACCGATTGATGCAGTACAGCGCATTGGTAGTGCGATGAAGGCAGCAGTTTTGGTGATGCTTGTCTTACAGCTGCTAGCGAAGGGATTCGCTCAGCAAACGGAAGACTATGCGGCACACATCCTGGAGCACGTGCGGCCACAAGTGTCGGAGGTGATACAGCAACAGGCGGCGCTGGAAGTTATCGCACGACTCCTACCTCAGCAGCAGGCAGAGCAGTTCCGCGTCACGATCGACAGTTCCATGGAAAGGAATTCGTTTAGCGTGAGTATTATTGTGGGTGAATGAATGAGAATCGTGTCATCTTCCTTACCTGTTGTTGTAACTCAGTTGTTTAAAGGTGAGGAAGTGTCCGACCCTTCTGAAGTGCAGATTACAGCATCCAGTGGAGTCGCTGCTACCAAAGCGTTCTATCACTATCTCCGGTACTGGTGCCGGGTGCTTGTCGCTTGGGAAGGTAGTCAGCTTAATCTACCCGCGGTTCTTCCACCCGTCAATGTGACCATACAGGCTCCAAGCAGGTGAAGTAGGATAACATATCTACAAATCTTCCATTTCTAACGATCACTTCCTCTTTATTCCACAGTATCATCTACTATCAGAACGTCTGCACATGGTCATACTCGTTCACCTGGTGGAGTTGGCCCCAGTGGCGTCGACACATCGACTGGATGGCACTCCAGGGCATCACGCTCAGTTTGGCACCATTCCAGGAGGATCTCTGGACACAGGTCTTCCTCGAGTACAATCTAACCCACGCACAGATCGATGATCACCTGTCCGGGCCAGGCTTTTTCGCCTGGCAGCGTATGGGCAACATCCGTGGCTGGGGAGGACCACTGACACCGAGCTTCACCCAGTTCGCTCACACCCTCCAAGTGCGTGTTGTCGGGGAGATGCGTCGTCTCGGTATGGCGGTAGCACTGCCCGCCTTTGCAGGCCATTTACCGGTACAGTTCCGTACGCTCTATCCAAACGTTTCGTTCGCGAATGTGTCCGTGTGGAACAACTTCCCACCACAGTACGCGAGTCCACTGTTTCTCGATCCAACCGAGCCACTGTTTGCTGCGATAGGGTCACGCTTTCTGCAGCTAGCCATTAAGACGTACGGTACCGATCACGTGTACTTTAGTGATCCGTTCAATGAGATCGATCCCGCCCTGCCGAGTGGGAAGTATTTGTCGAGCGTTTCCGAAGCGATCTACAGCACCATGGTGCAGGTCGATCCAGATGCCATCTGGCTCCTGCAAGGGTGGATGTTTGTGAAGAATCCCTTTTGGAGTGATCGTGCAATAAGATCCTTCCTATCGGCCGTCCCGTTAGGGCGTATGCTTGTGCTGGATTTACAATCGGAACAGTATCCACAGTACGGCCGGACAGCGTCCTACGCAGGGCAACCGTTCATCTGGTGCATGTTGAGCAACTTTGGTGGAACGCTAGGGATGCTTGGATCGGTGGGGAACGTATTTCGCGGTATTCGTGAGACGAGGGACAATTCCACGTACACACTGCTCGGCACCGGGATTACACCAGAAGGCATCAATCAAAACTATGCACTGTATGAGTTTGCACTCGAGATGGGATGGAACGCAGAGCTGGACAGCGCGGAGCAGTGGTTCAGCGAGTATGCGGTGGCTCGCTATGGCAACGACAGCGACGAGCGAGCGCAGCAGGCGTGGAACATATTTCTTCGCACGGTGTACGCGTTCGAGGGGCTCGAGCTGATGCGTGGCAAGTACACGTTCAATCGTCGTCCAAGCTCCAAAATTAGACCTTGGGTATGTTAATTGATGATTGGATGAATGGTTCTATTTTTTATTAAATGCTTTTCTTCTTTACAAACCCCCCTTAGACCTGGTACGACGTACATACCTTCAATCAAGGATTGGAGCTATTGCTCTCCTTTGCAGAAGAAGCATCCTGCAATCAGCTCTGCCAGTACGATCTGGTTGATGCCACTCGCCAATGCCTGCAGCATACAGCGGACGCTCTCTATCTTACACTGATGGATAGCTTCAAAAAGCGCGATCTTACCAGTTTCCGACTCCATTCATCACTGTTCCTTCAGCTGCTATCCGATCTGGACGTGCTGCTACGTACCAACGAACACTTCCTGCTCGGGCCGTGGCTCGAATCGGCCAAAGCGCACGCTGCGACGACCCTCGAGCGCCGCAAGTACGAATACAACGCACGCATTCAGATCACACTCTGGGGCCCGCAAGGCCAGATTGTCGATTACGCCAACAAGCAGTGGGCGGGCATGGTGCAGGACTTTTTCCTACCCCGATGGCGTGTGTTTCTAGGCGAGCTGGACCAGGCTCTCGCAACGAACGGGACGATAAACGATCTTAAAATACGGGATAAAATATTCCGCACCGTTGAGCTGCCTTTTGTGTCGGACAGCAAGCACTACGCAACGCAACCGTCCGGGGACACCGTACGCACGGCGCGAACCCTTTACGAAAGGTGGACCAACGATGTGCCACCGTTGAAGCCACTGCCTGACAGCCCTGGTGCGAGACGGAAACCAGAGAAGCGGCGCAATAAATGGTACAACTAAACCGGTTACAAACGGTGACTTGTCATCATGAACTAAAGCGCACGAACGCTCCCGCACTGGGAGTGGAATACAGGGACACTCAGTTTGCGTATTACAATGATCCGAATTAATGCTACATTTATTACAATTCCGTCCCTTCGTCCGTTTCATGTTCTTCTGCTCCCACCCTCCGCGCCTCCCCGACATGGACCGTGTTCCTTTCCTCTAATCGAATCTTCATCACCAAAATGGCTAAATATCACACAACTTGCTGCTGCTGCGCCACGGGAACCACATTCTGTTCCTCCCTTTTTGGCATGACTTTGCTCCCTTTGCTTTGGTGTCGCCACGTCCAAAAAAACAAAAACAAATCTACTGTCCATGTCGGTTCTTCTATCCACTTGCAGTCTATAGTAGCAATTCCATTCCGTTCCGGCACTTTACAATCTTCCTCTGTGTGCTTCTTATAAGGCTTTAATGTGATTGATACTATCATTGCTGTGGCGCTTTTTAGTTTCACTTTCCTCGTACAAATAGTCGCCCCACCCCATGTGGCTCGTTACGCATATGTGTATCTAAACGGAATTTAACCAAACATTTCCAGTAGTAGGAAAAAAATACCGCAATAGAAAGTGTTAGTTACTTCGCTCTCTATGCCCTTTTTACTATCTTCCTCCCTTTAAACAGTCCCTTTTGCCGCGTCTACGGGGGGGGGGGGGGCTTACGTCAAAACACTAGCTAAATTCTGGAATGCAGCGATGAAACGCGTGTGTCCTTTCCGGTCCGTCCATAGCATCGGGCAATGTTTGCGTGTTCGAGTGTACGTTAGTGTGTGTTTTGGTTAGTGTTCTCCTTTCTTCCCCGAAGGCACTCGCAATCCAACGATTTTTTTCAATGCCTGGCGTTCCCTTTCTCTTGCAGCACAATTAATACCATTTTGCGTCTTTTAAAAATGAGTTTGCGCCTGCTCCAGCTTCTGCACGATGGATTTGTAAAAGTCAATCTGCGCCCCGATAAAGTTGCGTATCGTGTCCTTCAGATGCGTATCGCGCTCCTCCCGAAAGTGGGACATCTCCGCCAGCAGTGCGTACGACATCACGTCCACGCGCCGGTTCACCTCCTGCAGCTGTCCGTTCTCCATCTTCTGCTCGGCCGTCAGCCGCTCGCACTCCTTGCGCTTCTGTACCGCGTTCCGGTACTCGCCGAGCGTGTCGGGCCACGCGGCCAACAGCCCGCGATAGATGTGCAGCCGGTCCGAGAACGGTATAAAGTCATGCTTCGGCTGCTCACCGAACAGCTGCCCGATGTTAATAAACACACCCGCCGCCTGTCCGACCGAGCTCGCGAGACTTATCTGCGTCGCGGCACGCCTCTCATCCACCGCCAGCGCTCGGGCCATCTCGGAAAATCCCTCGCCGATCCGCTGGTACTCCTTCTTCCACTGTTGCTGGAACTTTTTCGACTGATCGCCACAGATGGCGAACAGCGTCTTGACCGCCGTATCCATCTGCGGCACAAACTGGGTCGCCGCGTCCACCTGCGGCTCTACCAGCGACTGTAGCAGCGTCTTTTCCGGCGGAAACACGGACGCACAGAACATCGTCCCGACCAGCGGATCCTTCTCGGCCGTCCGCTTGCCCGTCTTCCACTTCTTCTCGTCCGTGCAGGTGAGGAAGTGCATCCAGACGCCGCACGTCGACAGGACCGGATGGCGACACATCCAGTCGACAAACTCCTGCAGCTGTACCCGCCGGTGCTCCACGAACTCCTCATCGTACCGGCCCGAAATCTGCTTGTCCGGCAGCGGTGGAATCGGAATGAGACAAAACTTCTCCACCAGCCGTTCGTGCAGCCAGTCAAAGTGCTTGTAGCGGCGCGCTACCGGGATGTTGTTAAACGACGGCGTCAGCTGGTACGCGATGAAGCTCTTCAGCCCGTTAAACTTTTTCTCCTTCTTGGGCGAATCGACCGTGACCGAGTAGGAATCGCGCATCGGTTTCCACACGATCGCACCCTGCTCCATCAGCAGCACGTGCACCCGGTCCGACTCCGACACGTCCGGCACTGGCATTCCCATCAGATAGTTGTCGCCGGATTTGGTGAAAATTTTACCCGTCCCGGCGGCACGCGATCGTCCCCCGCCGACCGTAGTCGCTACGGAGGCGAGTGACATCGTGTCCCCGTCACCGGGCGGTGGAGCGGGCAAGTTCGCGTTGGCATAGTAGCTGGCTGTGGCGCTTTGCTGTTGATACTGTTGCTGGTGCTGCTGCTGCTGCTGATAGGATTGTGTCTGACCATTGGTACGCCCGGTAGCCGCCGCAGCCGGTCCAATCTCCGAGTACGTATCGTTATCGTCATCCCAATCGTCGTCCCAATCGTCCTGCTGCTCACCCCAATCGTCCGACGTCTGATCGTACCGATTGCCGAGGGCTTGCTGTGAGCCGGATTTCGATACGCCCGACGCCGCCTGCGCCATGACGGCTGGCGGTGGTGGCATTTTGGGCGGTCCGCTGGGCAAAGACGGTGCCTCCGGGATGGTTTCTACGTAGGCCGCCGGGAAGAGGCCACGCTGGCCGCGTGAGTTCATACCCTCCCACCATCCTTCGCCGACGTCCGTGTTTGTGACGGTCAGGACTTCGTCTACCGAGATGGAAATTTCGGACGAGTTCGGCTCGCCATTGAAATCGTACAGGACCTTAACGCGCGTCATCGCGATTGCTAAAATGAGAAGAAGAAAGGAGAGTTATTTTATATCATTTTCTGTTTCATTGGTATCATAGGACCTTATCGAAGGAAAACCCACTGTAACTTTGTGGCATTGACATTAAAATCGCGTCAATGAATAATTAAAACAGCCAAATGGATTATGTTTCCCCAGACGTGTTGTTACTCAATATTTATCGATTTGGAGGATATAAGCGAAATTGACTATTTAATAATGCATTCCTTCCCTGTCAGGCGATACGATTAGCTGTTTTCGTCTATACTGTCTATACAACAATGTTTCCAGATGTAAGTATTTTAAATCATGAAAATAAATAGCAAAAATAATTCAATAATGTATTTTTATGATCGTAGCGTAAAATTTCGTTTCTAAATTTATTTTTTCTAACTATCTGGTTTTTGTTCTTTTTTTTCTGCTTAAAATTTCCTTGAAACTACATTTTAAAAATCGATCAAATCTACACTTTATAAAACAAAAACTAGTTTTCACGACTTTCCATATTTCTAATGATAATTTACATCCGCTCATTACTTCAAATAGGAATTATGATTGATTGCTCAAATTAAAATTGTATAGCCTCACTTTCAACACGAATAACATTAGGGAAAACTCACAGATAGTAGCAAAATTAAAATTATTTAATTTAAATTAAATTAAATTAATTTAAAAATTGAAATAGAAAAAATTAAAATAAAATTTAATTAAATGTTGACCAACGTTCCAATAAATCAATTGTGCTAAAAGTTCCTTTTCAATATCTCATTGCTGCCTGATCGTACTTTAACTTGAATAAATCTTATTTTTAATGTATACGCATAAACTATACAAAAAAACCTTATTCAGTCATTCCAGGATAAAAATCAACCTAAACTGCACAAAGCTAGACACCTCTTCGCCCGAGACAACGCACCCCTAGACATTATGCTACTTACAGTTAATTATGTACTGGCTGCATGTGACAACAACCCAACCCCCCCTTATCCGCATGCATATATAACCCTCCATGCAGCAAACGTGAGATAAGGGATGAGCGTTCAAACTAACAGTAATGCACACGATAACTGCATAGGTGTATGTGTGCATATGTGCGTAGAAATGGTTATAATTATACCACCACCACCACCGTTTCATTCCCACTGGCGATGTTGAAAGGCACGCAACACACCACCGGGTTGGAACCGAAAATTAACGCGAAACGAATGTGTCGAAAGCTTCTACCCGGTGTGATGATTCATCAATCACCCAACCACCCCTCCGATTGAGTGAAAGAGAGAGAGAGAGAGCGATGCAAACAAAAAACGCAACGTCTTCATTAGGGCAGCGAGGGGGGCACCCATCACCCGTGGTTGCGCATCAGCATGCGCTTCGAAAAAAAAACATGCAACAGCGGAGGAATGAAAATCCAAGCAACCAAGGGTTTGTGGTAAAGATTAGGATAATTTTTGTTTTCTTCAAAATGGGGAGAAAAAAATAAGAAAAACAACACCGCGACGCCGTTGTTGAAAAGAGCCGCACACGCAACGGAAGCATAACTTCCGGTCGATAATACATGCATATATATGGCCGGTCGCGAGCCGATCCCGGAGCGCCTTGGGAGAAAGTGTGATCCGAAGATGAAATCAAAAGGCCGTCAAAAAAACCCGCATTGTTTGATTGTACGACGCGCTTTGATTTGCATCCGAATCACTTTCTACGCCCCAAAGTGTGGTATTAACTGCAAATGTGGGGAAAAAACCGGTGAGTTGTTCTCTCGTGGGAATGGTTTATCGATAAGATAAATAATATCGCTACGATACACTATAGTGCGTGTCTCGTTCGTATCGCGGCCATGTAATAATGTTGTAATAATGCTCCCCAGCAACTGCACACAAAGACATACGATGACTAATGTGGCCGATCGATTCTGGTCCGATTCTGGGAATAGTTTCCACTCATACAACCCCATTCTTCTGACATCGGTTTTGGGTAGAGCTACAGACTCCACGGACACATACGGATTACAGACACCCTAAATTACACTCCCTAAACTCCATTTTCACCCCCAGGGAAGATATCTCGGCCACTACCCCCACCTTTTTTCCTTAACTTTATCTCACCACATCCAGCGCTTAACAAAGCAACATTCATGCGAACGCTCTGTCGCGCAATCACTAAACAAACGGTCGCTCTCGACCTCGAGAAGGCAACCACCGTTTGGAGAGGGGCGGGCTGGCAAAGAGATACGTGGATGGGATCCCGTCCCTCTCCCCGTCCCACCAACACTATCACATCGCGGTATCATGGTTGTGCATCCGCATCAGGGTGGCTCGGTGGTGCAGCTACACAACGATTCACATTGTTTCTCCACAGCCACGGAACCGCGGGATGAGCTTGATTCAATTAACGAGCGCACAGAATCCGTCCACACTATCAATCATCTAATCCCTTCGTATCTCGCATCCAACACGCATTAAACAGGGGGACGGTGGTGGTGAGTAACGAATTGCGTTTTAATGCTTGCCCCCGTGTATCCTTTCCGTGGTCAGTCCGCTACACCGGACACAGTGACCGGAAAATTCATCCATCCCCAAGTACGACGTGTAACGTGTGTGCGGCTACTTTCTTCACGCCGAGAATAGGCGTATCCCTTTTATTCGTTGTTCGCGCCGGTCGTATCTTTGTCTCGGTGCGGTTGGGGAAATAATAAAGCTTTTTTGACCTTGTACCCTCTGTCACGACGTGGTGAGCATACAACGCTTCGCTAAGGCAAAAGGCACACGATGAGGTGGACCCCGCGTGGAAAGAAATGATTTTATCACTCACGCTAATAGGAGTGCGGCAAATTAAAACCAGCTTGCAAACAACATCCAGCGGGCTGTAAATAGTGACGTCAACTTAATTAGCAGTGCACGAACACGGGTGTTGCTGCTGCTGCTGCTGCTGCTGCTGATCGAATCATCCAAGAATGCTGCTGCCGATGACAAACTTGGTTTTGTTTGGCCCCTGTCTTTGCTTGTTTTTTCTTCCTTTCTTTCGTGCACTGATAATGTGCACTGTATTGGTTTGAACGCTATTCTAAGCAGCGTCAATTGTTTGTAAAAATGTTATCAAAACACAACACTTTGGCTGGGGGGAAAAAACTGTAGTCACGGTTCCACTTTTGCACTATTGGTCGATCTGTTTTTGGCCTCGTCTACGATTGTGTTCTGTCAAAGTGCGGATTGCCAGCAGCGCATGCGGCGAGGTCAGCTCAGCTGGGCTCGTTTGACGTTTGCAGGTGCGTCGTTGGGACACTTGTTGGTTCTGCTTGTGTGCGAGCAAACATGAAAAGTGGAATAAATTGCATTGATGATACAAATTTTAGTGAAAGCTGGCTTAAGACTTCATGGAGCTCAAATGTTTACGATTACTTTTTGTCTGATTAAGAATATTTGATTTTGTTTTTAATTTTTTATTGTAAATTCAAGTTTCTAGTACAATTGAACTATTTTTTTTAATCAAATCAGTAACAACTTAAGAGTTTGCTGATCGTGTACCATCAAGCACCAATAATAATAACGAACAGTGTAGGGAAAAGCACTACATAATAATTATTTAATTATCATATTTTATGTGTTTAAAGTCTGCTAGCTTTTAAAAGGTAAAAATTGTTCAAATTTGTTTTTAGTTCAATTGTCGAACGATTATTTATTATCACACGCTGCTACTGATACAACTAGAGTAGGTGTACCAATTATGGACACCTCATCCATGAACCAATTGTTGTGCTATGTGTGCCAACTGTTGTGCTAGCTGTGTACCAATTTTTGTGCCAGTCCAAAAATTGTGCTAGAATTGTTTAATGTATCAGAATTGATTTTCAACACTAAGGTGAATGTTTTGAAGGGATTTACAATCACAAAATTTGATAACCAGATGTTGAAAATCAGTAAAATTTAATGTTTTAAATATAAGGTTCAGAATCTCAATTTTGTACGATATTTCACGCGAAATGACACAACTGGTTTTTGTTATCTGACAGCAAAACTTGCAGGCGTGGGGATAGCACAACAATTGGTACATTACAGTTTTTCTTGCATCAATTGTAGTGCAATATTTCAACTCAATAAAATAATAATTAACCAATATTTGCAATTCAGCTGTTTCAGTGTTAATGAATCATAATCGAATTTTTAACATAATTTGACATAGGTTCAGTTTTATGCTCATTGATAAGCAGTGGTTGATTTTTTGACAGTGATCATAATGACTGTAATTGTTTGATAAATGGACTTCGAAACATGATGAAACTTTTAAGAAAATAAGGAAGAACGATAAATTTTACGAATACGTTGATATGAAACCGCAAATAACCAGATTATTTTCCAAATTTTGATCTTTTGGTCGATAGCACAACAATTGGTACACCTGCCCTACGAAAAATTAGCCCAAATCCTTCTTGAGTGTCCCCAATCGTCTTTTACCTACTGTACCAACTGCTGAGCTAACCTGACATTTCGTTGTGTCAAATCCCGTTATGTTTATTGTTGTTTACACGTTCCTGCCAGCATGCGCAACCGGTAGATTTCTTGCAAAACAGAAACAGAACAGGAATGCAATTTTCGTTTCCAAGCATTCTAAAACATATCTTCAAACAAACGGCACGCTCCCTACACTCCAGCACGATGGCGCTGAGCCGCTTCGAGTACGTGAAGCAGTTCGAGCAGGAGGAAAAGCTACTCCCGAACAGCTGGATCGTGGTGCGCATCGATGGCAAAGGCTTCCATCGGTTCTGCAACGTGCACAGCTTCAGCAAGCCGAACGATCTGGACGCCCTGCAGCTGATGAACCTTGCCGGCATGACGGTGCTGCAGGAGTTTAACGAGATTGCCATCGGCTACGGCCAAAGCGACGAATACTCGTTCGTGTTTCGGCGCGAGGCGAGCGTGTACCAGCGGCGCCGGGACAAGCTGGTCAGCTACGTGGCCAGCCTGTTCACCTCGGCGTACATGTTCCACTGGAAGCGCATATTCGACGGCCGATCGATTGCGATGCGCTATCCGCCCTCCTTTGACGCCCGGGCCGTCCTCTACCCGACGGACGAGAACCTGCGCGACTATCTCAGCTGGCGGCAGGCGGACGTGCACGTCAACAACCTGTACAACACAACGTTCTGGAATTTGGTCGCTTCCGGGTTGAGCAATTCCGACGCGGAGAAGCGGCTCCAGGGGACGTTGGCGAGCGATAAGAATGAAATCCTTTTCTCCCAGTTCGGCATCAACTACAACAACGAACCGGTCATCTACCGGAAGGGTACCATTTTGCTGCCCAAAAGCGTCGTGTCCAGCGAGGGCAAGAAACAGCGACTGATCGTGCCGATCTTTGAGGATCTGATAAGCGACGCATTTTGGGCGAAACATCCCGAGATACTGGATAAGAAGGCAAAAACGGACGAACTGTACGATTTGGGAGAAAACGAGGCGCAACCCGTCGTTCGGTATCAGCTCGAGGTGCAGGAACGGCGTAAGGCAGGCATGAACAAGGCGGAGACGGGCAACCGTTTGCTTGCAACTGATCATAGCTAACACTAATGACTCTTGATTTATTATATAGCCTAAAAAAACACGCTAAAAAGAACTAACAGCAAATAAAGTCTCGATTGAGCTAATCGTTAAACGAAGCCGGATGGTTTGTCTGCCCTCTCTTAGGGCCCAGAATTTCATAGAAACATTTTACACTGCTCACAGCAGGGCAAATCATGCGACACGCAGTGACTGTAAAGGAATTGCGGATTGCGTCATAAGAGTGAACCGTTTGGAACCCCACAAATAGCACATAATACTTACAATATTGTGACACAGTTGAGGCAGATCTTTTCCGGACAAGTGTTACAATTAACGCCACAGTACTCGCACAGCTCCAGATTGCAGTTGGTGCAGTCGGCGTGCACGATCGACATCCGGTCGCACTGGCGACATTTCCTGTCAGCCTTCTTTCCCAGCCAGGAGGAGGTCTGTAACAAGATTAATTCTTTCCTTATTTTAATCGTCCAATAATACGAGCCCATCCCATACTACTTACAGCATTCATATCGTAGTCTATTTCACCGCTTCCAAGCAAACGGACGGCTTTCAACGACTCCTTCTGATCGATGACCAACTCTTTGTCCTGGTTCTTTGCACCCTGGAACAGCAAGCTGATAGTTTTGGCTGTAAAAGAAGGTCAAAGAAACCATTGCCATTAGTTCTTCGCTTCTCCCACTGACCTCCAGCACCACCGGCATCAATTTACCCAGGATGCGCTTCATTTTGTTTGGATCCTGCTGGTCCATCATCTGCTGGTTGACGAACGTTTTGCGCTGCAGCGCAAAGCATCCGTCGCTTTCGTTGGACCGCAAACGCTTCCGGTTCGGATTTGCGTTCATCGTCATGCTCATTGCCTGACTGTTGCACCGACTGCTACACCGGTTTTATTGCACAAAACTAAAACACAAACTTTCGATAACGAGGAAAAATAGCCCGCCAAATACACCTGCCGCCGTGTTGTTGCTTGCGGGCGCAAAGGTAACGCCATGACAGCACAATAAATGATCTGTCAGTTATGTGCCACAGTTGATTTGGACCACAGATAAGATGTTTTAAAAATGGCGTTACTCTCGTAACGAATCTTTATGATTTCGTAACGCAACAAGGGATGTGAATGTTTGTTCTGCCTTTTTACAATAAATGTTTTTTTTATATGCGTAATCAATTAGTTCGACCATAAGTTACTAGCTTAGCGGTGAAGGATTTTAGAACTAAGCATAGACAATTTATTTAAGGAGTCATTCGAAGCGCTGGTCTAGGCATCGACATCTGTGGCACGATACTCTAGCAGTCTCTCCAATTTCTTGGCTTCGCGGATGACATCGACATCATCGCCAGGACAACAAAACAGCGAAGGTGTGCGAGGCGTACACCCGACTCAAACGCGAAGCAGCAAGAATTGGATTGAGAATCAATGCGACGAAGACGAAGTAGCTGCTTGCCGGAAACTCAGACCACCATCTGGGAAGCAGTTTGTTAGTTGATGGCAACAATCTTAAGGTAGTAAAGGAGTTCTGCTATCTCGGGACGGTCATTACTTCGGACAACGACATCAGCAGCGAAATCCGGAGACGCATTGTGCATACTATGAACATCACCGGCTGTTGAGATCCAAAAGACATCGAGCACGCACGAAATGTGAGATATGGTCGTCTATGGACACTAGTGATGGGTAAAATTGGAAAGAATCCGAAGTCGACTCCGATCTGACTCCGATAATTTCGGAATCAATTCCGGAAGGTAGGACACCCTAGCATTATCTGGAGTCATTCGGAATCGTCTGGAATCGTTCGGCATCATCCGGAGTCATCCGGAGTCATTCCAGAATAATCCGGACGATTCCAAAAGACTCGGGGAGAATCCGGGAGACTCCGGACGAAACTAATGGTTCGGATTTTGCCGAAGTCTAATTAACTAACAAGAGCCAGAGTCGAATCGGAGTCGTGGGGGCGCTAAAGAGCACAGCACACCAATGGACACCCTCTGGACGTGTTTGAGCGACGAACCACGAGCTTGCTGAGCTGTATGGCGATCCGAAATTCCTGACGGTAGCGAAGGCTGCCAGGATATGATAGCTGGCGCATGTTACTCTCCGAGCGACAACTCAACTGATTTTTCGGATAAACACTTCCCTACAAGGTTGCAGTTACAAAAACGTAGTATATAATTTATTTACAAGTCTTTTCGGTAAAAGGCATATATGTGTTTGTGTAAAAAAAACAAGTTCACTTTGCCGAACTGGTACGGGGGCGTTTGCACATGGGTATAAGTACACGCACACATCTACTGAGTACTGGTCAATATTCGTCCATACTATAAGAGAAAATCCCTACTATTCGTTCACACGTCTTCACAACTGGGCGGGCGTGTTGCACGTAGCTTTCCTTCCCTAAACAAACAATGCAAATATCACATAACTGACACTGACACAAAACCAAAACACAACGGACACAAAAGATTGCAAAAAACCTCCCAAAACACTAAACTGGTAAAACACAGAAGAAAAGAAAAGAGGGGGGAGGGATTTGAGGAAAAAGAACCGTTCACGCCGTGCCCGGGCTACGGTATGTGTGTATGGCTGCACTTTACGGTTGGAAATAGTCCAAGCTCAAAACAAGCTTACTGGACTCCAACATCGTAAAGAATCACTGATAACATAACCACCGGTCAGGTGTGTGCGGTTGCTTTAACGGCGGTTTTTTTTTCTCTCGACGCAACGCCTCGGCACGATCTACAGCTTCTGCAGCTCGGTTGCGTCTTTGTAAATGCTCGCGTTCGATGTCTTAACGATACCAACGGAAAACTCATCATCGTCCAGCGTGGCCAGCAGTCCGTCCTCCTTCGTGTCTTTGCCGCGTCCGAACAACCTAGTTTTGCGCGTGTGCGTGTATGTGGGGGAGGAGATAGAAAACAGACCATGGGTAAGTGATGATCTTCTATAAGGCCGTAAAAAAGGATGACACTCGAGAAAAGGTTACATTGTGCACATCCATTCAGTGTTAAAAACATACCAAAACAAATAAAAACCAAAACAAAAGTAAATTAAGGTTTACCGCTTTTATCAGAACTACCCATCATTTGCTCCGCAAATCCTTACATGGCAGTGTACAGCTTCTGTGTCTTCCACCTGTCTGCTACCGCTGTGGCAAGCGCGCCAATCGTTTTCTTTTATTTTATACGGGGTGTTATTTTTTAAACATAAAGTGTCAAAGTAAGTAATGTAACTGATGATAAATATCCCAACGAAAAGTAACGCGAAAAAGGAAAAAAAACATTTCTCCAATACGTAGCTATAAACTAAGTAATCAAATAAAGCGACTTGACTTGCTGGCACTGTTTCTAAGTAAGTGGAACGACGGTCATATATCCTTACGGTCGTACTAAGTATAATTGTAGTCCAGCTACACGTAAACACCGCACTACTAACGCACTACTTTAGTTTAAGGTTATACACACACACACAGCTTCATGGCAAGCCATTGGGCCCTAAATTGTGCGCTACGCCACAACGAAAGGTTCGTTCACCCACGTGCAGTCGTTTAGTTAGTGCAAAAAAAGAGATGTGTGCATTTAAGTGAGGTTAGTGATGTAGTAGTAGTAGTAGTACAGGCAGATGGGTGAGTTAGGTGTTAACGGGTGCTCTTAAGAAACTGAAAACAAAATAGAAAACAATCATAAACTGTTAATCGAAACTCATAAGAAAACATAATTAGAAACCCGAGGAATGAACGCAGCAGCAAAACTGGGGTGGATGCATGAGTGTTAGTGACTGCTATATACTGTTCCCCCTTTGATGTCTGTTTTGCGAATGATGGTAAAGAATGGCATGAGCAATATCCGGCGTTGCTTACTTGGCCAGTGTGGAGCTGGTCGAGCGGGCCAGATTCGGCCGCGGTATGTCGTCGAGCCCACGATGTACCGAGATGGTGTCCGGATCGAGGAACGCACCGGCCTCCATCAGCTCCACGTACTCGGGTGTTTGCAGCGAGGCTTGGGTCGGCTTTTTGTACAGCTTGATCATGAGCGAGGAACACACCACCGAGACGGAACTGGCCGCCATCGCTGCCGATGCCATCCAGGGCTAAAACGGATTGAGATTATGAAACGGAATGTTAATATTTCTTCATTCTTTTTTTTACGATTCTGTGGAACAGTTAAGCGACTTACCTCGAGCGTAAATCCAAACGGCGTAAATATGCCGGCGGCCAGCGGAATGCCCAACAGGTTGTACATACTGGCGAACAGGAAGTTCAAGTGAATTTTGCGCACCGTCTTCCGGGACAGATCCAAGCAGGCCACCACATCAAGCAGGTCGTTCTAAGGATAAGAAAACATATTCATAAATGTTGTATTTTTTTTTTTAATAAATAATGCTAGTGTGCATTCACACAATTTTTTTTTGTTTTAAGTTTCCATAAACGAGCCTTTTGCATTTTTTCCTTCTTTTTTCATAAATTGTTGTTTTTCCAATTTTTTTTAAAAGATTCCAATTATTAATTGATAATTTCAAACATATACAAAAAAGAGAAGAACTGTTAAAAATGACAAACCCTGTATCTAGCCCGGTAAAGATCACCGTTGACCCACATGAGCCAAAGAGCATGACAGCTTACCCGCATCAGCACAACATCCGCCGCTTCGGCAGCCACATCCGTACCGGAGGCGATCGCAATACCCACGTCGGCCTGCGCCAGCGCCGGACTATCGTTCACACCGTCCCCGACCATCGCCACCCGCATGCCCATCTCCTGTATCCGCTGGATCTTGGCCACCTTGTGCGACGGCAACACTTCCGCAAACACCCGATTGATGCCCACCTGGCGGGCAATGCTGGCGGCCGTATTTTTGTTATCACCCGTCAGCAGTATCACCTCGATGCCCATCCGCTTGAGCGTGTACACCGCCAAATGTGCCTCCGGCTTCACCATGTCCGACACTGACAGCATACAGACGAGCTGCCCGTTCATCGCGCACAGTATCGCCGTATGGCCCATCTGTTCCTCCTCCGACATGCGTATGTTCACCTCGGGCGGCACAACGATCGCATTCCGCGCCATCCACTCCCGATTTCCGATCAGCACGTTGTACTCGTTCACGTCGGCAAACGCTTCGCCCGATCCGGCATCCCCACCGGTACCGTCCGGGCCTTCGCCGATCGGTTCCAGGTGGAGCAGCTGCTGCAGCTCGATCGTGTTCTTCTGCGAAGCGCTCAGCTGCGGGATCAGTTCCTCCACGACGGCACCGTTCATGAACAGTGGCTGCTGCTGGTGCTGCTGCTCGCTGCGGTAAGAGTTTTGATAGTTGCGCATTTTCTCCGACTGCTGTACGCGGTTCAACGTGTCGCCGACGTTCGAGATGACGCACCGGATGCCACACCCGGGCACGGCCGAGAAGTTGCTGCACCTGCCAAAGCCATCGATTTCCAGCGTCTCCTTCACGTACTTTACGATCGCCGTCGCAATCGGATGCTCGCTGTTTACCTCCGCCGATCCGACGATGGTGAGTGCGCGGGCAAGGGAACACACTGCCGGCTTTACCAGCATGCAGATGCGCGACGTCATCGGCATACCGTGCGTGATCGTGCCCGTCTTGTCGAACACGATCGTCTTCACTTTGTGTGCGTTTTCGAGCGGCCCGGCCCCCTTCACGAGAATGCCGTGCAGGGCACCGACGCCGGTCGACACCATGACGGCGGTCGGGGTGGCAAGCCCCAGCGCACACGGGCAGGCGATCGCCAGCACGCTCAGCGCACAGCGGAACGCGTAGCTGACGATGATTTCCGAGGGCGTTAGCCCTTCCTTGTCCCGATCGCTGGCCGGGATGTGGCCGATATCGATGTACCCGGAAACGATCCACCCGACCAGCGTGATCACCGAAACGGCCACCACGAACGGCACGAAGTAGCCAGCGATCCGGTCGGCCAGCTGCTGTATGGGCGCTTTCGATGTTTGCGCCTCCTCGACCAGCTTCACGATCTGTGCCAGCGTCGTGTGCTCACCCGTGTGCGTCGCCTGCATCAGCAGCAGCCCGTTCTGATTGATCGAACCACCGATCACGACGGCACCCTTCTTCTTCGGCACCGGCATGGACTCGCCCGTGATTAGGCTTTCGTCGCAGGTCGAGTTGCCGCACAGTATCTTGCCGTCCACCGGCACCTTGCTGCCCGGGACCACCTTCAGTATGTCGCCCCGCTGCACCAGATCCACCGAGATGACCTTCTCCGACAGGACGGCGTAGTCCGGCCCGAGCGTGACGAGCGTTGCCTCGGTCGCCTTCAGCGAAAGCAGCTTCGACAGCGCTTCGGACGTTTTGCCCTTCGCGATGTGCTCCATCCACCGTCCGAGCGAGATGAAGATGAACAGCATCGGCGGTGTATCGAAGAAGGTCAGTGGAGAGGTGTGCTGCTCCAGCACCATGGCCGCTACCAGCACGCCCACCGAGTACAGGTAGCTCACCGTGGTGGCCATCGTGATCAGCACGTCCATGTTGCTCGCCCCATGCTTCACGGCCCGGTACGCCTGGATGTAAAAGTGCCACCCGCCGACAAACTGGACCGGCGTCGAGAGCGTGAACATAATCAGATTCTCCAGCGACAGCCCCGGCAGCACGCAGCACATCTCCTCGTGGCTGCGCTCGTGCATCAGCACCATAAAGTACACCATCGCGATCATGCACGGCCCACCGAACACGAGCGAGACGAGAAACGCGTTGCGCCACTTGCGAATCTCCTCCTTGTGCTCGAGATAGTTGTGCGCCATCTTGTCCTTGCCCGAGAGTACGCGCGTCGCAAAGCCGAGCCCCTCGATCGCTTCGCAAATGGTGCGCGCGCCGGTGCGCTCGTTGTTAAACTTAAACCGGCCCCGCTTGAGCGTGAGTGCGACGGACGCCTGCAGGACGCCCGGTATTTTCAGCGCCGTCTGCTCAATCTTTGCCACACAGGACCCGCACGTCATGCCGAGGATTTCAATCTCCACGTCCGTTTCGCCCGTGCCGGGCTCCTCGAGCACCTCGGTCGGGAAGCCGAGCTCCGTGATCGATTTCGCAACGTCGGCGGGCGTCGTTAACCGTTCGTCGTACTTTACTTCCGCCTTGGCGGCGAGCAGCGCGATCAGGATCGACTCCACGCCGTATATCTTGCGGCAGTGCTTCTCGATTGCCGACACGCAGCTCGCACACGTCATGCCCTGGACGTGCAGAAAGCAGCGCCTTAGCTGCGCCGACTCGTCCGCTTTCTTTTTCGGCGTTAAGCTACCGTTGGTCGCGTGCTTTTTGTCGTTCGCTTGGGGGGAGGATCGGGCTCGCTGCTGTTCTGGCTGGTTCGGTTCACCGACCACCCGTGCCTCGAATCCCATGTCGTCGATCTGTTCGGCGATCGCTTCCGCCGTTGTCTGGCGCCCATCGTACTCAACGATGCCGAGCCGCTCGTCGAGCAGCACGCGGATGGAGATCACCCCTGGACGGTCTTTAATGTTTCCTTCGATGTTTCTCACGCACGATTGGCAGGTCATGCCTTCGATGGAGATGCGCGTCGTTCGTACGTCCGATTTCTGGTTCGTCGTTTCACTGTCACTTTCGACGCCTTCGACGAGGATGGATCGTTTCGGACCGGCGCTCGATGCACCCGGTTCCGTGTACGTGCACTCGAAGCCCATATCGTCTATGTCCGCTGCTAGCTGGGCCGGATCGGTAAGCGACGGATCGTAATCAATGTAACCGGCATTTTCTGCCAGCACCACGTTGATCTTGATCACGCCCAGCTTGCTGCCGATCGTGCCTTCGATGTTGCGCACGCACGACTGGCAGGTCATGCCAATGATCGGCAGTCGTACGGAGGCAACCGGCTGCTCCAACAGTCCAGTCGACTCACCGTAGTCGTCCATATTTTCCCTAAAATTAGAAGAAAAGTTGGATCTGTTAGTTTCATTTGTTGTGTGGCAATATAAATTTATTTTAAAGTTTTTATGAACTTGAATGAAAGATACGTCAATAGTAGAGATGGGTAAATTTGAATTATAGTTATAAATCTGGATAAATCGTTTTAATACATCAATGCATCTCATAGTCAAAGTTTGACATTATTGAGTCTTCAATGATTCGCGAATCCTCAAAGATCTCTCAAGATTCATACATCCCTAAAAGCATATAAATCTTAACATTTTTTAAATATTTAAAAAAAACTTAAGATAGATATTAATCTTTTAGAACTCATGCATCTCTATCCGATAATTGTACAATTCGTACAATCCGTACAACACTGTACTATTTTCACTGCATTTCACAGCATACACAGTTTGAATCTTAGTTTAGGTTGATTTCTTGAGAACTTAAGAATCTATGAGTTCTTTAAATATTCAAAAAACCTAAGATATTGACGTTTGATCGGTTCACGAATCTTTGCAGATTCGTATGAATTCTTAAATATTCGCGAATCTTTGAAGTTTCATGAGCTATAGGTTCTGGATTCAATTCTGGATACGAATAACTCGCATTAGGCATGCTCGGGAAACATTTCGATACTGAGTTTCTCCATGATTAAATCATAAACTTGATCGGAAAGCGATTAAACACAATGACTCTCCTCCATCCATGCAAAATTGATACATTGTAAGCGCTGGTGGAATATTTTGAGCTCGTGCAATAGCCCCACCGGGGGTTACCGATGGAGAAACCGATTGTCTGCCACAATAGCACACATCGGGGCACGTACACGCCGTGCTGTGGACGAAATCTCTGTCTCAATAACCGATAACGCGAACCAGCGCCTATCAACGGCTCAGCAAATAACAAACTAACCAACGCGTAAAAGATAACGCCTGTATGCTGCTCCACTTTCCAGCGGAACGTTCGACGAGAAGTACATCCATCCGCAACTCAAGACGCAGTTGGAATATCGGAGTTTTAAATTAATGGAAAAATTCCCGGAAGCTTCTGCTGAATATATGGCAAATTATCTCATTTCACCACAAAGCACCGCAGATGAGTATACCTCAAAAGTCGCTGCGTGTCTGCCGGTACGTGAAATTCTTTCGATTCTAGCGACATCTTGGTGCGCGACACAAATTAACACTCAATTTAAAAGATTATTCCGATCGCTGTATTCTCCTTCACAAAATGTCACGTAATTCTGGGCGCCTCGAAATCGACCGTCTTTCTTCCACTTGTGTAACAACTGGGCAGTAGCGGAAATCCATCCAAAAGCACATGGAGGTGCACCGTGCAGGTCAATCCAATTCTTTACCGTGCGACTATCGCGCACTGTGACTCGAATGCAACTGATTATCATCGATCTATGGGAGTAGCTTCCGTGAGAGTCTTAAAAAACACCCTTATCAGCACACCGTTTCGCATATCGGTCTTATCGGCGGATGCTATGTCTTCGTCTCTAGGGAGCGCCTGGGGGAAATAGGGAGACAATTTTATTTCGCTCACGAATCATTCCCTCCACTGGGCTGAGTAGAGCGGGATGAGATGAGCGAGCGAGCAATCAGAGTCGTGCAGTTGTGCATAAGAGAGCATAAACGGATTGTCGGTGAATGGAAACAGTAAAAAAAAACATATCGTTTGTTGTTTGCATTAGTTCCTATCGTCTGGTGGATAAAACTGGAAAAACAAACAAACAAAACTATAAAAAACGGTGTTACGATCCCATTTCACATGGATTTGTTATGCGATACTATTACAAGCGTGCTTCGAATTCGTCATCCAATAGTTTTGATATCGGTGCGAAGTACTTCAAAATGCAAAAATAAAAGTCAAGTCATCGTTATTTGTAGAACAGACATTTCCCTTATGACTCACAATGAATGAGTATGATTTAATATTCGTTAACTTTGAACAAGCATTTTTAGGAATATGTTGGTACTATCATAACAAGTATCATTTCAAACGAAGGTACTCCCATCAAACCTTTCCTTGGAAGATCATATACACCAGAGAAAGATGATATCTAATACTGACGATTGGGGGAACTCCAAGATAAACTAGGATGTGCACTGATCATATCCATCCAAGATGTTACTTCACAAGACACTTAATTGTGAACTCAATCAGATATAATACATTTGGCATTTATGATATTATTTCGTTATTGAAGATCGTCTAGATAGTCATCTGATCTTAAAGCAGCAGTTGCCCAGGAAGGCCCAAGTAAAGAGATGAAGAAAACGATCATGCGGCAGAAAATACCTGCATACGACAGACATTGTTGAGGCTGGGTTCTGTATGGTCTGCAGATATTTACTCAGAATAGACATTAATGATATCAGTGAAAAATATACGATCACTTGCAGATATGGACAATAGCGAACGTCCGGAAACCGTGTACATTACGGCAATTACTTAGTCAAAACAAGGCTTTAATCATTACACGAACTAAGTATAACCTCAAACATATTTCCATCCTGCCGTTAGGGTGTCTATAAGGATTTGGAAGCACATTTTTTGTCGAATTCTTAACAAACGTAGAGTTCAAAAGTCGACGTTTGAAATACTTGGAGGAAAACTTTTGAAGAATTGTATCCACGCTCATATTCGTTTGATTATTACAGAATCTTCCAAAAAAACCTCTAGTACATATTAGAGGACAAAGCAATTTTTTGATTTCAAATAAGATATCATAAACATTGCTCATGCTCTACATCTTCCGAGCTATTTTCATAACCAAAATGAAGGATTCAATGACCACCATCAATGAATTCTAGCAACTAAATGGCATTAAAGTCTTTGTGCTATCGTAAAACGTAGAATGCGATACACTACGTGCCCGTCCAGTGGTCCGAATTTTATCATCATCTTGGTGCAAATAAGCAAATATTGATCTTCATCATCTCCGCAAGCAATTCTATCCGAACTGCCATTGTGGCACTATTGTATCTCCTCCATCACGTTTTTTGTTTTATACTGCTGCTTGCCAAATCGCCTTCAATCCCACACGGGACCCCAACAACTAAAAGTAGAAGAAACGCCGTTCATAAGTGTACAAGAAAAACGTGAAAAATCGGTTGCGCTTTCATACGTATTCTCCCCCACTTAGGAAATTTTTGGTCCACAGTGGATGGTGTAGCAACAGCAACGGCAGCTTAAGTTATTTCTCTCGTGGAGCAACCAGCACATACGAACCGAAAGCCGTCGTCGTTGCCTTTGTTATTTCATGTAGCGGAAAGCGGCACCTCTCGTAGACGTAATGTGATTGGAGTAGTTGCCCCGCCATTGCTCTCACTCCATTTTTTGCGACCGTTTGCTGGCCAGACTAGTGCCACCAGTCAACTCATTAAACGCCATCTAATGTCGAAGAATCGAGTTTGGAAAGCACCGTTCATGACGATTACCTGCTTGTACCGTACCCGTTGTTCCACATTTTCACCAAAGCAGCTGTTGTAGCTCAGAACCGGAACTTGAAGCTGGCCGCTGGGCACAGTTAGGTTAAGATTTGGCACTGGACAACACTGCCTGCTTTTTCGTTGGTAACTTTCGGCTACACCATTATTGAAGCATGGGGTGGGAGCAGGATGAAGGTTGCCCACTCCTTAAAATTTGGTTTTATGAACACGTCCGACGACCTTGAAACTGTGGCCGGATTTGAAAGTAACGTCGCGCGTTTTCTAACCACCTATTAAATGATCGCACGTCACTGCTAGGCGTAGAGATTAATGCGCAATCGTGGCCGGACAACAACCCTTAGGTTTTACGCTTCACGCAGCTGCTGCAACAACGCGATCGAGATTGGGAACGGTCACAACAACGCGCAACTACACCGTGTGAGTGAGCCGTTGTCTGGCCCAAGTTTCGGTTCGAACTGGAGGAGCTTTCACCCATCACACGAAACGCCCTCGTCAGTCGACGGGAAAAACCGAGCCGGTTTTTTTCGTTAAGGGTGGGGGTTGGTTCATTGGTTGGTATGAAACATATTACACACATACACAGAGAGCCACACATCGTAACTACGAACATATATTCGTGTATTTCCCCCTCCTGCTGCGATCGCGTATGTTTTGATCATTCCACCGTATCTCAACCGTCCCTTGCCTGAAGTAAACAAATCTCTACCATACCACACGCACACTTGTAGCAACTTGTATGCCTAAAAAAAGCTCAATTAGAATACATCCCGTAGCTCAGGACTCAAATTTGTTTTTTTGCACAACACAACACACTCAAAATGTATCCGCAGCAGCTCATTAATCAGCTGAGGCTCGAACACACCGCTGATGATGATGGGGCAACAAAACCACGCCAGAACATCACGCTTATCAGGTGGAAGCAAGATTAAAAAGAACATGTACAGCACGCGAATTAGTAAAAACATTGCTTGTAAAACTTTGATGATGACACGATAGTAACATTGCCAGTGCCAGTGCCTGGCACTTTAATTACAATAAATCGTATAATAGTGCTTTGACGTTTCCAACAACTCCGGCCACTGGAATGCAAATTGAAGATATTTTTGAAGATTTTAATATCTATATACAGTTGTATTTGAAATGTGAGTACCAAAAAACCGTATTTTTGAAAAAACATAGATACTAACTGCAGCTATCAGAATCTGTTCGGTAGTGTCGTGGCAAGCGTTTGGCCGTACGTTCAAAAGCTCTGACGTTCAAATCTAATCTGAAGCTAATGTATAAAGTTATATAGACCCACTAAATAACTATAAAATAGTTGTTATATATTCTACATGAAAAGCTGATTTTTCATATATTTGGCTACTGGTTACTTTAAATATCTATTAGATACTATCTACTATAATTTTCCACTAAAATCAATAATATAAACAATACACAGCCGACAAATTATATATTCGTTGTCTCACGTGCTTTTCATTTGACACATTATTTCTCTAAATAATCCAATGCCACTCTTACGTACCGTTCATTCCACATCATCTTGAGCCCCCCCTTTCCAGCGCTATATTGTTGTTTCTATCCCTCTTAGCTCGCACATTTTATGATAATGTCAATATTTGCGAAATGTCGACAAATCTCCACATCGCCCCATATGCGTAGGTTTCGTGAATTCGTGCGACTTACAATTATACGTGTATGCGCAAGATAGAGTGGAAGGAGTTGCGTTTATTTCCTTCCACATACGTTTGCGAATGCCTTCGAAACTGGAGCACGAAGTTGTGCACGGAACACTCAGCGGGGGTTGGGCGAGAATGAGAGTGGGGTCGATTTGCCCTTACATAAACTACCGAGTGGTGGGAAATGAACCCCAAGGTTGGGTCGGCAAGTCGTTCGCCAATTAATAGTGCGATAGCGGTATACAGATATAATGTTTAAAAAAAACGATACTTTAAACAGTGGGTCAAATGCAAAATATTGAGTTAAAAACACCTAAAGAATTCTTTAAAATACGGTTGATCGAAGAATTATGATCAATTAAATCAATTAAAAAAGATTACAGTAAATTGAAAACAGCTAATCTTACAGGAAGAAGCATAAAAGATTCATTGGCTTAATTTTTAACATTCATTTGATTATGAATAACGGGCACACAACAAAAAAGGTTGATGGAATTTCCGAATAGCTCTTGGTAGATACGATCAATTTAGCAACCATTTATATTCTTTTGAATACAATTGACGTTCTGCGGTCTTTCCAGTTTTTCAAACGAGATTGAACAAAATTTAACACGCGCATTAAGCCAAGTAACGGCGACCGACACGAAGCCTGCAAACTTGGACCTTAACAATATATTGTACTTCTCTTACGTCAAATAACAAGCAAGAGAATAATTCTTGCTACAGGTAGACGATACTAACCAAGAATCACAAGTGGTCTTTACAAAGGTCGAAGCGGCTGTCGTTAGACCGTCGGGCGTCTCCAAGTGTTTGCAAACTACCAACAACTTGTAAAGTATCAGCTGATAACACAATGAAGCACAATCATGGAACAATGTGAAACACTTCCAAAAATAACTTATTTCCAGTTCTTGTTGCGTTAGCTAATTAAAACAAACATAAATCACCAGTCCAGTAAAATATGCACGGCAGAAACTGGTTTCCATTCGTTGTTTTGTAATTAAAATAATGCACTCATCCACCAAACAAGTTTAATCAAATCAATTGCAAAGCAAGGAATGCAACAAACTATTCAATGTGTTACATCCACTTCCTCCAACACAACATCCAAATGGGTTTGCCATAGTTATTATGTATAGAGTCAATTCAAGCCCACCGAAACAACCTTCAGTGGGTGATGTTTTACGCCTCATCAGTCCACCTGTTGCATTTTGGTGCATTTTTTCACACCCTTCCAGCCAACGGTTGAAGTAGTAACAGCACCGCATATGTCGGTCATAGACTAACCGTGGCTGCAAGGTAACTGGATAGCATCCACCACATGCATTGATCGGATACAGTACTAGCAGACGATGCGCACAAGGGTAGATCTATCACAGTACGAATAATAAAACAGCATTTAGTGTAGCTTCTATTATACCATTTACTTTGAAGCTTATCTATGCAGGTAGTTCGCGGAATGAGTTATAAACACCCGAAGGGGATACGATCTGAAACGTGCTGGAACTGCTCAATCAACTCAAAATCTTATTCCAAACAAAATCTCTCCAATGCCAGTGTTTAAGCATACAATAGGAGAGCAGTGTTTGATAGGGCACTTGCTCCAGACGTAACGTAAGCCCATCGGTAAGTGATGGGAGAGTGTAAGTGTAGCCGGAGCTTATCTTACCCAAGTTACCAAGGAGTATAAACAGTATGCCGAGACAACCAACTTCACGGTTCCCTGTCGCTAGAGCAATCATTTACGATCTTCTCATTGACGTCAGTACAAATTTAGTAAAAAAAAAAATAAACGCTTTTTTGTAGCTTTTCTTAGGCAAGAACCAATATGCGGTATTTCTACGCATACAGAAGCACCATTACATAGTCTTTATCAGTGAACATAGTTCAAGTATTGCCCTTTTACATTCGAGGATCGGTTAATGATCTTCTTTTGGTGCATCTCTTGTTCGCTTCACTCTTCCTCTGAGCGCCGTCTGGACTAAATGTCAAACGCAAACGATGCCCTGAGGTGTATGTCCTTGCCAGGTGATCTTTAATCGTGTGCCCAGAGAGATAGCAACTCCCCGCAAACGGGAGCTACCTCTCCCGATAACTGATGATTTGTTGGGCCCGGTTTCACAACCACTTGAAATCCGATACCCCGGAGGTCGTTCTCTTCAAGAAGCTCTGCTCGTAGATTAGCACGTCTTTTTTTTTGCAACACTTGAGCGGTGGTAAAGTACCATCGTTTTCGCTGAAGCAAATAACACACTAGACAACTGAAGAACTAGAAGCTTGGTTATTCACCATCATCAAACAGATAAGGCTAGTTATTTTCTTGTTGGTTTCATTACCCATTAATTTCACCGCCATTGTTGATAAGCAGTGCGTACTGGACACCATGCCCAGCACCGTTCTGCTGTGATGATTTGTTGATGTTTTTGAGGAAATTCATCGCATCTCGTTGATCTGTCTGCTCGGCTTGTCTGTTCACGTTGTATTACAATCTACAAACACTGGGCCAACTACTCTCTTGCCACCACTACCGCCTTTTTTCACTGCCAAGCTTTTTTCCAACTTTCACAACTTCGGACACACCGGAGACCGGGGCCGGATCTTTAATACTGTGTAAAAAATGCCTGTACCCTCCTGGCCATTACATATTACTTTCACCATTCGACACTGCCACTAGTAGCAACACAACTGCCTAGGCCGGCGCCCGTGTTAAAACGACCCCCACGTACGCACGGGAAACCACTCCAACACACGCCACTACCTAACTGTTCAGGATACACTAAAACTGATCCGATCCGTCCGGCAAAGTACGTTATAACGCGCGCAGCTCAACGTTCGCTCACGAACGGTCCCAAACGAACTGTGGCCGTGCACCGCACCGGTTTTGCGAGTTCGCGGGCTCCAAGAGCTTTACCAACAGGGACTGCTATTAGAAGGGCGGCGCTCCTTCCTGTATTGGTGTGTTTGCGCCGTCGAACGTCATTTGATGCCCTATCGCCGCGCTTAGATTAGTGGAAACAAGCGCGCGCTATTATCGCCCGTTCCAGCTGTGTGGGTTGCCTGCGATCACGTCGTTTCAAGTGTGTCGGTGGTATTGGTGGAAACTTTAACCGACACTACCATGCGCATGAGTAACGCACATGTGTTGGCGATCGTTAGAAAATCGTTTGCTCTGTATGTTGGCACATGTGTTGGTGCAGCGGTGTGGGTGTTTTGGTTTCAATTGTTTACCGTTCAGCGGTTTGTTATTAATTTAAAACGCTTCATTAAAAACCGGCTTAAGGCAGTTGATAAAGCTGTTGTTAAGTTTGGTGTTTTTGTTAAGGTTTGTTAGTTGTTTGTTAAGAGTGTGTTTGCCTAAATTACAACGTTATTTTTAAGAAGAGCAACTCAATAAATTCAAAACCAAAAATCACGAGAACGTTTATGAGAACGTATTTTTCATAGACGATCAACTGGGGATCGAGCCGATTGTGAAGTGACTGCCTAGCCTTTAGATGAATCATTCGTTGGAGTCTGTTGCTGAGTCATTCCGATATCAAGAATTACAGTCTAGGACGCTTTGTCTCGATGAACAAGAGAAATCGATTTAAAAATAATGATTTAATCCTTCAGACTTAATAAATTCTAATAATTTCAACAACCTAGAATCAAAGCTATAATATACTCATTCAATATACAGTCATCTCTTATTCTTATTTAAAATGTTCAAATAAGAGGGGCTTTTCAAATTGGAGAGGTATCTAAACAGTAAACTCTCTCCTACTGTATGTTTAAAAAATTATATATTTTTTTAATTAAACACCAATTGAATTAAATGTTTGATCACCATTCTTCGTTTGACCCTTACAGAGTATTCAGAACCTGTGCAAAAATTATTCGACTGCAATAAATATCATGCTCTTCAAGCTCTAATACTGCGAATACTAAGGCAAAAATATGTTCTACACAGGTTAACATTATAACTCTATTATCAATCGATTGCCACCATTCAAACCCACAGTGATATCCTTCTTCGTTTCGTCGTAGCATAATGTAGATCTCATCTATGCCTTAATTGATGGAGCCATTTTGCTACAACACGTCATCGCGATATGGGGAAAAAATGCCTTCCCACCTTGAGATAAGTTAAGAAAATCCAAAAATAGTACACACTATGGCAAACTGTGCGTTTCCTACCAGCATCTTAAGTACCACTTGTGATGGCTCTATTATGTCCCTTATCTTTAGCCCAAAGTAGATAGCAACCTTGCTAACACATCAGCTGTTTAACGTGAAGCTGAAAATTCTAATCCACAAGAAGCATTGCACGTTACCGGTTTGCTTGATTAGATTGCTTCCAACACACGTGATGTATTGCAAAAAAAAATCAAATCAATTAGATCTATAAATATTCCCACTAATTCCCCTTGCTGATTCATTGTCGCTAGAATCGTTGTGAGATTGTGCAAATATGGAACCTTTATCGCAATTTATCTAAGAAAAGGAAAGCCAAACTGCCCCGTCCAAACAAAAGCACAGTGTACACACTCCGTGCAAGTTCATTCAACTTATTTCCGCGGGCGTCACCATCAAACTCTACGCCTCTGCGACACAACCACCCCGTTTGCAACGGGTCAGCTGCCCTCAATAGTGTGTGCTGTAGCTTCCGTCACACACTGTCACACCCGTGCTATCGTGATAAGTTCGTCGATTTTTCCACGACACACAATTTGAACAATCAATCGGTCCTGATAACGCCCGGACGGCCTAGTGATAGGCTTTGTGTGGTGGCTTCGTTCAATGATTCCAGCAGCCGTGCGGTGATGATGTTCATCAAATCCGTTTCGGCTTCTCTCCGCCCCCAAAACACCCTCTTCTCCATCGATACAACACCCGCACGGTCTCGCGTCCCATCTTGATTGCTGCACAATGGTGCAATTAAGGGAGGCGTACCAGCCAAATCGCTCGTCCATTAATACAGAACGGCAACGGCTACACCCGAGCTGGAGTGCCCAAGCTCGAGAATGGGTGGATCTTAGTCAGCACATTTTCAGAACTGCCTAGACCGAGACGTGACAGCGTGTTGTTCGCTTGCGCCTGCTTCCCCTTCCGTTCCTTAGGGGGTGATCCATATTTTTAATAGCCGACAGCATATTTTTGTGTTCTTCTATTTGCATTTTGACACTTACACAGATTTACTGATCCGTTCGGCCACATCACGCCGCGAGCTGTTGCTGCCAGTGGGCGATACTTCTTTGTTCGAGGTACCTAAAATGGGACGAAGCAAAGCAATTGGTTTGAGGAACGTTCGAATGGGTCTCATCTGTTGCATGCGTAGAAGAGTGACGCGCGCGCCTTCGCCTGTTGTATATACGTACCACCATCGTTTTCTGATAACATTTTGTCCCCGCTGACCGACATTGTGCCCGAGATCGCTGCTGTTTCTCGGCTGAACTGATCACCCTCCAAAGCACCCTTCTTCACCTGAGGAGGGAAGAGCGGGCGGTCTTTCTACTGGACGTGTGCCCTTTAAAGTTCGCCCAGGTGAACCATACGGACGCGTCTAGTGGTTGTGAGGCAGTACTACCCTCTTCAGCCGATATTACACAATCGTCGACCGATTGGGCACACGCACCCGGCAACTAGAACGAGCGCGGTCGGCGGACGTAGTACACTCTGCACACATACACACACACAAACACACGCACACGCAATCTGTTTACTTCCTTTTCAAGAGGGCCTGCTGGGATCATATGGCACTGGCACTTCTTCGAGCACTTCGGAATTTGGTTGATTTGAGCACGAAGGAAACGTTTTGTTGCAGAGGTTAAACTTTCGCTAAGCCGAGCTTATGTTGCACACATTAAAAACTATAGCGTTTTATGCCTATGCTTATGCTTAACCCCCGGGACGGAGGGGTTGGGTCTGGTGCGAGTGTGCAAGTCTTGCACTGCACCGAAATTCCTTGAGCAAGCACCACCTTCCCACTTGACAGCCTCCTACGCGACTGTTTTTGTTTCGGGCGAACCGTTTGACAGCTGGCCTTTAGCGGCAGGGGCTCTCAACTGATTCGCTATTAGCCATGAAATCGCTAAAATCATATTTTGGACATTTTATTATATTATTTTTTTTATTTTCGGCATAATATTTTCTTACCATTTCAATTTTTATCGGCCAAACCTCTGTAAAACCACAGTAACCTAGCCAATTAACAAAACAAACCTTCTGCGTTAAAGGAAAAAATCCAATGACTTTAGTCAAAGCATTGCAAAAATCGTGAAATTACAACGATATTTTGATTGACAATCCGTGCAGTTTCGATCTCATGTTTCAAATCACGGTCGAAAAAAATATTTTTATACAATTTATCACCATCACCAGAACCAAATATGTGTTTAATGAAATTGATAGCTCAATTTGACAAAACACTGTTCTTTTCACATTTATAACTACTTGCGTGATAAACAGGAATTAGGGAACAAATGGAACACAGGAATTGGGTGGAAGCAAAACTGCTAAGAATGCCTGTGGTCAACTGACCGACAACAAATATTTATTTACTGTGTCACCAAGGCCTAATAGGTGTATAACACATTTTAATAGATTCTAATACATCATGGCAGTCATCTTAAAATATAAAATTAGCATGGTTACAGTCAAAATATAAAGAAATTAAATAAAAACATCCTTAATGTCCGGTATTCGTAGCTGTCCGTAATTTGAATCCTAACGGTAATTTTATATTTAAGTTTCATTCAGTCGTGTTGCCAGCCCCTGCCCCCGGGCAAAACAAACCCGACCGATGCGTCAAACTTCGGCTGTCATTAGCATCATAGCTGCGGCCAAGTTATTTGTTTACCGCATCGCACATCGCAAGGAGGAGAGTAAATTTGGCTTTTTCTTCACCCCAGCAGACACACCAACAAGCGAGCAATGGGCACGGACGATCTCGGTAAAGGGGAGAAAATTCTAAACGGATTTCAAATGTAAGTGATGCAGCAACTACCGAGGAGTGATTGGTGTGTTTCCCTGTACGATTTGAGTCGTCTTTCGTCACTGTTTGCAGCAACTGGATGATACTGCGGGATGCGGACACGGGTAAGATCATCTGGCAGGAGAACAAGGACTTCTCCTGCCCGGACGTCGAGCACGAGGCGAAGGTGCCGGTCAAGATACTCAGCTTGCGTGCCGTGTCGCGGGAAATCAACTTCAGCACCGTCGAGGCGATGGAAAACTTTCGACTCGACCAGAAGGTAAGCAAGCAAGAGTGGGCCGCGCGGGTTGCGGTGCGTGTTTGCAGGAGTCATTTAAGTGTAATTATCGATTAATTAATTGCCCTTTCGTGCGCGCGGCGCATCGTTCGTGGTTTCTGTTTCTTTTCTGTTGAAGGTCCTCTTCAAGGGGCGCATTATGGAGGAATGGTTTTTCGAGATGGGATGGGTCAGCCCGAACACGACCAACACCTGGCAGTCGACCATCGAGGCCGCGCCCGAGTCGCAGATGATGCCGGCCAAAGTGCTGAACGGCAACGTGACCATCGAGACGAGCTTTTACGACGGCGATACGCTCATCAGCAAGTCGGTGGTGCGGTTATACTACATCTAAGGCAGGGGGCGGGCCGGGGTGGGATGATGCCCGCGCGTGTTCAAACAACCGAACGTAGGGAACACGGTCGGGACTGCTAGTTCAAATCATTTTTCAACGAACTCCTTAGAATTCGCCATTGGCCATTCGCTTGCTGATGTGGTACGGCACTAAAGGCACACACGCCGATTTGTTTTTCCACTATCTTGCCCAGTTTCATGGGACCATCATATTATTATTAGGTAGTTTAGGTACGGACACACCAGCCATGCCAGGGAAGCGCTTGGGCATTTCTGGTCGGGTGAATCTGAAACCAAAAAAAAAACACCTCAACGCTCTCATTGCTGCACAAGCAACGGCAAAAAAGGATGCAAAGGACACACAGACACATTGTACTTAAGCGACAGTACAACGGCTACCATTCGACGATCACATCTGCCTCACGCGAGCAGCTTAGCAAAATGGGTTTTTTTCGATTCACACTCTAATCAAACACTAAAACAGTGCACGCATCAAGGGGCGCCCGACTATGCTAGCATGTAATGATGAATGTTATAATGTAAGTAATCACAGAATTAAGCACCATTTTTTAATGTATAAGTCAATCTTTTTTATACGAACGTGAGAGGCGCTGAACTGTGTATCTGCCTAAGTTCAGCTTCAAGGAAGCTGTGTCCCTTATTTTACAAAACGTTGAAATACATGTCACCAAATGTACGTAAAGCAATAATCGGTGGGTGTTGTTTAGATTGAATTTATGGGAAATTTGAACCAGATATTGGTTCAGGAACTGGTCCAGGTTTATGAAGGTATGATTTTTTTACTGGACCGAACCTGTACTGAACTCAAATCAAATCTGGAGTTAAATCAAAAGGCTAATCAAACGATTTTGTACAAACTAGTTGATTTGCCGGACGGCCAATGACACCGAACGAGCCCGGACAACTCCGATTGATTCCGGACGACTCCGAATAACGACTCCGAGCAGATCAATTGGTTCCATTTTCCCGGAGTCGGAATCGGACTAACAATAGTCAGAGTCGGATCGGAGTCGTAGGTGCGCTCCAGAGAGCATATACTAATCCAGTTTAGTGGTTTTCCTATTTTTTATAGACCCATATATGGAGAAATATCGAAAAATCTCGGAAAAGCGTTAATCTATAGAATTCTGACTGTAATTTGCGTAGCGGTTGCCATTGTATGGATGTAAACTGAATAAAAAGCATTCAAACAACCGCTGGAAAGTAATGCTGATAATAACGCTCGATAGTCCGAAGTCTTTCCGATAAAACCATTTCAAAATTGCGTCGTTCACGAACGCGGACCAAAATGCAGAACGAAAAATTATTGTTTACCACAGTTGATTCAAGAAGCGTTCACCTCTGACTACAACCCTGACAGCTAAACTGTCAAACGCTTGCCGATGTAAACAAAACAAGTTTCGCACCCCGGTGCCGTACAGGAAGCACACGAGAGAACGTACTTTACCGATAAAACAACGAAAATTTGCTATCATGACGCTACCCGAGGCGCTTCTGAAGCGTCTTGCCAAGCGTGGCATCATACCGGACGGGGCCGGTAAGCAAAACACTGCCGGAACGAACGATTCGCATCCAGCGAAAGGAGCACCGTCTACGGCGGAAGGTGACTCGGACCGTGACCACCGGGAGCGTGATTCCGATGCTTCTAGCGACCGCGATTCGGACGACCACGGCGAAAACGACGATGACGAGGAGGACGATGAGCTGGACGAGGAGCGCCGTGAGGCGGACGCGGTGAACGAGGAAATCATCGCGGAAGACTACGACGAGTACGATCAGGTGAATCCGGACTCGTTCGAGTATGCGGCGAAAAAGAAAAGCAACCCAGCGCAGGACTGGACGGAAAAGATGAAGCAAAAGATGACCAAACGGTACGGCTACCAGTCGGTGGAGGCGTGCCAGAACAAGTACAACGTGTACCATCTCTGCACGATGTACTGCGTCAAGCGGTACGGGGAGGCGGACTTCGAGATCGAGAAGGACTACGACAAGCGCGTCAAGCGGCTGCTCGAGCGCTACCCGCTGCCGAAGAACTGGCGCAAGGAGTACGACGTCGGCTGCAAAGCGTTCTACTTCTACAACAAGGACACGCGCATTGTCTCCTGGCTGCCGCCGACCCATCCGGATGCGAAGCTGTCGAAAAGTGCGAAAGTGCTGCGGCGCGAGCTGATGGAAGAGCAGAAGCAGAAGGAGGCGGCGAGCGAAGCCGTCCCGCCAACGGTTGTGGTGGAAAGCTATCCACCGGCGGCAGCGCCACCGGCCAAACCGTTGATCGGGCCGGCTAATACTGGCGCCCAGCTGCCACCGGTACCGCCGGTGGGACTGGAAAATCTTAAACCACCCGTTGTGAACCCCCCGAAACGACCGCCAAAGCCATCGGGTAGTGGACGGGAGGATGAGAAGCGATCGCGCACGTTCTCGTCCGGTAATGATGCCGGGAATGATACGGGCATGTCCGAGACGGATCGGGATCGCGAGTATCGGGAGCGCAATCGAGATAGAAGGGACCGTGACCGAAGAGATCGCGATCGCAGTCCAGCGCCGAGGGGTGATGAGTAAGTTACAATGCGCACAATTGAATGCTGCAATGCGCTTTAATGTCTTGTTTTTTGCTTTTACAGCAATCGTTTCGGCAATCGCGATCGAAACCGTGATCGTGACCGCGACCGGGACCGGGATCACCATCACCGTGACCGTCGTCCACCGCGTGGACCCCCCAAATCCGCCCCACTCGACCCGATGGATCCGGCTGCCTATTCGGACATACCGCGCGGCACCTGGTCGGCCGGGCTGGAGCAGCCCACGTCGGGAGGCTCGAAGAAGGAAAAGGACGTCGGCAAAAGCAAACACTCGCGAGCCGGCGATGAAGATACCGACGGTGGACGGACGGCTGCGGACGGTGACGACGGGGAAGGTGCCCACGAGGTGCTGAAGATTTCGGCCGTGAAAGAATTCCACCAGGAAGACAATGACGACGATGAGGATGCGGATTGAATACCAATAGATTTTTACCTATTTCCACCTATTGACGAAGTGCGCATCAGCCCTTGCGTTTTGGATGCGCAAACAAGCCGCTGTTTTTGGCTCAATCGAACGAAATGCAGCTAGAGGCGAATTGAGATGTATCATTTCTTTATTTTCTATGTTTTACGATTGAAATCTATCTATTTGCCGAACAGTTTGCCCGTTTGCCGATCCTTAGGATGACAGTTGCTGGGCTGTGTGTAGTATCTTTCGTCGCGGTTTGCACTTGGTTTCCGTTGCGTTTTCATAATACATACATCCTATTATAAGCCTACGCCGCGCAGTGTACACGGTGTTTCCAGCTTGCCGCTGTCTCTGCATATTGCGCATGTGTGTGTAGAGGTGAAATCTTTAACCGTGCATTAACATTTACAACAGCAAATATATAGAGAAACGGAGCGAAAACGGAAACAACGGCAACATGCATCCTGTCTTATCAATACACAACACGAAAAAGAAAAAGAAAAAAAACGTTCACATTTGTCATAGAAAACATTTCTATAACTTTTTTTCTCTCCCAATCTTATTGGTTGACACACTTGCTGTCCTTTTACTTGTTTTGAAGGATAGAAAGTATTTTACGTTCTTTTTTTTAATGCTACATTTGCGCGTCTAGAGGTAGCGCTGCTTGCACATGGTTTTTTGTTTATGTTTATGGCGATTTTTTCTCTTACTATATAATCTCTCCCGCAAGTGTTTGGGGTTCGTCTCCCTCAGGGGTGTCCGAACTGGTCATTTTCATCAATTTTCCCTCAGTATTTTATCTATGACACGAAATACCCTAGAAAACCTTATTGGCCAATAGTATGAACGATTAAAAAAAAAACAATACAGTTCTCGTAGTCGTCGGCACAGGAGAGTGTAAAATGTAAAATAAATTCAACAATTGTACATTACAACAGACTCTAGTAGTAGTAGTAGCAATAGTGGGAGCAAATGGGGCATGGGGATTCGTTGCACAAGTTATTGCACTCTTAGAAGATAAAAAATGGTTTAAAGAGTTGCCCCGGCATTCTCCAACAGTCGCTTCGACCTATTGCAAACCTGCACTTGGCTGTCCCCTGTATTGCTACTATTTCCCTATAAAAGAAAAACGTTCAGTAAAAAAACGAAATGAATAAAATCTAACAACTACGTACCCTAACCTTGAAAACGTGTCATTCTTTTACTTGCGTAATGTGCGCGTACGACTTACTTTACCTAATTTGTCCTACCTAGAATGGGCCCAACAGCCTCAACCGAAACACGTCGCGCATTATAGCACGGCTAAACCATTCTAATGGATCTAAACGCGAGGAAACGGCCACTTACCAAACTAGAGGCGAGATTTATTTGCATTGTTTTCTGTTGTGTGTGTGTTTTTGCGTAACATTGATCAGCACCGATCGAAGAGGACGGGGGTGGTTAATAATGAGCACACAGCAGACCGTTGGCCGTAACGGAAGAAAGGTAAAGGTTAGTGCAATAGAGAGAAGACAGAACTCAAACAGAAGGTCGCTTCTGCTTCTGGAAGGCCACACTGTGATAATAATAATGTTCTCATAGTTGTGGGACACTTCATTGACTCTTTCCTATGGGAAATGAACTCCATATGATGGAAATTGGACTCTAGATACAGGCTCCTTGGAAATTCCTATTGGATTTGTCCAACAAGGTGCTATATAGTCCAGTTAGCATCACATTAAGTTTATTTCCAAGTAAGAAAGAGTCAATAAAGCGTCCGACACGCATGAGACCTCCTGAAAAACCCTGTAATATACGCCTTTTGTTGCGTACAGTCCTTTCGCTATAACACAAACAGTTCCGATATGTGTGGCGGGGTAGTGGGGCGCGGAAAAAATCGATCCAGAAGGAACTCCGGAACAAAGGAAGCACTGCACACCCTCAATTTCTCCTCCACTCTTTCTGCTCTCCATCTCTCATTGAATGAGCAAACTTAGACAATACGGTATCGTATCTTAACGTAACAGAAGAGCACCACCGATTACAATGGTATGGTAGGATATTGCGTAAAAACACACATACACTCATACACCCACACACACACACGCACTCACAAATACGGATTTCCGAAAGGGATGTAACGGAAATTGAAATCTTGTATCCTTTGCATGCTCCCTCACTCCAATATGGATGAATCGGGTGAATCACATTTAGTTCACACACCAGATGCCACCACCGGTAGGGAGAGGACAAGGATTTTGGCACATAATAATAGGTCGTGGTTTGGGGCACGTTTTAAGTGGTACCGTTGTTCTGTGTGTGGAGTAGCTAAAAAGAGAGAAAAAAGCAATTAGTAAACAGGTCCAACAGAGGGCAATGGTTACAACTAGTGATGTGCTCTTTGGAGCGACTTCGATCCGACTCAGGCTATTGTTAGTCCGATTCTGACTCCTTAAAAATCCGAACCACTAGTTCCGCCTGCAGTCAGAGTCCTCCGGAATCACCCAGAGTCTTTCGGAATTGTCCGGAGTCGTTTGGGATCGTCCGGATTCGCGCAGAGTATTCCGGGGTCGTTCGGAGTCGGAATCGCCCGGAGTCGTCCGGAGTCGGAATCGCCCGGAGTCGTCCGGAGTCGCACGCAGTTGTTTGGAGTCGAAATCGTCCGGAGTCGTTCGAAGTCGCCCGGAGTCATCTGGAGTCATCTGGAGTCGTTTGAAATCACCCGGAATCTTCCGGAGTCTTTCGGAGTCGGAGTTATCGGGAGTCATCCGGAGTTGTCCAGAGTCGTATGGAGTCGCCCGGAGTCGTCCGGAGTCAGTCGGAGTCAGTCGGAGTCGGTCGGAGTCGGTCGGAGTCGATCGGAGTCGGTCGGAGTCGTCTGGAGTCGTCCAGAGTCGTTCGAAGTCGTCCGAAGTCGTCCAGAGTCAGCCGGAGTCATTAGGATACGTTCGGAGTCACCCTGAGTTGTTTGAAATCATCCAGAATCGACAGACTATCGACTGAATTTCGAGGTCGGAGTCCTCCTAAGTCGATCGGAATCACCCGAATTCGTCCGGAATCGGTTGGAGTCGGAGTCGACTAAAGTCGGCCTTGGAAACAAAGGCATGTATGGGCCTGTAGGCCTGTACACAACGAACTGTAATGCCTAATAACAAGCACATTGCTCCTGTTAACTCCCACCGACTCCGATTGACTCCGGATGAACTAGAATGACTCCGACTCTGGTCAATTCCATGTGACTCCGGACAATTCCTGACAGCTCCAGACGACTCCGAACAACTCAGGCCAACGCCGGCCGACTCCGGTCGACTTCGATTCCGAACGACTCCGGACGATTCTGGACGATTCCGAGCGACTCTGGATAATGTTGGGCGGTCATACCTTCCGGAATCAGTTCCGAAATGATCGTAGTCGGGTCGGAATCGACTCCGAATTTTTGCCAAATCTGCCCATCACTAGTTCCAACCACCCAAAGCTAAAAGCCTTACCATATGCATCACGAGAATTTCCTTCGTTTTGAACGAAATCGGGCAGACCTTGCACTTGAACGGTTTGTCATTGTCGTGCTCGGCGTAGATGTGCGCTTTCAGGTTGTTCAGATGGACGAACTGCTTCGGGCAGCTGTCGCAGGTGTACATTTTGGGACCGAGCGAGTTCGCCTCACTCTCCTCGATCTGCTGCAGCAGCTCCCGGTGCACCGTCGGTGTGCTGGCGCCGCCGTTCGGGAGTGGCGAATCTTCTAGTTGGTGCTGTTGCTGCTGCTGCTGCTGATGTTGCTGTTCATCGTCATCTATTAGGATGACCTCGTGCTGTGCAGATGATTGCGGAGTCGTCGTTATGGTTGCGTGCAGTTTTTGCGCCTTCGCTGCGCGATTGTTATGGCCATTGGTGCGCGTTCGTGTGCGGGGCGTTGCGGGACCACTCCCCGTGGATGGACGTTTGCCCCGGGCGGGCGGTAGTTCCTTCGCGGGTTGCTGCTGCTGCTGCTGCTGGTCTTCCTCCGAGCTGGGCGTGGGACTGCCGCCGCCCGGTGATGTGCAGGAATTGTTCGACATGAGCACGTGCTCCATGTGCACCGCATCGAAGAACGACGTCTGCTTGATGATGGCGGGCGTCGTGTCGGCGCCGGCCGTCCCTACCGCCGTGGACTCCTCGGTACGCGGGTGGTAGCGCAACCGGTGCGCCTTAAAGTCCAGGTAGGTGGTGAACAGCTCGCCCTGGCACCGGTCGCACCGATACATACCGTTCACCGAGTGCATCTCGATTACGTGGTTTTCCAGCCGCGTCGGCAAGCTGTACGTCCGGTAGCAGATGTCACACTCGTATCGCTGGGAGGAGTGTGCCTTCAGGAAGTGCTGCTGGCACTTGCGCAGCTTCACGAACGTTTTCGAACACTTGCCACAGCGGTACAGCACCTTGGCGTGGTTTTTCATGTGCCGGTCGTAGTTGTGCTCGTACTTGAAGCTCGTTTTGCAGTGTTTGCACACGAAAGGGCGATCGTGGCGGCCGCGGGACGCAGCCAGCACCGGGTGGGTGCCACTGTTCGGGGCCATGTTTGGGGCCGTCATCGTGACGGCGGGTACCTCCTCCACGTACTCCTCCGGCAGATGGTCCTCGATCGTGGTACACTCGATCTCGGTTTGGTCGGCGTACACCTGTGGCACGTAGCCACCACCGCCGGCCGCTTCCGTACCGCCCACCGCCGGAATGGCGTACGTGTCCGTGCCAACGGTGTAGTAAATCTCCTGCGGCGCTTCACCAACACCGCCGGCCGGTTCCTCCAGCTCGGGACTGCCAGCTTCCCGGCGCACGATCGCACCGGCCGTAATGTACTCCGTCATGGTGCCGTCCTCCGAGACGTACTGTATTTTCGTGCCGGCCACTGGCTGCTCGTCCGCGCCGTACTCGTCCTGCCCCCCATCGCCGATGATAATCTCATTGCCGGCCGGCTCCTCCTCCTCCACGTACGTCACCTGCTCGTCGACTGGGGCACCGTTCTGCTCGTCCTCCGCAATGACGGCCGATCGTTCGAGCTGGATGAACTCTTCCTCCTGCTTCACGCCCGCCAGCTGCAGCGCCTCCTCGTCCTTCAGCTCCTGCTTCGAGCAGTACTGTGCGTCCTCCGCTTCCGCTTCCGCCTTCAGCTCGTAGTATTTCAGCTTCAGCATTTCATTGTTCTCGATGCACTGCCGCCGGAAGTGGGTAAACTCGTCCAGCTTGGCCAGACACTCCAAGCACACGCTGGTGGGAAAATCGATCGCGTAGGTGATCTAAAAGTGCAAAAGGGAAGAGTTTGTTAAGCTTTATTTTGTGGCAATATACAGGTTTTTTTCAGGAGTTTTCATAGCTGTGGGACACTTTATTGGGTCTTTCCTACGCAAAATGAGCTTAATGTAATGGGAATTGGACTCTATAGCACCCTTGTTGGACAAATCCAATAGGACTTTCCAAGGAACCTGTTCGGAAAGGGTGCCATAGAATTCAATTTCCATCATTTGAAGCTCACTTCCAATAAGAAAGAGCCTATGAAGTGTCCATCAACTATGAGAACCAGCGGAAACCCCTGTAACACGCCACGTTCGTAACGCCACCAACTCACCTCCACCGTGGTCAGCTCCAGTATCTTTTGCAGCAGTATCTCGTCCGGCGAGTCCTGCGCGTAGTAAACGGGCTGAAGGTGCCCGTGGCCTTCCGACAGACACAACCGGCACACGTTCATATTGAGACTGTAGATCGTGCGCGTGCTGCGCTGATGCTGCTGCTGCTGCTGCTGACATTCTCTGTCTTCTTCGGCTGCTTCTCCATCATTCCCCTGTCCAATGTCCCTTCCAGCGCCGTCCTCACCGTCGCAACCTTCACCAGCATGGTGTTCACTGTTCGGAGAAGGAGAAAGAGTTTAGTGAAGGGTCAAAAAAGAGAACATACAACGAGAAAAGCAATTTCGCTCCGCTCGTAAAAACACGAATCCTTAATTGTACGAAGAAAAAGGAACGGTTTACAAATACCATCTAAAATTTCCTCACAAAAAAAGCTATGCACAGAGACAGGCACACTTAGTTGTTTGGCGTGCTTGGTGCCTGTCTTGCGTGCCGATCCGGTTTGCGCGGTTCTGCTGAGATTGAACGCCGCGCAAACACACGCGCGCGCGCCCAAAGCCCACCGCAAGCGAACACACATTCTATACCCCCCATGTTACCCCCGCCGGGTCAATAATAAATGAAAGGCTAGCGACAGGGGGTGGTGCGCGCGCGAAACAAAAACCAGTTTCTTCTCGCTTTCTTTCAGTCCGCGGTGTGCGCTCGAATCGTCCCTTACTTAAGGGGGGGACTGCGTGGAAGGGAACGGTTCGGCCCTTTCCGCGGACGAGTGTGTGGAGTGGAGTAGTGACATAGCAACAAACACATGTAAACTAAGCACAGACACACACACACATACAAACACACCACCGATGCACACAAGTCCGCGCGCGATACGATGTTGCCCTTTTTGCATTGCATGCGCAAGGAGACGAAATGCAGCGGCGGTGGACGATCGCGCCTGGCTGGTTGTGTGGTGGGGTGCCGATCGCGTGTGGTGTAGTGAATAGTTTTGCGTGTGTATAGGCACAGCCAGTAGGGGGGTAGTTGTATGCTGTTTTGTAGGACACACACCGCCGTCACTACTCTCGCGTGTTGTTGCCGGGGTTTGGTTGCTCCTTCTCCTTCTCCTTTGCGCGCGCGGTGGAATCTGCGCAAAAAGACCGCGAACATTCGTTGATATGTGTATGCGTGTGTGTGTGCGTGCGGGGGACACTACAGGCCTGTAGGGGGACGAGGCGAACCTTTTCGTGTTATGTTTTCTTTTACGCGTATGCTCGTCCGCAGTCGTCGCCATCGTCAGCGCCGCATTAATTCAGCCTTCTTGGATGCATTCCCCGCTTTCCCTTCGCGTTTGGTCATTGGTTGCCTTTTACACGCTCACAGACACGGTCGGAGGATGTGTGTCTCGTTTCGTTTCTTGTATTCTTTTCTTTTTTTTTGTTACTCCAATTGGTTTGGTGTGTTGCTTCGCTTCGGACCGTTTCATTATACCAGCTCCAACTTTTTCTGTTTGCATGTCTCTTGCCTTTGACGAGCGGTCCTTTCTCTTGCGTCAACCCATTACGACCAGTCCAATGGCATAACATTTCGTTCAACATACGGGCTCCTTTTCTCCCCATGAAATGTACCGTTCTCAAGGACGACGCATAACACACTTTCCCTCGAGATTGTTTTTTTTTTTCTCTGGCACTTGAAAATCCTTGAACCTTCTTCTGGCGCTCTCACCTATAATTTGGATCACTTTGCAACACAGCCACACTCTTCTCCCTTTCTTCCTCTTCACTTCACAGTACAGGCACACATTCAATACTCACTTGCTGGTTTCCTCCTTTATGTGGCGATTTGCTGCTACATTCATCGTCGGATAAAATCCGTACCCGCGAAAGACGCTGCGCCGACTGCACGGGCGGCTGCTGCAGCACCTTCCTTCGAACTCGCACAGAGAGACACACACACACACGCACACGCGGCAACCCTCCCCCTCTTTTCACTTGTAATTCGCTCGCTCGCCCTCTTGTTTACCACGGTTTCGTCGGGGGCCCTGTTGCGCTCGCCGTTCCTTCGGCAATCATTATTTTTGTGCACTGCTTCTTGTTTGCTTCTTCGCCTGCCCGTTTGCTTCGCGTGTGTATGTGTGTTTCTTATTCTCTTCTGCTGCTGCTGCTGCTGCTAACGATTTCTTCTACATCAGGGGGATTGCTGCTGCTGCCGTTCGTGCCTGTGCTGGGACCATCCGTCTCGGGGCTGGCTGGCTTGCAGTGGCCATTGATCGTGATGCAGTTGGTTGGTTCCGTTTGTTTTGTTTTTGCAACTGCTACACAGTGTTTTGCAACTTTTGCACAGTTTCACAGCTAAGCCCGTAAATTCTCCGTGTGCGTATTTCGTGCGCTCTTTGTGTATGTGCATGCACTGTCATGTTTGACAGCGGATTGCGATGTCCGAGCGAAGTCCGTTTACAACGCCGCGTTGAGTACTGGCTGGTTGCGAAGCGCTGGTAACGGCTGTCCGAGCTGTGTCTTGAGTTTTGTAAACAAAGTGAAACATTGTGGAAGTCACTCGAAAAGTGAAGGCAGGAAAATCAATTTTAGATTTTGGTAAGTAAGAGGGCACATCCGCGTTTAATTTCGTTCCTAGATTATATGAAAATCTTAGGCAATTTCAAGATGTTATGGAATCTTCTCGCCTTCACCTTTGTACTACGTCGCATAGAAACTGGCCTCACAGAAGATCCTGGAGAAGGAATTTATGAGGGGTTCTTTTCGTGGTGCTGAGTTGCTTCTTGAGCTATGTGGCCACCCTCGTCTACTGGAGCCCTTAAGGGAATACTCTACGCGGTTCCAAAACGACGGGGACTTTACCGGCCGTTCAGTCCGCCTATCGCTAAACCCGCCACCGTCGATAATACCGACCAAAGCTGAACTATTTGGGATATCTCATCATTCTAGCGACTTCTTTATCCCTACATGTCTGTGAGGCCAATCAATCTTTTGAAAATGTTCCTCGAACGCGGCTAAGAGAGTTTCATCAGATTTGGATGGAGCCTATGTCTCAGTAGCGTGTATGACCCCTTGACTCAGCAAGGTCTACAGTCGTATGGTTGCTTAGGATCTCCTCTACGCCACTGTACCAGTCCCAGATTTAATCATCGCGACGAAACACCGTCTAAGATAATAGTGCCGATTATGTGACTCAATCGCTTGAGAAAAAGTATCAAAAATGCTCATTTTCTATTATGATCCGTGTTAGAGCACTCAATTTGTCTCTGGTTTGATATATCGTACTGAACGAAGGTCATTTGCATTACCTGGCTCAAACGTAGACCGTTTTTTGACCAACAGCTTTCCGTCAGGTTAAAGCTACGGAAATCGTTTTGTTTTACGGTTTAACTACTAAATACATGCAATACGTTTGGTTTAAAAATATGTAATTACATTCAGAAGGGATTTTTGTAATTATTTACTTAAAAAGGATGGAAATAACAAAATGCACACAAAAATGGGAAACGTATCAAAAACGCTACTTTGCATGACATTGCCAAAAATATTTTAAGAACAATGATACGCCACACGTATAAATAATTATAAATTGGTACGATACTTCCTGCGTTCCGCGATGCAGTTTGTTTCAACTAACAAAGCCATTTGAGATCGATTTGGCAGCAATGTCTCGAGTCAACGAAAGAAGTCTCTAACAAGCTTGTATAATACCGATTTTGTTTCAGTTCGTGTAGCGCGGTTTTGTTTGATACTTTTCCGTTTGAATTAGATAATCGACACTAATGATTGGTAAGGATCTAGTAAGTTCCCGATTTTCTATCAACTCATTAGATCGCTGTCGTCTGCTGAAGGGTAATGGCACACTTGGCCATATCCCGCTTATACGACATTGCCGCACCGAAATTGTAACAATATACTTTTAGAGTGTGAAGAGGAAGCTTCATCATGCTTGTCAAAGAACACAACCCCTCCGAGATATAGCATCGGTCATCCCGACAAACTCCACTATCCGAAAAAGTAGCATCACTACAGGGTTTGCAGGGGAAATGAGTTATTGGTGTACTTCGCCTACTTCTTTCAATTGATTTCCAGTATCGCGACACTTGTAATTGCCTGTGAAGTATCACGAAGTGCACATCCCTCTGCAGACCTGGTGAATTAATCTTCCCAGCATCACCAGATCTATAGATGGTCATCTGTAGCCACCGTTTCTAGTTTGATTAGTTCTGACGTGTTATGGGATCTTGATTCATACCAGTTTTAATCCCCAGACGAGAAGCGTTATTCCACCTTGACTGTAACGTCTTTACTGCTGGCCCTATCCTTACACTGCTTACATAGGCTTGCTTACGAAGGGTGACGTTCGTCTAAGTAAGAATGAAAAAGATGTACATCCAGTTTCATTTGAATTGTCAATTCTACCATAAGACTTATCCCGCGAGTCGTCCCTGCTTGGTTCCTAAAACAAAAATAACACTCTTCACAATAAAACTTACACGAAACAACATTTATTTCTGCTACTGACTATAATAATAATATAATCACAATTGCACATCGTTCGGGCAAAAAACACATCGACTCAACACAAACACACCATATCCAATAGGGAAATAGAAAAACAGTGGCCTAACGGTTACGGTAAATAGAAAACGAGAACGAAACAGGGGGCGGGGGCGCTACCCATTAACCTAATGCACCTTAAGGGCTGTCGTCGCTGGGCCGTGCAAAACCCTATCCGGCGCTGTCTACAAAATACTCTCCCAGCTCTCTCCTGCTCGCTCTCCATCCCATGCTTAAACAGACAGCTGGCACTATGTAACGCACGCCGGTTCGACCGACGCAACCGTTGGCTGATGTAACGGCACGCTTCCAACATCGGGCCCCATTGGCACCATTCGTCCACTGGCTGATCCAACCTGTTGCACACCGGCGCCCCCTATCGGTCGTGGATCCTCGCGTGGGCCCGCAGGTTCGACTGCTGCGTAAACGCCTTCGGACAGCGGGTGCACCGGTACGGCCGCTCGCCGGTGTGCGACCGGCGGTGCCGCTTCAGGTCCTCGCTCGACCGGAACCGGTTCGCACAGTAGTCGCAGCTGAAGCTCCTGCCGGCAGCGGTCGGGTGGGTGGGCAGATGCCGCCGCAAATCTTCCGCCTGCGCAAAGGTGGTGGTACACTTGTCACACTTAAAACGGTTCGCTCTGACGTGCAGCTTGGCGTGCACCTTCAGGTTACGATTGTATTTAAAGGTCTTACCGCATATATCACAGCTGTACGGCCGCTCGATCGGTTCGCCGGTTGGTTGGTGGTGTGGTGGTGGTAGTGGTAGTGGCGGTGGTTGTGGTGGTGCATCTCCGATCCCTCCAACTCCCCGACAGTGGAGCTCCCCCGGTGGCTGCACGAGACCGTCGCTCGGCTCTTCCATCTCCCCGTCCTCGTAGTCCTGCTGGTGATGGTGGCCCGCCTTCCCTGCCAGGACCTTTACCAGCGGAGGTACCTTGAAGTGTAGCTTGCGGTGCTTGATCAGCGACGGGTACTGCGAGTAGCCCTTGAAGCAGACGTCACACCGGTACCGCCGCCCGGCCGCCTTACCACCCGGACCGGCCTGCGCCGGTTTGCCCTTCCGGTCGATGTGCCCCAGCAGCATCTGCTGCAGCTCGAGCGGTGCCCGCAGTGCAATCTCGTACCGCAACAGATCGGACAGCGCTTCGGACAGGGTCGGCGGTGTACTGTTGGCGGCCGCCTCCACCGCCGAAGAAGATGTCGTCGTCAGCGACACGCCCGCACCGGGGCTGGGCGAGTCCGGGATTGATTCGGACACGGGGGTCACCGGTGCCGAGGGCGGCACACTCGCACCCTCGATCGGTCCCGCCCCACCGGTACACTTTGGCACGTGCATTTGCAGCACCTTCTGCGAGCGGAACGTCCGGGCGCACCGGTCGCAGCTGTACGTAACGTTTGGCTTGAGGTGTGTCTTCCGGTGGGACAGCAGGTTCGCCTTCTGCGCGAACCCCTTCGAGCAGATGTCGCACGTGTACGGCTTTTCGCCCGTGTGCACGCGGACGTGCCGCTTCCAGTCCTCCTTGTTCTTGAAGCTTTTCGGGCACATCTCGCACTTGAACATCTTCTCCACGATGCCGTCGCTGTGCGACTGGAGATGGGACAGCAGGTTGCCCTCCTTCGCGAACGATTTCGAGCAGAGCGTGCAGCGGAACTTGTCCTTCAGACACTTGGCGCTGTGCGCGGTCAGGTTGTCCAGCATGGTGAAGCTTTTGAGGCAAAGGTGGCATTTGTACGGTTTGACCTGGGTATGGAAAAGAGTGGAGGAAAAGCGTTAGGCGAGGAGTCCTTTTCAGAAGCAAGGTATGGTGTTGTGATAGGATCAATGCAGTTTTGGACTGAATCGATTCCGACTAGCTCCAATTTTTTGTGGAATCGATTCCGGATAGTAGGACCGGAATCAGTTTCCAAACTCGATTCCGTAATCGATTCCGGAATCGATTCCGCAATCCGCGATCTTCTGATCTTCAGCTCGGAAATCGGTATCGGCTCCAGAATCAGATTCGATTTCGGTATCTCCATGAGAATAGGCGTTTGGGTCGTATGCAGCTACGATTGTATCGATAGTCACCAAGAACCTAAATTTACTTGTAAACGATCCATTCTCTTGGAGATTCCGGGACTGATTTCTAAATCTTCCCATTTTAATTGTAGAACTGACTCTGATTCCAGAGCCAATTCTGATTCCACTTCCGGAGCTGATTACGATTTCCGGGTCAATTCCGATTCTGGAGCCGATTTCGAAATCGGAGCCGGCTCCGGAATCTACTCCGAAATTGGAAACGTGTCCGAAATCTACTCCGGAATCGACTCCGGAATCGGATCCTAAATTTATTTTGAACACGGAATCGGTTCCGGAATCGACTCCGGAAACAGAGTCCACTCCGCAATCAGAATCAGCTCAGAAATTAGAATCGGCTTAGAATATGGAACCAGTTTCGGCTCTGGAATCAAATTCTATTTCGGCATTTATTTCGGTATCTCCATGAAAATAGGTGTTTGGGTCCTATGCAGCTACGATTGTATCGATAGCCACCAAGACCCTAATTTTACTGGTAAACGATCCATTCTTATGGAGATTCCGGGATTGATTTCGATTCTAAACGACTGATTTCAATTGGAGAACTGACTGTGCTTCCGGGCCCAAATCTGATTCCGATTACGGAGCTGATTGCGATTTCCGGGCCAATTCCGATTCCGGAGCCGATTCTGACTCCGGAGCCGATTCCGAAATCGGAGCTCCGGAATCTACTCCAAAATCGGAGATGACTCCGGAACTGGCTTCGGAATTGGATTCGGAATCGGAATCGGCTTTGAAATCGGAACCGACTCCGCTATCGGAATCGATTCCAGAATTGGAATTGGAATCGGTTCTAGTATCGGAATCGGATCCAGAATTAATTCCGAACATGGAACCAGAACCAGGTAGTTCCGATTCCGAGCCCCCCACCACTACTATGATGAAGTTCTCTTACTTTGGAGTGCGTTTTCCGGTGCGATCGCAGGTTCGACAGCTGGGAAAAGCCGCGATTGCAGATCTCGCACTTGTGCGGCCGCTCGCCGGTATGGATGCGCATATGCAGCCGCAGCTGCACGTTGTACTTGAACGTTTTCGTGCAGATGTCGCACGCGTAGCTCTTCTCGTGCGTGTGCGTCTCGAGATGGTTCAGCAGGTTGCCCTTGTTGACGAACGCTTTCGGGCACTTGGGGCAGCTGTACGACGGTTTGCCGCCGGCCCCACCGGCACCGGCCGTAGCACCGTTAAAGTCGGCCCGCTCGTGCAGCATGTCCGCCGTTGGCGCGTGGCTGTCCACGTGCGTGTGCCGGTGTACCAGTAGATGGTGCCGGATTTTGAACGATTTAGAGCACACCTCGCACACGTACTGCTGCTGGTCGGCGTGCTCCGCCGGCGTTTGGTTGGGTTCACCGTCGTACCCATCGTCCGCTAGCAGTTCGTCGTCTTCGTCGCCACTGTGATAGTGGGGCTCGTCGCTGTGCGGCCGTTTGACCGTAAGCTCGTCCACCCGGCCACAGGCCGACCGATCGGGAGACGGTGCTCCGGATCCGTGCCCATAGCCCCGCTCCTCGTCTTCCTCCTCGATGTCGGGAGGCTCTCGCTTGCCGGCGGCGGCTGCAGCAGCCGCCACCAGGGCACAGTTAAGCTCGAGCGGTGTTACCGCAAGGCATTGGGAAAACTTGGCGCTGGCTGGCGGTTGAGGTGGTACGGCGGGGTGGGCAATGTCATCCGGTTCCATTTTTATCGCACCGGGACAGTTGCCCCCGCCGTTTGCATCGAAGGCGGCCAGCGCATTGCGCAGAAACTCGTCGTTTGCGATGCACCGGTCCCGAAATCGCACGTACTCGTCCAGCTTGTTGGCGCACAGTTTGCACACAAACATTGGCAGGTTGCGCTCGTATATAATCTTGAGGGGAGGTGGGGGAAAGAAGTTTGAATGTTTTTTTTTTATTGAAACGGAATCGAGCTCGATCTCTTTTACCTGTATTGAGGTGCAATCGTATATCTTTTTCGTGAGTAAAATGTTCGGGAACAGGTTCGCGTAGAACAGTGGCTCCATGTGGGCTTCATTTTTTAAACAGAGCCGACAGATGTCGTTATTACTGTTGCCGTACCGTTGGGTAAAACTGAAAAAGGGAGGGAAAACAATTGAAAATTTTAATTTAATATAAAACAATCCAGGAAATTCCAAAAAATATTTTAAGTTATTTGGCATGGTTTAATTTGTCCTGTATGCATCAACATTTGCTCTGAATTTTGAGTTTTTTTTCGAATTTCCACTGACTAAAAGAAATTAGATAATTTGAATGTTTGGCCTCTTTTTCGAAATAATTAATTTAAAAAATATATAGACGTTTTTAATTGAAACATTCATTAAATGACATTTAAAAAAATCAATTATTATTTTAATATTTCAACAAAAAAATTAAAACCTGTTAATAAATAATCTCCAAAACATGCATAAAACTATTTAAAAAAAATATATAAAACAGAATAAATAATTGAAAGCTACTAGAGAACATCCATTTTGTCCTCAATTTGCTTAAAAATGTCCTTTTCGTCCCCTTTCTACAAAGAAATAAAATAAAAGTCATTAAATTGCATTTAATGTCCCAGAAGGATACGAACAAGGGGGCAAACGAAAGAAAGCGAAAAAAAAACCGAGTCCAGAACAATGGCAACCATCTTTGATTTTTGCCCAACATCTCCTTCAAGCCCACAGGCCGTCCGAGCAGCAGTTCCTCATCCTTCCCGCTTAATGGGTTGTTTTTCCTTTTTCACGTCTTTTTCTCCCCACCCGTTTGCACACACTCACTTCCACGACGGCTCGGAAAAGTCTCGCGCCGGAGAAAAAAGTCACCCCTCCTAACGGTGGTGGTGGTGGTGGCAATGGGGAGATTGGAATGTGGAACTAAGGATGTGGAAGGCACAGCGTGCATCGTGAACTTTTTCCCGGCGACGATGACTTTGTGCGCCGCGCGAGCGAGAGCCAGAGCGAGCGCTGAGCGCGAGAGTGAGTGAAGCAATGGGCAATTATCTCTGGAAAACGAGCACTTATTTATGTGTATGGTGTGTCCGCGCTACACACTTACATCTTATTTTTATTGATCGATAAATCTTCTGCCATGTTCTTTTTTTGTTCTTCCTTCGAGCGATTGTTGCGAGGGAGCGGAGGGGGGGAGGTGAGTTTTCCTTCCTGGTGGCTAGGGCTGCTGCTAGCGGATTGCAATTTTTTTTTTACATCCACAATTTGCCTTTTTACCCAACGAAGGGGGCAACTAACGCGGCTTCAATTAATCCATTTCACACGAAACTTTTTGCTTAGAGCTTGGGCCAACACGTTCGTCACCATTCGGATGGTTCGGATCCTGACGCTTTTCCAGCGACCATCACCATCACCGTGTCTCCTCACACGTCACTGTGTATCGTTTGCATTGTGTACTTTGCTGCTTTTTTGCTTTTTGCTCTAACACTTCCCCATCGAAGCAACCATGGGAAACCCCTTTAACCAGGAAGCGAAACTCAAACAAATGCACCCTTCCAACGCACTCTATTTATAAACAAACTAACAAACGAAACGAAAGCTGCAACGGACAAGCCCGTCAAGTGTTCACTGATTGACACCACCGTACCCTGGACCACACCACACGTACGGAGGCGCACGCACACAGCAGCAGCGCAACGTTTTCGCATGGAATAATTCTGCACGAATTTTCCTTTCGCCCGCGAAGAAGGTGAAAGCCGAAGCTTTCCACGGGAGTCGTGTTTGCTTCTTGGCTGCGTCGCGTAGCGCTCTCCCGCTCTCGCGGACTGTAATGCCGTCCTTATTCCGGTTCCAACTTTTTTCCGCCGATGGAGGCGCCCACCGTCTACTACAACACGGCGCAACCCGAAGCACGTGTTGGGGAGGCAAACTTTTACACGCACACGCTTGTTGTTGACGCTCGTACGTCTCGCTCTCGCTCTCTTTCGCTGGCGGGCCCTCTGTGGCGTTGCAAAACTTTCTCCGATTTTCCCGGCGGGCGGGAGAAAAATAAAGCGATTGCTCTCCGGAAACTTTATGCAAAAAAAAACACAACATCGAACACATTGTAGTTGTGCGCGACGGCTCTTTGTGGGTGTATGTATGCGCTCTTGCTCAATTTTCATTATTTTAATGTTTTGTTTACAATCGTTTAGTTTGATGAGCACGAGAGAGAAACATTTAAAAATGGTATTCAATTTGATGTTTTTTTTCTCTATCTCACAACTTTTTCGTCGCACTTAGTGTCACAAAAGGTTAATTTAACTAAATCCTTCTCAAGTGTTTTAAACGTCCAGATTACAAATGAAAGATTAAGGCTCTATTGTTAAATTTTATTCGGTTATTACCTGCCAGCACCGCTTGTTTCATGTGCACAACACAAATAAAACATTACTGCTGCCGTAAGTATTTAATAATAAATTGATAGAATTAAATGGCATGCTTAATATGATAAGTTGAAAATTTATTTCAAGTATTTGTACCTTACTAGTTCATTTGGCCAGCTTAAATTTCACTGTTCAATAATATAAATTTCAATAAATCTCAAATATCCCTTTTGCTCTTAATAGTACGCCAAACTTAATGGCCTCTTAACCCAATACACATTCTGGCTCAAGAACATAACCTAATGCCGGTCCTGGATCTGATACTGATCCTGTATCGGTCCTGGAACCGATACTGCACGCATATCGCTCCAGGAATCAGTTCTGATCATATCGGTCCGAGAACATGCCCTGGAAAATATAAAGAATCCATTCCGGTCTTGGAATTGATCATGCACCCATACTGATTCTGGCACTTACCAAGAACCCATACCGGTCCTAGAATCAATCATGCAATCAAGCAGTGAACGACAGTTTGTTGGTGGCGTTCAATATTGCCAACTGTCCTAGGTTGGGTCGGTCGCGGTCTCCAACAGCATCCGAAAGAATGCAGCTCTACCAGCTCTTTCAGGTGATCCATGAACCGATTGGCTAGACCGTCCGACAGCAGTTTGGCCAAATCCTCCGCATCTAGAGACAATTCAAGTTTCAGTATGACCAGCAGTTGCATCGAGTACATTGCGAGCAGCTTGGCGATAGGCGTATGCATTTCCTCGATGCTATCATACTCAAGTTGACACACGAGACATCGAGATGTACTTTGCGGTAGAGACGTTTCATACTCTCTCCAGCAATATGGCTGCCTTTTCGACCTTTTCTGAGGCTTTTACCCCCAGGATGTATTCTCCAAAATAGTCCAGGACTTTGGGTCTGATGCGCAGCACAAACCGTTGACTGCTGTATTCGGAAAACATTTGCTCCAATCGGTGACAAGTAAGAGACATCGCTTTCAATGCCTTTAAATCAAGATGGTCAAATATGAAGGAAATAAGCTGAAACGTGAAATGGAGTTACGAAACTATCGGGGAAAGATTTCAAAGTTAATATTTACTTACCTCCGGAGGCAGCTTATCGAAAGGAGATAGAGCCTGAGGTTGATCCATGTCACTATCACCTCTGTTAGCGCACGAGCTTCGGCCTAGCCACACGAAGGTTTTTCTTGGGAGTTCCGTTGCTCTTGCACTGGCAGAAAGTTAGGGTTCTACCCGAAAAGTATCTTGACACCTCGAATACCTAATACCTCTCCACTAGTTGTTCCATATACCAGATAATCTGGAGAACCTATGCAGCAAAAGGGGGGACGATACAAATCCGCAGATCCCGCCCAAGTGACATTTTCGAGTAGATTATTTCGTTTTTCGAGCTGCTGAAAGCTTAAAGAGCAGGCTTAAAGTTAGCTTACAGAGCTGGCGATAATATCGACTTTAAGCTCATTATAACAGTTGAAACGTCAGAGCGAAGCGTTTTTTTCTGGTGCCATTTTGAGAATTGTCATCACGATGTGCACAATCTACCTTCCCAAAACAAAACATACGTACTCTTCAATCCGTATCAAACAAAAAGATTAATAATAAAACACTCTTTCACGTTGCTTTGTTGGTCCATGCGTTACCCCGCTATTCTGATACTCCTGGAAAGATCGTTTACTTTTTCTTACTCAGTGTTTTGGTTGTTGTACACCGAGGACGAAACTGCAAGCTTCTTGTTTCTCCGGCTTCTACCGAAGTTCTAACATAAACTTCAACGCTTCAACACATTGTTGTTCACTCACACACCCATGGTTTCAAGCGTTTACATGAGGCAATAGGTTAAATCTAGCTGTTCACGAGGAGTTTGAGCTAAAAATGTAGAACAGTTGTCACCTGGGCACCTGGGCTTAAAGTCGATATTATGGCCAGCTCTTTAAGCTAACTTTAAGCCTGCTCTTTAAGCTTTCAGCAGCTCGAAAAACGAAATAATCTACTCGAAAATGTCACTTGGGGGGTTAATTCGAGCTGTTCAGGAGGAGTTTAAGCTAAAACTGTAGAACAGTTGTCACCTGGGCGGTATCGTCAACGTTTTCAAGTATCGTTCCGCAGTCTTGCGATTGACTCCCGCAGATTCATCAAAGTGTCCCGCAGTCTTGAGTTCTATCGGAAAAGCCTGTATAGATGAGGTGCTACAGCTGTGTCTACACGGCAGTGCATGTGCACGCAAAGTTTTTATTGCAGTTTTTTTTAAACTATTTTATCATTATATTATTTTAATTTATTCATACATATTTATTCATTACAAACAATAAATGAGAGAACGATTACAATCAAACTAAAAAAATTCATTAAACAACCCCATATACAGTGGAGCGCCGTTTATCCGGGTACCTTTTATCCGGGTTTCCGTTCATCCGTGCTGTTGAGAAATGACAGTTCAATACAAAGGTGACATTGCGTTATGAGGAGGATATTTGAAAAAGCGGCAAAAAGAGCACATTGTCGTAACAAAAAAACACTATATTTTATGGCAAATTTCAAATATTCGCATTGAAAAAACATGAAGTTAATAAAAACTGGGTTATTTTTATCAAAAAATAAGTAAATTTTCCACAACTTAATCAGGAATTGGTGATAAAATATATCATGTGACTCATTATCCGTGTTATTCGCATATCCGGGCGAGGTCATGTCCCGAGAAGCCCGGATAAACGGCGCTCCATTGTACCACCAACACTCGTCGCATTTGACAACTGCGGTCGATCCTGGTTTTGTGCTTTTTTTTCTAAGAGAGAGAGAAAGAGAGAGAGAGATCCGGACTCTCGGACACGAGATTTGGCGAAAGAGGCAGTGAGACCACAATACGCTAAAATTATCTTCAAAATCAAGAACGTAAAAGAACCCCCCATTCCAGAATTATAATTTCCTACCAAATCGGGCGTTTTAAAATTATTCAGCACAGTTTTCAAACGATTTAAATTTTTTATAAACCCAATTTTCGTGCAAATAATAATCACACCTATGTCCTTCAAACGATCTACTGTGCAGTATCAATCTTCCCGTCTGTCAGGTTTAGCACCACTGCCAACCGGTGCAGCTGTCAAAATTGCACCGAAGCTTTACCAGTGCGTTGCTGTTTTGAAAGCGATCTGCCGGGCAAATTTGAGCGTTCCCAAGAAACGCAGACAACAGCAAAAAAAACGGACCATGTTTTTTGCACCCTTCATGTGGCGAGTGCGTTTGGCTTAGTTTTCGAAAAAAAGAAAAAGCGACCCTGAAAAACAAACACACTCACCATGTCCACGGAAGCCTTGGAGACGGCTGCGCGGAACGATGCTGGCCGGGATACGCGATGTCGGCTGTGCCTGAAGCAGATCGAAATAGCACAGACGGCCGGCATCGATTTGCTGGAAAATCAGGACATCAACCGCCTACTGCTCGATGTGTACCGGGTGGAGGTAAGTAGATGACAGAAGCAGCAGAAGCCTGTACCCGTTCGCATTCTGTGTTGTGTTGTGGAATGTTGACGAACGTGGTGACCATTTCGCAGGTACTGCAAACCGATGAGGGTCCAACGATGATCTGCGTGCCTTGCTACGTACAGCTCGTACACCACTACAAACTTCGGATACGCTGTCTGTCGCTGAGGAAAAACTTCCGGCTAAATCAGTCGGTGCTGCTTGCCCAGATCAACGCATTCCGCGGTAAGGAATTGGTACGCTTGTATGGTGTGGCCGGGCGGCTATAATAACTCGCTCCCTTTTCGTTTTCGATACCTGGCGCCGTGATAGCTATCGCCGGGGAGGCGCGCATTGCGAGCATCAACGAACTCGCTGAAAGTGCGCCACAATGCAGCAACGGCACGGCGGTGCAGGAGAGGGGTACCCAGACAGACGTTGTTAGCCTGCCGTCACCGGCAAAGTCCAGTGCACCAGAACCAAATACCGCACTGGTCGGTATGCCGAACCGGCCAGAACCAAATGCCGAACCGGCCGTGGAAAAGGAATCGGCAACTATTGTTATCGACGATGAATCGAGGGAAGGATCGGTTGTGACCGTACAAAGCGAAGTAATGGCAGATCTGATGAATGCAGCTGAAAACCAAGCGACCGTGGAAGCACAATTGGCCACCGAGGACAGTGTGCCAACGGTAGAAAGGGTATCGACGGCAGAGAGCGGCTCAGCACCAGCAGTAGAAAGTGCGCCAGCAGCAGAAAGCGAGCCAACGGATGAAGTCGTCACTGCTGCGGAAGTGGAATCAGCGCCACATGCCACCACCCCACCGAAGGAAGGCAGCGCGCAGCGAATGCGCATACAGCAGCTGATTCCCGTGCTGGTGGACTGCCTGAAGGTGCCCCACTATCTCGAGGCGCTCTGGCCAGTCAAGGCGACCATCGACCGGGACGAGCCGGCCCCGCTGGTGTACATGTGCCGCACCTGCAACAAAACGTTCAAATCCAAAGACTCGCTCGAACACCACCAGAAGCGGGCGGACTGTGTGCCCACCTGTCGCTACTGCAAAACCGTCTCGAGTGCGGAGCATAATTGCACCTTTATAAAGAAATACTCCTACCTGATGCCGCACATCCTGGGCAATGATAAGTATTGCACGAAGTACGAGGATCCCGGCACCGCCGTCCTCCTCCAGCCCGCCGGGGATGGTGCGAGCGGGTCGACCAACGGCACGGAAACGCCACCAAAGGGCTCGCCCACCGTTAACGGCCCCTCGGTGGTGAATAATGGTACCGGGTCGAAGAAGACGAAGCGCGACAAAAATGGTAAAAAAATACGCACCCCCTCCACGTCCGACCGGCGCTCCCATACGCCCAGTCTGAAGAGTGCGCCGAAGCGACGTGACAGTCGGAACCGCAAGCTGAGCAACGGATCGTTGGAAGCCGCCAAACCGGAGCGGGAGAAAAGCGGCGACCAGGCGCAAACCTCCATCTGCCTGTCCTCGTCGGATGAGGATGAGCTGGCTATCTCTTTTGCGAGGCGTGCAAGCGGTCACAGCATTAAGCGACGACGAATTTCATCCCGCGAAGATTGAAAAGTGTCATTTTCTCGAACAAAAAACAGGGACGCGTGGAAAGTGTACATTTTTTAATATTCTTAAACCAGGTTATGTTGTATTTTTGCACTTTTGGTATGAACAAAAGTAATAAAACGGAGTCTTAAAATTACGCTGGATTCATTAATGATCGCTCGTCCGCACGCTCTCCCTTTCCCTCTCTACTTCTCGAGTGGTGCGTAGTTGAGCAGTTTTTCGATCAGATCGACGTGACCGAGCAGCATCCGTCGGCAGCAGTACCGTTTCAGGCCGAGCGCATCGAGGGCATCACTGCGGGGAAAGGGATTTTATAAAGATTCCACTATGAAAGAAGTCCTTTAGAAGTGCGACCGACCGGTTGCTTACCCTTCGGTATATTCGGCCTGGAGCAATCCAAGGTATGCTTCCCACTTGTTGCCAATAACCTTGCCGCAGGTGAAACACCGTACCGGGATAATCATTGTGCGGGATTTTGTACTTGGACGTGTACTGGAGAAGGAGAAAGCAAAGGAATCAAATTTTCACACGTTTTGCACTCTTTTTATAATGCGTAAAACAGCGCTTCTTCGCTCGTCGAAAGGAAGCGTGCGGAACACGCTCGTGAGGAGGTAAACAAATCGCAGTGGCTGCCGTTTTTGACAGCTCGCTTTTTGGCAGCGGCAACGGTAGACAATGTCAGTGTTGCCAGATTGAGCGCAATTTCGGGATGGCGCGCCCAATCGGTAAATTCGATCTAAAATGACGGGTAGACTAAAAAACGTTAGTTTTAGATGTCTTTTAACCATTTTTACAGTGGAGCGCCGATCCTTTTTATTATCCGGCTGTCCGTTCAACAGTTTTTTTTACAAAAAAGGTTATCAGAGCACATTATCATAACAAAAAACGCGATAAATCATGGCACATTTCAAACATTCTCATTGAAAAAACATGAAGGTAATAAAACATGGCTAGGTTTTACCAAAACAAACCGTGTTATTCGAGTATCCGGGCAAGGTCAAGTCCATCAAGAGCCCGAATAAATGATGCTCCACTTTAATTTTGCTGCTTGCTGTGGGATTCCTTGCCGGAGGATGGCCATTTCTTGTAAACGAGTCATCATATTGGAACTTTTATCTACCACGCCGAAAGATTTCTTTCGTCCATATTCGTCTTTTATTTTACAACACAGAAAGTGGCATAGGAGCCATTAAAGGCTTTGTCAATTATTCGAATTGCATATCATGGATACTACTGACCCTACTAGAGTAAAAAAACACCACCACGGAGAAATCAATTTCAGAAGGTTAGTTCCAAATAGGATTCCTCAATCGATCAAAAAACGATTTATGAACAAACCATGGAGACAATAATTAATAATGGAATGTGAAGAATATTAATTTGATGCAATAATAAAATAGTCGAAAAACAGTAAAACAACAGCTTTAGTGTAACCTTTAACTTTATTTTCACATCCTCGCAGCACGGAGACGCCACAGCGTGTGAAAGCGAAAACAGAAGAACAGTAATCGAAGTAATTATTAGATGTTGAGTAGTAGAGTTGGTGTGTGTTTTAGTCCCTCCCGTATCCCCCGCTAATACACTCCCCCAGCACCATCAGTTCCAGAAAAGGGGGCGCCCATAGTTCTAGCAACGAAGATTTGGATTGGTTGAATGTTTATTGTCCTATATAAACAAATTGGTGAGTTCCTGCCTTTTTTTCTTTATTAAAATTATATAATTCAAAAGTTATGCATTGTTAAATTGAGTTTGCTCGCTGTCCTGGTATTTCCTTGCTGCCAAATTGTAGAATCGACGGTACGTGTCGTTTGCATAATTCACTTCCGCCTTACATAATTCACTTTTTGCAGGCGCGGCCTGTGATGGATACTGAGGACACTTTAGGGCCTTACACCTATTCCATAGCTGCCGACTCTGCAGGTTTGTTAATATTCGTTATCATTGTTATCGATGTCGTTTTGTCGGATTTCCTTTCCCTATATTTAACAATTCTCTTCTTTTATTCCCTTCTTCTACTGTGCTTGTCATTTCAGAATTCTTTACCATTTCTCTTTCCCATCCTGCCTCTCTGTGTGTTGTTTTTGTTTGTGACTCCAATTACTTACTCACTAAAAATAAGAAAAATAAATATGTCTCTGCAAACTATGTTCACATTATGTGTATTCGCTGTTATTAGCAGTAGTAGTAGTAGTAGTAGTAGTAAGTTCGCTAACGTTCAGCGCTAACCAAAATTCCTACACACTGTGTGCACCACCCTACCGTAAGCGTTAAAGAAGTGCATTGTTCTGTGTTTTTTTTTAATACATGCTATTCTTGCTTCTCTATGCACCCTCCCCTTTCTTTTCCTCTCTCTCTCTCTCTTGGTGTGATAATACATGTATATAAAGCATAACGGAAATGGTTTCTTTTCAAGAGCACCAGAACCGTCGTCTCGGACGCATCGACCCCGAGATGGGTCGCGGCTTGCAAAAAAAAAAACGATTACTTCTTTTGTGGTGCCATCAATCTTAATTTAGGCAAATTACAAATTCATGCAGAACCTATCAACCTGAAGCACTCTGTTGAAGCCTCACTGAAACTTGGTTATGAAACTAGCGATGAAAAAGGAAGGAGAGAGTAACGATGAACAGATGAAACATATGATCGTTGAAGATCCGGACGGTCGAATGAAATGACGGTTCTTCATGCAGAGCGGTTGGTGCCAGGAAGAAACCACCAACGGGCTATAAATATGACACAAAGTAGGCTGGCGAACAGGACAAACCAAGCGTCGTCATCGACACGGATGCTCTCATGCTCGGCAAAACAGGATGGTCGTCGACCGAGGCGCCATGGCAACCGTTTTCTGCATGTTCACAGACACACACACACGCGCGCGCTAACACACACACTACTGGCTCGATACCTCATTGGCCTGCTGCTGCTGCTGTTGTTGACTAGAGTTGGACGACGAGTGAGGAATTGACGTGTTCGAGCCGGACTGCTCCATACCGTTCGCGCTCAAACCGTTGCTGCTACTGTTCGCCTTCCCGATCGAGCCGGAACTGGCGTTGGCGCTCCCGCTAGCACCGGCTTCCGCCTTCGCCTCCAGCACCGCGATGCAGGTGTTTATGCTCTTGATGGCCTCCTTCCGGGCGGACTTAATCTGCGGCTGATCCTCGGCATCGATCGAGTCCAGCTTCAGCAGGTTCTGCGTCAGCATCTCGTCCAGATAGATGTACGCCTTGTCCTTCTTCCCCTCCTTGCCGCCCTTGAACTGTTCCACCTGGTCGAAGATGGCGAGCACGTCTTTCTGTATCTTCTGTATTTTCGTAATCGGATCCTCCTTGGCGGACATCTTTGGGCGGCTGTCCGGTTGATCCTGTCCAGCAGCGGCGGCCGGGTGCTGCTGCGCATCCGCATGCTGCTGTTGCGCCGCCGGTGGCTGCTGTTGCCGCGGTACTTGCTGCTGCGTGTTTGGTTTTGGTTGCTGTGGCTGGTGCTGCTGCTGCTGCTGCGGCGGCGGCGGCGGGTGCTGCGCGGTCGATGGTGAAGGCGTTTGTCTAGGAATTGACGTTCCGCGAGGCACATGGTTCGGCTGCTCGGACCACATGTCCGGGAAGGGCGACGTTCGCGTAGCACCGGGCGATGGCTCCCGCTTGAAGCCCTGGTGGAAGCCCGGAAAGTTCGATCGCACTGGCATGTCGCGCACCGAGTCGAAGATCGTGCCGTGTTTGAAGAAATCGTTCCGGCTGGGCATGTCCATGCTGGGGCCGCCCTCGCCCATGCCAGTCGTCGGATGATGGTGCTGCGGCTGCGGCTGCTGCTGCTGGGACGGCTGTGACGGTTGCGATTCGGGCGTTTTATTGATCAGCGGCTCCGATCGACCTTCGACGAAAATCGGAATGTGCCGCACGGTCGGTTGCTGCTGTTGTGGTTGCTCTTGCTGTGACGACATTCTATGTCCGTTTTTTTTACTTACGCGGCTGGAGAGAGAGCAAGAGAGCGAGAGGGAGGGAGAAGAAAACAGTACGGGAGTAGTAGAAAGAAATAGGAATCACAGTACTGACACACACACACACAATTTGGGGAGGATTTTTTCCCCTCTCCTCGAGGTCGTTCAATTTTACGCAAAACGGATTTGCGGCCCCTTACCGTATTAGCTGTCTCGAAGTACGTACGATCCCTACAGTGTACCAGGCCTGTCTGGTTGCTTTGCTATTTATTTGTCACACACACACACACTCTCGCACTCCTTCTTTTCTTCCGCAACCCCGCGCGACCAGGCGACGAAACGCCAATGCGGTTTGTTCTAGAACCTTGGCGAATTTTCCACACTCCACGTTTCAGCAGTACGGGCGCTGGGGCTCGCACGACCTATCTTCCGAGCGCTGGTTTTCACTGTCCCGCTGCACTTTGCCCACAGATAGCACGCACCAGAGTGGTTGAATAACGCGAAAATCAATTTTTTCGTTCCAGTTTTTCTCCACAGCTGCACACCACCAGAAAGCACAAAACCTGTCGTGTTTTCGATTGAAAGGCAAGGACGGGCTCGATTTTGACACCTTGCAGACTTTGACTTTTTGATGGGTGACATTTGCGCTCGAGACCCAAGGAGCAAAAGTTACTTTCAGCTGAGGGTGCTTTTACACCACGGGATAGCTCAAGGCGGTTTTCTCAAATCCAAGTCGAATTTCGATAATCTCTAAATAATAATAATAATATAAAGTTATGTTATAATGTTTCGGAACATAAACTTAAATTAATAAAACGCTAGGCAATGTAATTCCTCAAGGTGTAAACATGATTTTCACTTAAATAAGCGCGGGGCTACGGTAGTGATAAAATACTAAAACATTTTCCAAAACGTGAGCTGGAGCAGCCATGAAATAAAGTTGAAAAAAGTTGACAAAAAGCGTAAACTAACAGCTAACTGACGCAGTTGTGATTTCTAAACAACTTTCGAAACAAAATATCGATCGATATTCAGAGGTTAGAGCTTTTTGTCGTTGATGTGAATTTATAGGATGCGGACGCGAGAAAGGTTCTTGTTTGCAGTTGACAAGCAATTTGGACAAAGAAAGCATTTCTTTATTTGCCTTATTTTTCATAGTTGTTCACTTTTCAGGCGCCAAAAACATAAATATTCAAGGTCAAGAAATTCTGCTTGCTGTCAAAACTATTTACAAACTGTCAACTGCAACTTTACCAAACTTTTTCACATACATAGGGTTTTTCAGCTGACGTAATTTTGCACCGCAAAATTCTGTTTCGTGTATTTATGGTCTTCAATCGTAATGCACGGGCTGTGTAACTGTGAAAAAATTAACAAATACTCCAAGCGCCACAGGTTAAACTGATTAAAGATTAAATGACTGGAAGATCAAATATCCCTAAAAAAACAAAAGCTCCATAGAATCATTGGTTTGCTCAATAGATAGGGCCTATCATTACATTGCTGTCCTTTCTTTGCAATGTGTTTCGACAAACTTCATCTTATCATAACCTATATAGCCTTCTAACTTTCTGAGCAAAAATCTATATGGCCGTGTGGTTTGATACGTGGGGTATCAACATCAACGACCATTACTGAAATGTCACTTGTTTTAGTGCTAGTGTTTAGCATTAGAGTTTAGTATTTAAACAATCGTATCGCCGTTATAGTCCTAGCGATGCATAACTTCAATACGATACGATGCGATACGATTCAACAGTACAGAGGAAATGAGAAAGCTCTTCAAGCGAGGATGCTCCATTGGTTGGGTATCCTACCAACAGGTGGCGCCACCAGCTTTTTTTTTGCTATTTTTAGAATGCATCAGTTGTTCACCGTCTGCTATATTCCGTTTAGGCAGAGAGCTTGAGTCGTTTACAACCCGTTTAGTGGTCTTTTAGTGGATCTGTGACACTTGGGTGGTTGACGATGTGTAGTTGCTCCCTTTCTCGTGTAGTGTAATTGCACCATAATGATGGTTCGATGTCCCTGTTTTGACAGCTATCAAGTTTTTTTTAATATAATTTTTTAATAATACAAAAAATTATCAATTGGAGCATCAACATATTGATTACATACAAAAATAAAGTAAACTAACAAAAATATCGTTTGCAATATTTGCACAAATGTCCCCGTGAGCAACCACTGTGCTCTGTAAGCGAGTAGCAACTGTCAGTGCAGAAAGGGTGAATAATCGTGCTCTATTGTTTACCGCGGGAGTGTAGTGCAGTGAAAAATGAACAATTTTACCACACAAACCTATTGCCCGTCCGGTGTACTGCGTACCGGGCAGTGAACGATGGCCAGGGTGAACCGCCCGCAACATCATACCGTACCGCAACACAAAGGACACAAAGCCCTGCGCCCTGAACCAGCGCGACACCAGCCGCAGCAGCAGCAGCAGCAGCACACCATCAATCGCGCACACCACTGGAGTTAAACAAGTGTCCGAAGCAAAAACGCACACAAAACCAACCGGAAGCGTATTGAGTGCATCTTTTCCGGCGTTCGGTTGAATCAAAACAAAGGTGAAAAGTGAAGTTTTGCAAAACAAACAAAAAAACCCCAAAAAAAAGTGCATCCCCCGTATCTAAGATTGTGCGTACCGAAACAAACGACCTTACGGGTGCGTAGGTGCGCTTTTTCCCGTGCTCGTGTGTGTGTGTGTGTGTGTGTATAAGGCATCTAAACAGTGGGTGTATGTGTGTGTGTATATGTGCGCACTAGTTTGGCCGTGCGTCTTTTGCATTGTTAGCCGCAAAGGATCCATTGTGTTTGCAGGTGTGTAGATGTGCCCTTTTGCCGAGCGTGTGTGCGTACTGTGTGTATGTGTAGCGCAAGGGCCACAACAACATGGTGAAGGAAATGCCGTCGAGCACGGTGGTGAACCGCGATGAAGAGTGTCTGAAGAAGTCGTTGATGGAGGTGGTGAAAAGGTAAGCAAAGGTTACGGTTCTAACAGCGGCAGCAGGAGGAGGAGGAGAAGGGACACTATACGATAGTTCGAAAGAGGGGGTGTACGTGAGCGTGTATGTGTGTGTGTGTGGGTGAACGCATCGATTCCTTCGCCTTCGCCTGTGGTGTTGGTGCGCAGTGTGTGCGCAAACTAACTGCAAGGAACGTTTCTTTTCGCCGTTGTTTGGCTGCGGTTCTTCGTTTTCGCAGTGTTGGGTGTTGGTGGGGTTGGTCATTCGATTTGGCCCTTACCCGTGTTCTAATGCGGTTTGGAGCCATTTTATTTTGGCTACTCACACCACCGCCGAGGGGGGGAGCGTCCAGGAATAAACACTTATTATTCAACATCAACAACGTACGCAAGCAGCTGCCGCGAAGGCGAATTAATCGGCGCCTCCGGAGGGAAGCAACAAAGCAATCCGGTGGGGTTTAGGGGTTGTCAAACCTGGGGGTTGCCGTCTGGTTACTTGGAAACAATGTAACGCCAATAGAACGCAATTTCACTGCTCACTGTGATGAATGTGCGGGGTGGCGAGCGAGAGAGAAAAACAAACGACAGTTGTGTTTGTTGTTTCTTTATGTTTTGCATTGGAAGCAAACGGGTTTTCAATGTATGAGTTCGAGGACGAACGGAGCGTTTGTTGAAACCAATTATTAAAACCGCGTTGCCTTCACCGTCTTATCAATAGATTTTCTTTACAGCGTTTTCATGGGACTTGCTGTAAAATTTGTTTAGTAAACAGGGATTCATTTTGTTTCACTGTCCAAAAGATTTCCAATCAAACGATTGTATTGTAAGCTAATCGATGATTTATGGCGGTATAGAAGAGAAGAACAAAGGAACAATTGGTTATTCATCTCAATCTTTGTTGTTTCCTTTCTCGTTGACTTCCTTGCGCAGTGAGCAAACACACCGCGTAACGAAAAATCCTTCCAATTTTTTTTTCTTCTATTGTTTCTTTTTAGCATTTTTTATTTAACAATTATTTTACTTTAAAAAACACATTTTCGAGCATCTCCATAAGGATGATTTAAATTTCTCAAAAAAAAGATAAGATCGTAATCTAACAAGATCGATCGTGCATCCTTCACAGGGATCGTATCCCTGAATTCAAAAGACTATCTTGTTTTGTGTAAAAAAAATGCTTTTCATTTTAAATTATTCAAGATAATAAGCATCTAAATACCTAAGAAGATAGTAATGCGATGAAAAAAATAAATACTAATAAAAATAATCAAAATCACACTTTAAACATTCTGTTGGATTTTTTGCATAATTGTTTAAATTAAAACGACTGACTTTATTTACTATTTTTTGTTGGTATTTTACTTTCACTTTTGTATATGCTAACCTTATAATAAAAATTTTTATGTATTTTTTAATAGTTCAAGGATACAAATCAAATCACAATAAAGTATGTGTTTGTACATATTAATATATTGATCGATTTAGACAGCTCCCGTTCAATCAAAATGTAATACGACGGAAACTAATCAAGTAAATAAAAAAAATAAACAACGTTACTTTTCCTTTTTTTGGGGATCGATTAAACAATCTCTACTCTTCTGCCCCTTTGTAGCTATCACACAACAAAAGGAACATTAGAGCTCCTTTTGTGTTGTTTGTTTTTTTTTGCTCACTATTGTCCCTTTGTTCAGCTTCTTCAACACGTGCACCGCATGTCCCGCGCGCTCTGGTAGTTGTAACTCTCGATAGTGGTGGTATGCTCACAGTGTAATTCGGCACCGGCGTTTTTTGCGGCGCAACATTGCAACATGCCGCCGTCAAACGGCCGCACGCACCTCCCCCTTTTCGCCACCCGATCGTGCGCACGCGATCGTGGTAGTGTGCAAACGTCTGCGCGTCTCTTGCGTGTATGGCACCGGCCGCCACCACTATTGACCTTGCAGAAGCCCATTTTTCTGCTGCGATCGACAGAAACCGAAACGGGGATGGTGTGGCGGCGGTGGTGATGGAAGCAGAAAGATGATGGGCTTTGTAAAGCGAACGATCGCCGCCGCCGCCGCCGCTGCCGCGCGTGCTGTTCATTGTGTATGTGAAGAGGAGACGCGCGCGAAGCGTGTTTGCGTTGTGTGCGCAAAGCCGGTTGTATGCGCCGGGCCGTTCTAATGATGGTGTGGCGCGCATTGGAGAGGATCACAACGGCGAATGGGACGCGTTGTTTGTGGGGCAGGCACACCGAGAGAATATGGGTGCACATTTAGGGAGCAGAGCTTTGTTTCGTATTCCGTTGGCCATTGCACAGAACTCGCGCGAGTGGTGTGCGTGTGTGTGTGCTGTGGATGAGTAACACTGGGAGAGTGGGGTTTTCCTATTACTGTGAATGTACGCGCTCTATTCGAAACAATGCGCACATGCGTAGGTTTTTATCGCACAGAAACGGAAGTGTGAATTTTAAATCGGTCTGAGGTTGAGGAAACGACAATTTCATAAATAATGTTTCAGCTCTAATTTATCACCTACAATTATAATAAACTTACTTATAAAAGCACATGTGTTAAGTGCATACTTTAAATTGTGGAACTCAAACGTTCATAAAAACGAATCCAAAAGCATACGATATTTATCTGATGTACTATATTATAATCCATAAGTTCTATGTAATTACTTTGGAAATATTAGAGCCTAAAATCGCAAAACGTTTAAGATGAATTGTTGAAAGAGTGAAATTAATCTTGAATCTGATCTAATAGAGTTTTAAGTATGTTATGATATTTTAAATTAGATTGATGTGTTGGTTCCTAGTACAAAAAAAACATGATTATATTCTATTAACAATAGTGATGGGTAAAGTTGGTAAAAATTCGGAGTCGACTCTGATCCAATTCCAATAATTTCGGGACCTACTCTGGAAGGTAGGTCCGCCCAGCATTATCCGGTGTCGTTTGGAATCATCTGGAACTGTCCGGAATTGCCTGGAGTCCTCCGGAACCGCCCGGAGTCGGAGTCGTCCATGACTCCGAACGAATCCGACTCCGGATGACTCCGAATGACCCCGGACGACTCCGGTAGATTCTGAAAAACTCCGGACGACTCTGAACGACACCGGACGACTTCTGACGACTCTGAACAACTCCAGACGACTCCGCACGACTTCGGACGATTCCGACTCTGAACGACTTGGGACGACTCTGAACGACTCTGAACGACTCCGAACGACTCCTGACGACTCCTGACGACTCCGACAACTCCGGACAACTTCGAGCGATTCCGAACGACTCCAGACTAGTGATGGGAAAAATGAATCTCAGAAGGGATGCAAATCTTCAAATCCCAATCCTGGTTGGGATTCGAATCTTTGAATCCCAATCCCAATGTGGTATAGCGTTTTTTGTTGTAGTTTGCAGCGGAGGGGTTGTATAGGGGGATTAGTTGAAGCTGGAATAAAAAATTATTCTGTTTTACTCTTAATTATTTTACATTTCAGTACTTAATTCATAGTTAGTAGAGGTAGTCCCTGAGATACCCGGGATTTCATTCAATATCAAATAAAATAATTAAATTAGTGACTATAATTTCTCCTTAAATGCTACATTACACGAACATTTGCTATATTTTGACCAAAAACTGCGTGATTCGACTTCCGAAATTAGAGATACGGGATTTGTCTTGACCACCATTAGCAGCCTCTAATTTCAATCGCAATCCCAATCCCAATAGTAATTGCAATCAGAATCCCAATAGCAATCGCAATCCCAATCCCAATCAGAATCAGAGTCCCAATCCCAATCTAATCGAATCCTAATCAGAATCCCAATCGAATCCGTAACGAATCCCAATCCCAATCGAATCGCAATCAAATCCCACAAACGGGATCTGATCCGATCCAATCTTCCTAGGGATTGATTCTTCGAATCTTCCGAATCCTGAATCTCCCAACACTTATCCAGACGACTCCGGACGACTCCGAACGACTTCGGATGACTCCGAATGACTCCGGACGACTCCGGACGACTCCGACTCCTGTTTATTAAATAATAAATGCTATTTTTTAATGGAGATCGGTCATAGAAAAAGTTAATCAAATATAGCCCCAATAATCTCCGGTTATGGTTTATCAGGAGTTTCCAAATAAAAAGGTTACTAACATGTTTTTAATCACAGTTTTGACATGTTTTGCAATAAAGCATAGTTTAACCGTTTCTTTTCTTTTCCCTCATTGCAGTGACTCAAGCAACCTGTGTCGGTTATGCTTATCGAAGGAGCAAAAACTAACCCGCGCCTTTTCGGACGAACGAGGAATAGATGATGCATTGCTGAAGAAAATATTCGACTGCACAACAGTAAAGGTATAAATGATAATCATTGTGCAATAAAATCGATCAGATACTAATCGTTCTTATCCCATCCTGCCGCAGGTTAAACTGAAGAGCGTTTTCCCCTCCGCCATCTGTGCGGTGTGCGATTTGAAGCTGAACGAGTTTTACAAATTTCGTGAAAAATGCATCGAAAACGACACCTTCCTACACAATCTGCTCGACGACCGGGTGGCAGCCGCATCGGAGGTGGACCAATCGGTCCCGACCGTCGAAAAGCAGCCGAAGCAGCAACACCTGAACCGAACATCATCGAAGGGCGGAAGCGGTGGAAGTGGAAGTGGTGGAACTCACGTGAAAGAGTTTCAAACCGAGCAGCAGGCAGCAACGTCGACCACCTCCATCCCCGAAGCACAGAAGCGCAACAATAGCGAAATGATGGCGATCGCGTTGAACCAACTGTCCTCGTTCGGGTTGCGACCGCTGCAGGAGCTGATGGTGGAACGAAACGGTACCGAGCGGCACGCCTTGCTGGACGACCGTTCCTCCGCACGCCTACCGACTAACAGCGGCGGGAATGTCGTTTCATCGTCCTCCTGTGCTGCTTCGCAAGCACACGACTCGACGGTGCCTCCGCCACTCATCTCCTCGCTAGACTTAGTGGAGCAGACAAAGCGTCAGCTCGTGCAGCAGGAACGTACGTTCGCACTGGCAACGCTGGAAATGGCCGGATTGCAGGCACTGCACCGCACGGGGACGGAGGGTGGTAGTGTAGGGGGAAGCGGTGGTGCCGGTGCTGGAAGTACCAGTGGTGGCAAGTTTGAGTGTACCGTGTGCCGTCGAATGTTCCGCAACGCGTACACGCTCCGGCGCCACACGAACCTGCACACCGAGACGAACCTGTTCCCGTGCGAGTACTGCGGCAAGAAGTTTAACGATCGCTCGAACTGGAAAATCCACCAGCGGACGCACACCGGCGACAATCTGTACACCTGTCTCGTCTGTCTGAAAACGTTCATCTCGCCCTCGACGCTCAAGTACCATCGGCGATCGCACCGGCGGCTCGAGTCGTTCGACTGTCGGCTGTGTCCGGGCACGTTCGCCAACTACGATTTGCTGGAGGAGCACGCCCGCAACATGCACCAGGACATGCAGGACATGCAGCCGGAAGAGCCGATGATTGATGCGGCCAGCTTCGTGAAGATTGAGCTGGAGGACGGCGAACTGTCGAGCTCGATGGCGGGGGGTGATGTGGGCACCACGACAACCACGCGCCTGCAGCATGGCAACGAGGAGGAGGAGGAGGAAGAGGAAGAAGAACAGGAGTCTCGCGATCGAAGGCAACCGGTAGACAGTAGTGGGGTGGAGGAGCTGCACCTGGCGGAGCTTTATCAAACGCAGCAGCAAGTGTTGGAGCTGTTGGAAAAGCAGCTGCAAGGCGGGCATGTAACGGTCGAGCCGAGAATCGGGGCAATGGCAGCGAATGGTGGCGGGATGGGTGAGCAAACGATGCACGAGGGAGGGATGGCAGTGAAGCGGGAAATGCTGGTGGAGCATCAGCAACAGTACCAGCAGCAGCGGCAGCATGAGGTAGAGGTTAAGGAAGAGCCGCTCGACGATTCGATGGAGATCGACCCGAGCGAGCTGCTGCAGCAAGCGATGGAGGAAGCGGGCGATGGCAACGAGGATAGTGAAGGGGGCGATAAGCAGGTGAGGAAAGAGGACGGAATTTCTAAGTGAACGCGAGTGAACCGAGTCGTTCATTGATGTGAACGTGAATGGGATTTCGGTACATTCGCTCTTCGCAAACAGCAATACCTGTAAAGCCTGTGAATCGGTAGAACTACAGATTTATCCGTTTGTCCTTACGGTTCTGGTTCATTTGGCACACCTCTAATTCATAAATTATGAATAATACAAGATTTATAGATATTGAGCTTCTTATTATTCTTTTTCTTGGTGTAACACTGTATTAACTCTTTCTTACGGGAAATGAACTGGACAAATCCAATAGGAATTTCCAATGAAACTGCCCAAACTTCATTTCCAATAAGAAAGAGTCAAGGAAGTGTCCCACAAGCATAAGAATCCTTGGAAAACCCAACACTAAGCATAAGAACAATTAGTAGCGACCTCGCTACCCTCAATTTAACCTAACCTTAACTAATTCTTACGAATTCTATTTATGAAACCCAATTAATTGCCCTATTAATTACCCTTTTCATTTCATTTCCAGTTTTCTTCATCCTCCAGTGACGATTCATCCTCCCCTTCCACGATGATCCTGTTTCGGTGCGACTACTGTATGAAAATATTCCACTTCCTGGACGAGCTGAACGCTCACATGCTTCTGCACAATGGCGCAAAGAAAGGTAACGCTGCCACCGGACCTATAATGCTCGGTACGGCGGCTGCCTCCAACACACCCGGGCCCGTTCCCACAACGCCATCTTCCAAGCCAATGCCCCTACTAACGTTGGTGCGACCAGAAAGTTCCATCCCACTGTTGGCGAATGGTTACGCGACCAAGGCTGAATCGAAATCACCGCGTAGTAAACCTAAACGGCGGCGCGCAACAACCATCACCGTTGCACCAGAGGAGCAGACGAAATCGATACCCGATGCAGTAAGTGACAGTTTGTTGCCCCCGGTGGCAGCGCCACCGCCCGAGCACGTTTGCTCCAAGTGCCCGAAGATGTTCCGCACCGAGGAGCTGAAGCGTGTGCACGAGGCAACGCACGCAGACGACGAGCAGGCGCACAAGGTGCGCAGCTGCCGCATCTGCAACAAGCTGTTCAAGTGTGAGCTAAACCTGCTGGCGCATATGCGAAAGCATTCGCTCTCGATACACCAGACCGGGCTGGCTGGGGAAGGGGCGGAATCCGGTGCCGGCGATAGCAGTGGCAACGATGAGTCCTGTTCCTCTTCCTCGAACGTTGGTGGTGGTGGTGTTCTAACAGCCGCCGCGTCCCACGAGCTCACTGCTGCACAGAATCATCAGCACTTCTCCCCGGACGAGAGCGATGAGGGTGAGTCGCCGCCGGGTGCGCCACCGTCCGATGTCGCTAGCCCCGAGGGCGGTGAACCGGCGGGAGAGGGAACTGATTCGGCCTCGCTTGCCGTGCTTTCGCGCAGCGCCTTCCGGAAGTGTGAAATCTGTGCCATCACGTTCAAGGATACGGTCGCGCTGGACCAACACATGCTGTGCCATTTCGAGCGCAAGGAGGCGATCGCGTTCGTGCCGCAGACGGACCGCCCTTTCCAGTGTACCGAGTGTCACAAGAGCTTCAAGCGAAAGGACTACCTGCTCATACACATCCGCACGCACACGGGCGAGCGGCGGTACAAGTGCGATCTCTGCTCGAGCGCGTTCGTGCACCCGTCGAACCTGATCACGCACCGGAAGCTCCACTCGAACGAACGGCCCTACCAGTGCACGCTGTGCGGGGCCACGTTTAAGCTGTTCGCGGGGCTCAAGATACACCGGCGGCGGTGCGAGCAGAAGCTACCGAAGGGTGGATCGCAGGAAAATGCCGCCGGTACAGCGGTGCTGTCGTTCGGGCCGGATACGGCCGAGCTGCATGACAGTGGGACGACAGCAGAGCAGCTACTATCCGCTGGCAGTGTGCATTATCCATTCTAAATGGAAAGCCGGATCGGGTGGGTACTGGCAGTTAGTTAGAAGTGAGGCAATCATCGCAAGATTTCGTACCGCGTACGGGAATGAAACATTCCCGGGTAGTAATGTCTGAATTAAGAACAAAACGGCAACGAACTGGTCTATGCACACTATTTCAATTTGCCATACATTGTACGTTGCAATTAACTGCAACACACAAACACACAAACTCTCTAGATTGTGTTTATATTGTGCCGTACGTTTATCATTTGTCATACAGACAGAATCTTACTTTCTTTTAAAGAGATATTTAGGCATTATGAAAATAGTGTATGTAGGCTACTATATTGATATAAAAGTATTCCAGGATATGGGAATACTACTCGATACTCTAATTAAGGGCAATTGTTAGGAAAGATCACAAACAACATATATCTTAAAGCCTGTGATTATAATGGCGCAACCCGAGTGAGCGAACGATGGTACACTAGCTGAACAAATTCTCATGCAAGTTTTGTGATTTTCCCCCCGAAAAGAATCAATTCACTTGATCTAGCAGTAAACGATTCCTTCATTGCTACTTACGATCGCACACACCGATCCGCATTGTCTGCGGACGATGATTTGGGCGATGGATTAAGTATTAACCAGGCACAGAAGGCGGTTTTTGCAAAACTGAAACGATACTGGAATCGCCAACACTCGTTCCTATATTCAAAACACAGAAAGTCTACTTTAGTCAGATCGGATGGAACACATGTTAGTAGGAAATAGGATAAAACACTAAAAAAACATATATAAATGCTATCGGGTAAGACTATTCCTAAGTGAAGCAGAATCGAACGGTTCTGAGCAAACTGAAACACGGCGGATGTGTGTGAAAATGATTTTTTCTTATCATTTTGTAATCATTTTTTCCTACAAAACAAAAACCCTCCATTTTGTGAGGCTTATCACACATTTCTTCCTTTACTGTGGTGTAACACAACACACCAGCAGAAGTGATCTTTCGTTTTTCTCTCGCTCGCCTACTTGTGTGCTCGCAGCCCCCCACACGTTTGCAAATGTTCAACATTTCAGGCGCAATATAGTGAAAGCTAAGTCTACACACAAAGCCTTTTAAAGGGTGCATTTTAGTTACGTTAGCTCTTCCTTTTTATTAAATGCGCTACACTGCGCCAAATTGTGGTTTAGTTTTCTCTAGTCCTTTAAGAGTGGACACATTTTATTTTAAGTTTTTTTTTTTAAATATCTTTTTAAAAGCTCCAGTTCTTGCTAACTGATGTTTTATTGTCTGCTTCAATTGTAAAGAGTTTATAAAATCAGTGATTTTTTTTTAGTTTAAGCCCTTAAGTTTCATTCATTTTTAGGATTACGAGAGCAGAACAGACGTTAGATTAAATTGTAACAAAATGGAAGCGAACACTTGCATTAGTAGTAAGCGTATAGTATAGTAACATAGTATGGTAAATATCCTGCTGGGGAAAAATATTCTGTGTACGTCGAAGCGACTACCATTGTCTGAAACGCGGAGAAGAACAATCTACTTACCTAAAGTGTGTACTAAAGCTATCGTGAATCTAATCTAGAAAGGCCATAGCAATGATGAGAATCGAATAAATCTATATAAATTTTAGACCCATTTGCATAGTTCAGTGTTGTAGTCCGAACGGTTCCGTGAAACAGTCGTCAACTCGAACGACTCAATAACATGCCCGTCATGGGTTCAAACCTATAGAATGGGGACCGTCCTCCCGTAGCAATTCGGCTGCGTGTTACTAAATAATCAAGTCTCGATAGCCTGTAAATAGGGCGGACATGTCCGCGTAGGACGTTTTCCCCAAAAAGAAGATGAGAAGAAGCACGTCCGAACAAAAGTAATCGCGGGATTTTTTTTTTTTTAATTTTACAAAAGTAACAAAAAACCCGTTTTGCACCGTGTACACTCTGCTTCACGGTGCCGTGTGTAACGTGCATTCGTAACGCACCGTAACGCACGTCACACAGCTGTCAAACGGCAACTGTTTACAAATGCAATCTCGCACACGAAGGAAGAAGAACCAAAGACACACACTCACACAAGGAAATCACAATCGTTTGTTGTTTTTTTGCGACGGTCGGAGTTGTTTCGTGTATGTGCGTGTGTTGCGTATTGTTTGCCGATTGTCCCTTGTTCCCTTCGGTCCCTTATTGCTTCCTGTCAATATGCCGACCAGTTTCGTGAATGGTGCCGCTGGTTCTGCTTCACAGTCAGGGACGCATATTGCGCAACCGCGTAAGCTCGCCCGAAGTGTGCGATGAACCAAAACACGACGACTACGACGACGACGACTATTAAGAGGGAAATCACCGTTCGACGCTTTTCCAATACGACGTAGGAAGGCCAGTGCGAGTTCAGTTCCCAGTGAAGCATCACAACGCACGACGCAGTTTCAAGTTCAGAAGGCTGAACGTGCAAGAAACAAAAAAGCACTAGAGAGCGAGAGACAATCCCGCTAAGCCATTCTAATTACCCACACACGCATACAGTCTTTCGAAGGTGCCAAAAAAAGTACAAAGGAAAGTGAAAGGAACACAGGTGGTGGATTGAGAAAACCCCGCAAGAAGAGATGAACACACTTCCGGTTCCGTTCGGTGGTCGCGTGTGAACATCAGGGAAAACGATAATACGCCCTTGGAAGGCCTTTTGTCGTACACAGGGGTCGGTGTCCGTTCGGTCCGGAATCCCAGTGCAACGGTGGACCCCCAGCGGCGAGCCTTCACAATGTCGGCCAGTGCCGGTGGGCTTGGTGGGACGGCCTCGGCCCTGCTCAAATCGCCCCAGACAGCCCTCCAGCTGCTGCTGGAAGAGATCAACTTTCAGCGTACAAAGGAGATGCGGCAGCTGCTAAAGGACGGTAAGTTGTCCCAAATCATTCCACCCCCTTCCAGTGGAGCCAGTGGAGGCGAAGGTAGAAAAATTCCAATTAAAACCCTCCCCAGTTGGGACCATCATCTCGTTTAGGGAGTAAAGGGGCCATGCTGTGAATTATCGATTTTTCCAACAATCGAACCGTCACAGCCAGCACACACCACACGTCGAGTTGATGAGTTCATTCGACGATAATAGGCGAATATGCGCACTGCTCCTTGTTGTGTGCTCCTTGGATTGGGTTTCTTCACCCCTCACACACACACACATTCACGTACGGTTGCTAAGGATCGGAATGCCTGGTCCGTCCATCCCAAATGTCACGTCGTGATGTTTTTGCTTTTTGCATAACTAACCGTCCCCGACAGAAGCAACGGTGGTATGTGTGCACCGGCTTTCTTGCCTTGCTCCTGTCGAAGGATCGATTTCTTGGATTCCATTGGAATTTTACCGATCAACCTGCCATGCCATACGTCCTGGCCGTCCGGCAGCGAGTCTCGCGCAGAATCTCATTAACGCGAATGCGAAAAGCATTGCCAGTTTGTCTTGAATATCATTATCTAAATGCTTCCGCTTGTTAGCATCAGCTTGGTTATTGGCATTTGGCTACTGCTGTTGATGATTCATGGAAGCGGGGGATTTTGGTGCCGGTCGAGGAAAGCAGCGCACCCTTTGATTGGGGATTTTCTTTGCTCGGGTCCAGTAAAACGAAAACGACGATGCAAACGCCGTTCCGTTTTGCGATATATTTATTTGTAAGAAGACCGTGTGCACTGCAAACTGCAGTGACTCATGGTCATGCTGCAAAAGAGCAAGCGTGATTGAAGCGTGGAGCAGCAAGCAGTTGGATCGATTCGCTGCAACAGAAACTCACAAAGGCCATACTGGTGCTTGTCCATCTTAACTAACCAGACGTAACATTTCCGTCGTGTGGGCAGAGATGTGGCATGTCTTTTTCCTTCAAATGGCAGAGATAAAAGCAAAAGCGTGCCGTGCAGATTTCACTGACAATTGTACATACACATATGCGATAACCTTCCCCCAGGCACTGGACTGCAGGTTTGCCTGGACCCGTGTTTGTTTGTTTGTTTGTTTGGTGCATTGTTGAGATGCATCACCATCATCATCATCATCATCAGCATGCGTACCCACAAGTAGCTGCGGCTCCTTTTTGGCTTATCAATGCGCGATATGGTTGGTCGTACGTATCTCAACCGTAGTAGTAGCGCGATTGCTGGCGGGAAGAGCTATTAATCATTGCCTACTGCAAGACGGACAGACAGACCAACAGCGCAGCACCCCCTGTTGTTGTATCCCGAATAGATGAAGATTCTTGCTTTACGTGTTCAGCGCGCTTAGCTTTTTTATTTTCATCCAAGTAGCTGGAGCAAGCAAGCCGTGTTTGCCGGTTAGTTCTGCTATTTCCGTCTCGTACTGTCGCTGTTATCTCACACGTGTATTTTATTTTATTGTATTATTGTTATTGTATTTTCTTTACAATCTTTATTGTTATTGTATTTTCGTACAATAAATGCGTATCAGTAATGGGATGGCTCGGATGACGGGGTGACCTTTAACCTTTTGCCGGTTTGCTACGTCAGTGTGCAGTCCTTTGCTGGATTGCCTTTTCCAGCGGCGGTTGCGTCACTGAAGAAGAGTTTCTTAGTGTTGGGATTGCAATGTTCGCTTTGTTGGACTTGTATAAACAAATTTGTTTATAGAATATTAGAAATTATACAACTGGAAAAGAAGTGTACAACAGCAAAGGTGCGTAACACACAATGCGTATTAAATAATTTCCTTCTATGTGGGGACGGTCCATATGAGGCTTGTACCCACGATGGTCATGTTGTTAAGTTGTTCGAGCCTGACGTAATTTATTTTAAATTAATTCAGTATGACCAACAACATCAATCAATTTCTAGTATCAATTTCTAGTTGCAATCAGATTTAGTTTTATGTATACGTAAAATTCAAATATGATTCCTATTAGGAATTGTTGGACTGGGCTGGGGTCAATTCCCTTTCGAACATTTGCTCAGCATCGAGAACTCAACATTAAGGCAATTTTTGTAGATTGCTTTACTACCATATATTTCTGATTGATATTTTTAGATTGCTTTCGTGCATATTTCCCAAAAAGCGATTTGCATAATAATTAAGAATTACGCAAAATACAGACCATCCAGGATTGTTTGTACAACATTGTTTGTAACAGGTCTGAATGGCCGCAAACTACACCAGACAAAAGACCATGAAGCAGTTGCAGTAGATGATTGCGTTGATTGCACTCTGCCAGACATATAACTGCCGTATTGTAAAGATCCTAAAGCTCGCTGTCCTTTTGGTTGGACGTCAAAGTCTATGAAACATAATTGAAAGTCATCTAAATAGTGTCCAATGTTGTCCTTCTCTTCCCAAAGAGGATTCCGAAACTGAAAATCAATACAGACACGACACGTACAATCTCTTCATTAACTGCAAAGCAGCATATGATAGCATAGCCAGGGTAAAACTGAACGACGCTATGTGCTCTTTTGGAATTCCGGTAAAACTGATAAGACCAATTGCACTTGTCAGGTGAAGGTGAATGGAAACCTATCAGGGCCTTTTGCTACCACCAAAGGTCTGCCCCAGGGGGACGGACTTGGCTGTCTCCTATTCAACTTGGCGCTAGAGTGGGCCATCTGCGACTTGAGGGTGGAGACAGCGGGAACCATCTCCTATAATTCAACCCAGATCCTGGCATACGCTGATGATATAGATATCATTGGTCTGCAGCTCTCCTATTGCAGATAAAAGAGGCAAAGACCAAACTGTTGATGGCAACATCAGCGGCCCTACCAATAACGTAGGCGTGACGTACAGATAGGTGAATGCACTTTTGAAGTCGACCCAAAATTCACCTATCTTGGGTCAAAGGTCAGCTAAGTTGCGCGCAAGGATGCTGGCTGCCAACAGGTCATTCTACAGCCTGAAAAATCAGTTCACCTCAGGTAACCTGTTGCAACGGACGAACCTTCTTAGCCGCGTTCGAGAGGAAGATGTTCAGAGGGAACCTTGGCTCCGTATGCATGGAAGGACAATGGAGGAGCCGTTATAATGACGAGCTATACGAGATGTACATCGACCACCACTGTCGTATCAAGCTCGCCAGGATCCAGTGGGTTGGCCATATTGTACGAATGGAAACGGACGACCCAGTCCGTAAAGTCTTTTTAGGCCGTCCACAAGGACAGAGGAGGCGTGGTAGGCCCAAATTGAGGTGGCAGGATGGCGTGGAGGCGTCCGCCTTTAAGGCCGGTATAAGGTATTGGCAGAAGGGCAGAAGGCGCGAGACCTTGAGCGGTTCGGTTTCGGTTAGTAGAAGACAATTCTAGATCAATGTCCTTTACAAACTCATGAAGTGAAGTGTCTGTCAGTCAGGTATTCATAGAAAAATGGCCGTAGAAATCAGGAAGTCTTGGAGATAAAAAAAACCTGAAGAAGTTGTGAAAGTCCTCACATCGCTCAACCTTCTCAACTATCATCCTTCAATCGCAAACTAACGCTACAACTCTAATCTTCTCTTCCTCCTTCCCAGACGGTGGTTTCGTCGTCCTGCAGGGTACGACCTACTGGACCGACCTGTTCGTGCGCCACTTTCTCTTCCAGTCCGAGCCGGAGCACAGCATCGACTGTGACGATCTGCTGTTCTTCGTGCGCAAAAAGCACATCAAGGGTTCGTCGCGTGCGATGCCCCGGTACGAGACGGAGATCGAGGTGTTTCGGAAGGATTCGCGCAAGCTGCCGATCGGCGACCCGGACGTCGACTGGGAGGAAACCGTCTACCTGAACCTGGTGATCCACCAGTTCAACTACACGCTCACGCTCGCCATCTGCACGCGCACGTCGCCGAAGGAGCTGCAGGTGCTGCGGCGCCACTCGCAGAAGGTGTACGCGTCGCCGAGCCGCCGAAAGATGGACACCAAGGGCGATAGTGAGGAGATCACCTATCCGCACATCTGCTTCATGGTGGACAACTTCGACGAGGTGTTCCACGACATACTGGTGCGCGACGGCGAGATGGTGTGCGTCGAGCTGGTGGCGACCGATCGGGACGGCAGCGTGCAGGGCGTCATCTTTCTCGGCTCGATACGGTACGACGCGCTCAAGAAGGTGTACGATGCACGGGTAAGGTTAAAGGGGGGGGGGGGGGGGGTACACACGATCAATCAGCAGTTCGGTTAATTTCATCCTTTTCTTTTTCACTCCATTTCAGCAATCCAGCCTCGGCTCGAAGGTAGCACAACGAATGTCCTTCGGTTTGTTCAGCTCCGGTGGCCCTCAGACGCGCTGCGAGTTTGTGCGCATGAAGGGTCCGCAGGGCAAGGGTCACGCCGAGATGGCCGTCACGAAACCGAAAGGATCGGGCGTAGAAACGCCTACCAGCGAGCCCGGGTAGGTCAAACGGAGATGTACTGGAGCTCGATTCAAACACGCCAACCAATCCTAACCACATATGCACATGCGCTTTTTTAGGTTCTGTGCCACCGACATGTGGGACTCGGAGTGGGAGGAAGACTGCGAGGAGTACTACAACTATCGGCATCAGCGCCGGCTCAGCGACCCAAGCGCCAACCTGAACAACTTCAGCCGCTACGGCTGGCGCACGAAGAATGCGACCGATCCGGGCGGCTCCGCGTACGGCGGCTCGAAGGCGCGCTCGGAAAACGAAGGGCTGGACTGTCTGGCGAACGAGGTGTCCGAAATCGAGGCCGGTGATTTGCGCGACGGTAAGCCACGAACAGTTGATTGGTTTTGGTGCTCTCTCTCTCTTTCTCTCTCGCTTCACGATCATATAACGCTTTTGTTGTGCGCGCAAATGGGGTTCGATGTGTGACAGGTTTTCTTTTCTTTTATGTCTTGTGTGGTTTATGTCTTGTGTTAATCTAGACGATTCTTGGATTTGGAACAAGGAGAGCAAACACTCTCAAATTTCTGAAAATTAAAAATGGATTTATTCTAAACTGTAAAGAGGAAAATTCCTAATTGCAACTCAGCTCAGTTGCAAGCCCAAGAATCGCATTCGCATCAAAAAAATTCGTCATCATCTACTCTCTTTCACTTCATAAACCATCAGTCCCTCTGTGTCCGTGTATGCATGCAGCATGTGTGTTTGTTTTTGTTTCTAATCGTCTCTTCGGCCAATTCAACCAACGTCTATCGCTTATAAGCCGTGTCGTGTCTCGTGCTAGCTACCAAATCAAAATAATGTTAAATAATTAAAGTGTGGCTACACGAGAACGATGGGCCGTGTGCCCCCGTGTGCACACCTGTGTACCGTGTACAGTATTGCTGGCTGGCGCTTGACTCTTTACATTACATTAATCTTTACTAACCCGGTAGGGAAGCAGGACGATCGCTTAACCTCAAAATTTTGGGAGCCAAAAATTCAAAATGCCAATAGAAGAAGCAGAAAAAACCAAACAAAACGATCCTTTCCCAGGTTCTTCCTTCCCGTTCTTCTTTGCGCCCTTCCTTTTGTGGTGGTTCCCTTTTCCTTCTGTTTTTTTTTGTGTGTGTGTGTGTGTCAATACATTCACTCCACCCTTCCCTGCTCTCATCCAACCCCTCATCCCGCTCCTTTTCTAAGAGTAGTGTGCCCTTGTCGCTAGAAGATTAACCGAAAAGAGTTAACACACCAAACCCTAGTTGCGTTTGTATGCCCGTGTGTAGTGCAGCATCACTGGAAGCCACCAGCGGGGGACGGGGGACAGAACGGAAAGAGCGGGAGACAACACTCCGGCCTTTCCTGTTCCGTTGATCCATCGCTTGGTGTGCTTCCTCTTCCTTGAACATATCCTTTTACAAAAAAAACTACCGTACTATTACATCCTTGTTCGTTTTGTCTTATAATTTTTCTCTCTTTCTCTCTCTCTCTCTATTTATCTCTCTCTTTTATACACCAACGCACACCCACATACACAACCACACATACAATGTACTTCCCTTTGCGGCGCATTTTTCGTTCGGAACAATTTCGGCCCTGTCCACCAAAAAAAATCAAACCAAATCCCAGATCGTCCTGCTTCCTCGTCCGCCAGCATCGTGGACACGTCGCCGGTACAGCAGGGTGGCAGCAGCAAATCGCCCACCGCCAGCAACGGCACGGCGCGGCACCGTGTCGACCCATTAGCGGGTCCTCCCTGCGTCCCGAGCGACAAGCTGGCCGGCTCCTCCTCGAGGACGGCGGGCTGTTGCAGTTGCTTCGGCCGGCCGGGGCGCAAGCGCTGGTCCACCGATGCCGATTCCGTCCAGATGTCGGAGGTGTACGCACCGTGTCCGGCGTGCGGCGGCGGGGAAGCCGACCGGGACGAGGAGGCCGAAACCGGCCGCACCGCGTCGGAACGGAAGCGGCTGGAGTCGCTGGAGCTGCACGATTCGCCCGCCTGTCTGGCGACGGTGTCGAAGGGCCGATCGCCGCTGATGAAGCATCGCAACGTGCTGATCGTGGAGAGTGAGCTGGAGTTTGCGGGTGGTGCGAAAGTGCGAACTGGCCCCCAGCCCAGTACAGCCAACGATAAGGGAACGGTGGTCAAGAAGAAACCCTCGGCCGATGCGCTCAGCACGGTGAAGCGGCGGGAAAACGGTTCCAAAGCGAGCCAGAGCCCAAAAAAGCGGCTCAGTACGCCCGTGTTTCGATCGAAGCGCAGCAACAGCAGTACGGAGACAGCCGACCCGGCGAGCGGTAGCAAATCGGCCAACGGCAAGGCGAAGGCGTCGAACGCGATCAACAACAACACCGGCATCCATCGACGGTCGGCCCCACCGTCCACCGCAACGGAGGCGACCGAGGCGACGGAAGAGTACGAGATGGCAGACGACGCCGTGTCGCTGAACGGCGGCGACTTGACAGCGGCGAACGGCGAACCCTCCACCGCCGCGGCACTGATCGACCCGAAGCAGCGGATCCGGGTGAATGGGCGCGAAGAGTTCCCGGCCGAGCGGAACAACCGTACGGCGAACGGGAACGGCAATCAGGCAGGCGGTGAGAAGCTAGCCACGACGACGGCTGCCACTGTGGCAAACATTAAGGAGCATCGCGAACGACGAACCTCCACCAATACTGTTCGATCGTCGGCGGGTGGTAATGGAGCGGCTCCCGGGAACGGCAGCGGTCGCTTTTCGCTCATCTACCGGCGAAGCAAGTCATCTTCGGCGTCGCCACCGGTCGTAGCCGGTAAAAGGGAGGACAAAAAGGGAAAGCACTCTGGGGTGCTGAGCTCCGATGCGGGGCGTAAAAAGACTCCACCGGTGCTGGGAGTGGAGGGCAAAAAGGAGGCTGAAGTCGGTCCGGTGCCAGCTGCAGAGCAGGAAGCGAAGCCGGAAAAGCCGCCCGAGAAAGAGGAAACGGATCTTTCGACGGGGGCCGTAATCGATGGGGACATAAATGGCAATCCGGACGAGACGACGACGGATGCGAAAACCGAATCGACCGATGGGCAGGAAACGACCGAAGAGAGCGAGCTCAGCAATCGTGCCATCTGGGCGGCACTGAAGGAGCTGCGGGCGAAGAAGGAGTGCTCCACGCTGCCGAAGGTGAAGAAACCGAGCTACAACAGTTTTTACGCGCGGCCAACAATTCTTGCGGACGGTGCCGCTGCTGGACGGGACGGGACGACGGGACCGGACGGAGCGGCCGTAACGCCACCCGCGGGTGTAAATACGATCCCGAGCCGCCGTACGCCCGACGGCACGAACATCTACTACCTGTGCGACTACCATCCGAGGCGGCATCAGCATCACCATGGCGATAAAGGTTGGCGTTTTTGCAGGGCGCATGCTGCGTGTCCGTGTGCTTCTGTCGTTTGTTTGTCACTTTGTGTGCTTTGTGTTTAAACGTTTTAAGAAATAGAAGGGAAGAGGAGTTACTGATAGGATTTAATAACACATTTTGTCTTCTTTCTCCACTTGCTATACTTCCAGAGCTCGACGACGGCGCGTACAACCCGCTGTGGACGACTAAAGGGTTTACGCAAACGTTTCACTTCTGGAAGGAGAACCGCCGCCAGCAGTCGACGCCACTGAACGCCTTCCTCACGTACGTCACGCTGCCGTGGTGGAGCATAGCGAAAGGTAAGGGGAAGATTTTTAAGGCGATAAGAAGGAAGATACTAGTGAAGGGGTGAATTAAGTTTTCGTTGGAATCGATTCCGGCTAGCTCCGAAGTATTCTGTGATCGATTCCAGATAGTAGGTCCGGAACACAGTTTCTGGAATTAGTTGCGGAATTGGTACCTGAATTGGTTCGGGAATCGGATCCGGAATCGGATCCGGAATTGGTTCCGGAATCGGATCCGGAATTGGTTCCGGAATCGGATCCGGAATTGGTTCCGGAATCGGTTCCGAAATTGGTTCCACAAACGGCTTCGGAATTGGTTCCGGAATTGGTTCCGAAATTGGTTCCAGAATCGGTAACGGAATCGGAATCGGCTCCGGAATCGGTTCCGGAATCAGCTCCGGAATCGGTAACGGAATCGGTAACGGAATCGGAATCGGCTCCGGATTCGGTTCCGGAGTCAGCTCCGGAATCGGTAACGGAATTGGAATCGGCTCGGAAATCGGTTCCGGAATCAGCTTCGGAATCGGTTCCGGAATCGGTAACGGAATCGGAATCGGTAACGGAATCGGAATCGGCTCCGGAATTGGAATTGGTTCCGAAATTAGCTCAGGAATCGGAATCGGCTCCTTAATTGATTTCAGAATTGATTTCGCTTGTATTTCTGAAGTCAATCTTGATTCCGTTACCGGAGCAAATTGCGATTCCCAGGATGCTTCCGATTGCGAAGCCGATTCTGATTCTGATTCCCACCACTAAAAGAGACGTGATTACTGATACGCTTGTGCTTGTTTTTTTTTAGATCTTCTGGACCACCGGGAGCAACCGATACTAACGTTTTAAGGGACGCCCCGAAACCGAAGCATGGTTCCATACCAACAGGACCTCAATTATCCTACTACTACTACTACTGGCTCTCGTCGACTCTTGTGGGGCTCAGCATAATGCCAGACGACACGATCGCACCGAAAAAAGAAGGCTTTTTTATTCATTTATTTCGATATACAAGCGGCAGAAGAGGAGCGTGTTTTTAATTCAATCGATCAATTGATCCTAGTCTAGTCAGTTCTGGGGAGTTCTGGCCGCACAGGCAGCAACAGCAGCATTCCGTTCGGTGGGAACACATTTTGTGATAGTAACGCATTCTTTCTTTTCCCAAGTCCCCTTATCTCGTCCCCTCAGAGCTGTTGTCAGCTCCGGAGCTCACTGTGGGCATCTTGCAGCCTTTATCCACGTGTGTTGAGCAGCGGAACAACCAAAATGGAGGGCGTTTAGCTATAGGGTATAAGGAGGAGACAGAGAATAGCGATGGGACGCATCTTTAGCATCTTCGAATCTCAAGGAATCTTTGCAATTTCTCACACTTATGTACTTGCATTTGAATGTAAAAATCATTTTGTTTTTGTACCGTAAGCATTGCGTCGTTTAGGTTTAATGGCGCGTGGAATTGTGTTTTGCTAAATAAGTCGTCGTTTCGTAAGGGTTTGGTGAGTGGCGAAAATAAAAAAAAATGGTGGGTGTTGTCATTAAGATTGATTTGGTTGATTTCTGAAGGGTTAGATTGAGAGTGTGATTAAAAAAAGGAAGGATTATTGAATGGGTAACACTCACACAGCCACGCGCTGCACGTGTATTGAACAGCGATACAGCGAACAAAGTATAAATATAAAAACATTTGCAAAAAAAGCGTACATTTCAAAACATTATTTTCTAAAATTCCCAATACTTCATCGATCCTCATCGATTCCGTCAGACAAACATTTTTCCAGAAATAATCGCTCCGTTCCCTTCATTCTTCCCTCCTTCTTCCCGTTCGGTTTGCTGATAAACCGAGCAAGCGCACCGGAGGGGGATCCGATCCGAAACGTCGCGATCAGCGGCTCTCAGTCGCTAATCAGCAGCCCTAGCGCTCACACAGTGCCGAGTGATCTGTCTCGAACCCTTGGGGAGGACCGGACCGTGTCAAGGGGGGGCCCCTAATCAGTGAGCTAATCAAGTGAAAACCAAAAGCGGGCGATCGAGGAACCGTTCTGTACCGTGCAGCGATAAGAGGCCGTGTGTGTTTGGGTGTGTGGCAGAGAAATGGTATCACCTTTCGGCCGACGACGATCGTCTTCTTGGCGATCGATCGTGCTGCCGGCTTTGCTGTTCGTTCTGCCAGCGTTGGTTGAAAATGGCGAAAGCTGCAGCAAAACCCCGATCGTGGACGGGCGAACGGTCAGCGGTGTGAAGCAGCCGGGCGACAATGGTTACCGGTTGGCCATCCGGGACGAGCCGACCGGGTACGAACCGGGCAAGATCTACAACCGTAAGTATTCCGCCATCCGAAACGGCAAAGTACAAAGGACGGGTGCGCAGCTGCAGACGCATGACGAAATACTACTACTACTGGATGGTGGCAAAGCAAATATGTTCTAATTATGGTTGATGAAAGTTACACACACGCACGCACGCACGGTCTGACGGCACTGGAAGACTGGTCAGACACCACCGTGGAGGAGGAACTAGCGCATCGCTGATAATTTCCTCAACGCAGCGCAACGAGTGCACGATTACAAATGTGCCCGCAATTGGGCGGGGACTGGGGGAAGACGAGAGGGGGATTGGGTGGGATTCTTGCCTTGAGCGGCACGAGGTTAAAGTGTAACTGCGCTCCCCACACGCGCTTTACACATTGTGGGTTTGCGAGGGACACTCATCAATAATAGTTGACGCTAACCTTGTTTGAATTTACAGTCAATGTTAAGAAGTGATTTGAGTTTCAAGCCTATTTTTGACACTCTTTTTGAAGCTTTTTTCAAAGTAATGAGAAACGTTCATATCATATCAATTCAAGAAAGGGGGCCATTAGCTTCAGATTAAGAATACAAATCGGTTTGAAGTCTTAATGAGTACGGTGCAAAAAAAAGCTTTTCCGAGGTGCAACAAGTTTCCATAAAAAAGGTACAAAAACAAAATAGGATCTATAGCCATTAAAACAGTTGACTGGATATTGAACTGTAATTTTGTGACACAAAATGACCACTGAGAGACCTTTCCGCTCCTTACAAAGAGAGCTCTGAGCAGCTCTTAAAGTGAGAGTTCTATCAGTTACAGTGACAGCCCTGAGCTTGCTCAACAACATCAACATAAAGAGTTGCAATCAGAAATTGTGGATTACTTATTGGCCAATTTGCAAAACCACCACATAAAACGCCTACAGAGCGATAGATCGATTCCGAGAGTGCGAGCATTGTAGCATTGAGCGCGCGGAGGCTGCCATGAGCGCACTGAGTTGCGTATTGAGTGCGCAGAGCTGTATTGAGTGCGCGGAGGAGCTACGGAAAGCGCGTGGGGATACAATGCGCGTAGAGCTCTATACGCGTGTTCTATATGCGTGTTCAGTAATTCGGTAGTCATCCTGGAACGACTTTATAGGAAACTGACCGTGATGAAGTACGCTTTTTTAGTAGGTTCGACCACCACGTGTATAAGTGTCAGTCTTTCCCAAACATGAGTTACATGACGACTCGCTACTTTAGACTAAACAGAAACCAAATCCCTCTCAAAAGGTACCTCAAGCTAAGTTAGATTTCCTTACATTGCTTCCAATACCTAAGGAAGACAGCATGGACAGCAGTTTAGATCTTCAAAAAGAACCTTAAACCCATAAACATTGATCAAAAGCAAAGAGACACTAATTTAAATCATGCAAATAACGATGAGCACTTACCTTGTGATGTCAGAATGTTCGTAACAGTCTTCGTAATTTGTAATCCATTGCCATTGGAGGAATGAAATTACAGACATTTCACATGTTTGCAGGTACAGGTACAATAATTATCCTGTTAGAAGTTGCTTCGTGCATATATTCAATAGGATTCTGGGTAGAAGTTGCTTCGCGCATATATGCTATAGAATTCTTGTTGGAACACTGGTATATTGATGCTTTCTTGCAATGGCTCTAGTCTACACGCTTCTTTTTGTCTCCATCACTAAAAACGTCCACTTGCCTCTCAACACTAACACTCTCACGCTCTCACAAAACTAACACTCTCCGTGCAACCTCAATCCTCACAGTGTTCATCGTTGGCTCGCGCACGCATGCGAAGCTGCAGCAGTTCACGCACTTTACGCTGGTGGCGCACGCACGCAACGGCGCCAAGCAGTATCTGGCCGGGCCGCGGCGCGTCGGCCGGTTTCAGCTGTTCAGCGACGCACTGACCAAGTTCCACGATCAGTGCGTCAACACGGTAACGCAGGCGGACGATTTCCCCAAGACGGAGGTGCAGGTGATGTGGGTCGCACCGGCAGCCGGTTCCGGCTGCGTCAGCATCTCCGCCATGGTGTACGAAAGCGAGCAGCAGTGGTTCGCGGACGACGGAGCGCTCACCAAGGTGCTGTGTGAGCATCAGCCCGTGCCGCGCCTACAGAAAGGTGAATGTTGTGCCTGCGATGAGGCGAAGTACAGCGTAAGTGTTAGGTCACGCCACTATCCTATCACACATCCGATCCGGTGTGCACAATAACGACCTCCCGGTTCTCTCTTGCAGCTTACCTTCGAGGGCATCTGGTCGAACGAGACGCATCCGAAGGACTACCCGTTCGCCATCTGGCTGACACACTTCTCGGACGTGATTGGGGCGTCGCACGATACGAACTTTTCCTTCTGGGGTGAAAACCACATCGCCACCGACGGTTTCCGCATGCTGGCCGAATGGGGCTCGGTGCGTCTCCTCGAGACGGAGCTGCGGGCGAAGGGGGCACGCCTCCGCACGCTTATTAAAGCGGCTGGTCTGTGGTATCCGCGCGTGAACGCCAACACCACCTCCAACTTCCGGGTGGACCGGAAGCATCACAAGATATCGCTCGCCTCCATGTTCGGCCCGTCGCCCGATTGGGTGGTGGGTGTGAGCGGACTCGACCTGTGCCGACCGGACTGCACCTGGACGGAGTCGCTGGACGTGGATCTGTACCCGTGGGATGCCGGTACGGACAGTGGCATCAGCTACATGTCGGCGAATGCGGAAACGCAACCGCGGGAGCGTATGCACCGCATCACCACCCTTTACCCTGAGGACCCGCGGGCACCGTTCTATAATCCCCGGTCGGCGGAGATGACACCGCTCGCTCGGCTTTATCTGCGCCGGGAGCGGGTAATGGCTCGCAGCTGCGACGAACAGTTCCTGCAGGCGCAGGTACTGGAGCTGGCGGAGAACACGGAGGAGGAAACGCGCCCCGAGTGTGCGACGACCGAGTACACCGACTGGACGCCTTGTTCGGTGACTTGCGGGAAGGGGATTCGGATGCGCACGCGTGAGTATTTGCGGCCGGATGTGGCGGCAGGGGCACGGTGCAACAGGCAGCTGATCGGGAAGGAGATGTGCGTTGCGGAGGTACCGGAGTGTGAGGAGGGAGTAGCGGGAGAGGATGCCAGTGGGGAGGATATGGGCCAGTCGGCGGCGACGGTCGATGAGGCAGGGGAAGGCGTCGGCGTGTGCCGTACGACGCGCTGGAGCGAGTGGTCGGAGTGTTCGGTCAGCTGCGGAATCGGGGTGACGATGCGGACGCGCACGTTCCTGGAAAACATGGGCCGGAAGAAGTGTCCCCACATCAGTGTTGGTGAGTGATAGTTTCCTCTCGTGGAGGTTTTTTACGATTTCGCTGGGTATTCGCAATTATCAGACTACACGCTTTTCAATATTAACTGTTTGAGTTGATCAAATATCCCATTAAAAAGGTGTCCCCGTTCAAAACATAGCTGATTTTGAAAGTGTGCTAGTTATTCAATATTTAATTCATATTCTTTAAGCTTCAGCTTCAATGGATCTTCAACATTTTGGACAATCTCTAATTTAATCGGAATCTAATAATCTAATAGGATTTTCCAATGTAATTATCCTAAAAGGGTACCATAAAGTCCAATTCTCAGCGCATACAGCTCATTTCTTGCAGAAAGAGTCAAGAAAGTGTCCCTAAATTATGAGAACCCCTGAACAACCCTGTAATGACTCTTCTACTCTAATTTCACTCATAGAAAAGAGTGCTGCGAGATGAGCTTATTCTTTTCAATATTGGATTACATTCCAATTGCAATATACTATTTTCGACAAGAATAGAATAGCATCCTATAGAGATTCATCCGACAATAACGTCTAACTAACAATCAAATGTATCTAATCGCATCTTTCCCTCTTCCCCCGCAGTGGAAAAGCAGAAGTGCATGCAGCCGGACTGCTCGATCACCGACATGGAAGCACCGGATCCGCTCTGCCCCGTCACCGCCTGGAGCGACTGGAGTCCGTGCAGTGCGACGTGCGGCAAGGGCGTGCAGATTCGCACTCGCCTGCTGCTACTGGCACCCGAGGAACAGGACCGCTGCCAGAACCGCATCGAGCTGAACCAGCAGCGCCCCTGCACGGACAAGGCCGACTGTCTGTACGATACGTTCACCGCGCAGGAGATCTGTTCGCAATCGCCGGAAGCGGGCCCGTGCCGGGGCCGCTACCAGCGCTACGCGTACGACTCCACCAAGGGCACGTGCGTACCGTTCTACTACGGTGGCTGTCGAGGCAATCGGAACAACTTCCTTACGGCCGACGATTGCATGAACACGTGCACGCGATCGCGCCTGGAGACAAGTACGGGGTTGCCGCCGGCAGCAGCCACACCGGACCCGTTCGAGGCCCTGCCCGTCGACTGTGTGCTGTCCGACTGGTCGGAATGGACGCCATGTTCCGTTACCTGCGGCACGGGCCGTTCCGAGCGTGTGCGGTCGATCGTTACGCATCCGCGCAACGGTGGGCAGCCCTGTCCGCCGCGCATCGTCAAGCGCCGCAAGTGCACTGGGCCACCGTGCAATTGATGCGGGCTTTCTTCATCCTGCAATTAGTAAAGAAACGGGGGGTGAGAAGCACCAAAAGCACATAAGATGAGGGAGTGAAAGAAAAATACACTTATGCGCCATCCATGAATGACGTAACGCTTGAAGGGTGGGGAGAGGGTGCCATCACACGTTACGATTTGTTACTTGAGGGAGAAGGGAAGTTTAACAATTGTTACGTAACGAGAAATAAAATGTTAGATTTTTGTTAATTCGAATAACAAATGAGTAAACGTTCATTCTTCTTCTTTACTTAACAACCTTCGTGGTTATGGTGGCCTAAAACGGATTTCGCACTTTCTATGTACCACTAAACCGAATACTCCGTCATTGCTAGGGGGCCAGTTCACATCAACTTTACATATCAACACCGATTAATACCAACGTCGGATAATTCCAAAGTTACAGTTTGTATAATTGTTTGTGAGGATGGTGGTCGAAAATTTGCAGTATTGACGTTACGTAATTCATGGATGATGACTTACGATACTTTGAATTTCGGTCCTCGCTGGTAGCGTTTCGATCGGTCGCAGCATCCCTCAATGGTAGCGGAGGGAGTGAGAGAAAGGATACACACTCCGTTCGTCGTCTTTCCTCTCATATGATAAGAGCATGTGATAAGCGATGAAAGGAAAGGGGGATAAGAGGAGGTCGAAAATTAGCGTTACGTACTTGATGGATGATGCCTGATCTGCTTTTCACTACTATTCTTCGAGGTTTCTTTCTTCGAAAGTGGTCCAAACGCCATGCATCGCAGTTCTCCTTTAACAGCAATTATCACGCAACAGTGTTCGATTTTATTGCATTGCGCCATTCACCACCACACCACACCACACAGCCCGGACATTCCGGCTCGAACATTCGTTAATTCTAGCAGCTTTCACTTCACACAACTACTACCCGCTATTGGTATAAATATATTTCTAAACAACTTCTATTGCCCCCCGCCGTTTCTCCCCTTTCCTAGTTGTAGGACGCATTGTTCCTCTTGGGGGGGAGAAGGAGGCGCGGACACAACTGACACAGCAGGAAGGGTGAATTCGTTACAATTTAACTAGTGGTTTTTTGGTAAAAACCGCTCTTGGTTCGATTGCTCTTACAACGTACGGTGCATTGTCTTTTTAGCTGTCTTCTGTCCCTCGAAAAGGGACGTCCGTCTTCCTTTCGCTTGCGCTAATTCTATACTCAATCTCTTCTAGTTTCTGGTGGAGCGACTGTAACGCGTGTGTACACGTCTGCTCCGAAAGACTCTAACAAGCATCGTTTACTTGCTTTTGCGCTTGCTTTTTTGTCTGTGATGCCCGTAATGTTTTCGTTTCATTAAATTCTAGTGCGACCACCGTCCTCCTGTCTGTACACAGAGTTAGAGACTATTGTCTTCCACCACTGGACACACACACACTGTGCCGGCTTGATGCTGTAAGAGCAAAGAAGTGAATGGTTTAATTCTGTTCATTTATACCAGTGCTTTAATTTCTTCAAGTGTTTGCATAAGCTTAGTTCTGAGTAGTTCGATGGATGGGACACACCTAGTTCAGTATCAGTTCAGTTTTCTTTTCCTCGAGACAGATTTGCCTCGCTGGTCGTACCTCTACACACAATATAGCACACACCTAGCAACGCGAAACTATGCACCAAACCATTTCGATCGCACTCCTCCCTTACGAAAGAACACTGGCAAGTAGCGACAATTAATTCTATATCCATCACCAACAATGTACCACCAACACCCTGCCATCCAACTCTACTCATCATGTTCTCTGTTCCCTTTTTTCCCTGATGGTGTTTTTCCTAATGATGCTGGGATAGTTCGACATCCGACATCCCTCATACGCGATGCGGTTTGCGGGGCGATGAGTTTGGTGTCACGCGCGGGCTTGGATTGTCCTCCGACGCCGTCCGTTGGCCCATCGCCGGTGGCACGGTTAGGTTACGCACCGGTGTGGTCGGATACGAGCGACGATTGTTGTTGATGCTTGATTGTTGCTGCTGCTGCTGCTGCTGGTCCAGCTCGTCCGTTTCTTTGGGAAGCGTGGGATAGGAAACGAAAAAAAAAAAACAAAGCAAAATAAAAGGAATTAAATTAATACGTTTAATAAAAAAAAAACACACACACAAAACTGCAACACTGTGCCGGTACTGGGTGGTAAACTAAGAAACGCAAACTAAACTACAATAATGGTACGCGTTATGAAGCAATGGGTTAAAAGTTTCTTTTTCTTTTGTAACCAACGAATAGAAACAAATGAAACACAGAAAACAACACAATGAGGTAGTGTTGGTCGGACGCAATCGCTCTCCACTTTTGTGTCGTCCCTCTGTCACTGTTACGATACTGAAACACACACATCAATTGGTACATGAAAGAAATACACTACACGTAACGGGAACACACACACGAATGAAAGAATTCAATACCATTAAAGTTGAGAAACGAAATTTGTTAGATCGATCTACACTAAAGAGAGAGAAACAGAGAGGGAAGCTTAATCCTAACCTGTTAGTAGTAAAGGTACACACCAACGATACAAAAGTCATGCTGATCAGTTCTAACACGGTAAACGCAATGCTTTTCGCTACACTTTACATATGTGCTTTGTATTGTCTTCAGACAAACAATAACAACAAAAACCCTGTGTGCATATATCATATATCTCTGTAGGGAAAGTTAAAGAAGGTTAATAGTATCCAAAAACGGGTTCAAATCTTCAACAAAAACTAAAAAATACCACAATTATAAAAGGGAGGCATTCGCAGACGCATTTGGAGTACAGTTTTTTGTTATGTTCGAAACCACACACATAAACGACACACACACACACACACAATAAAAAGGGGGGAGTAAAATGGGGTCTTGGTTCGCCGGATACACGTTACTAACCTTCGACAGGTGTTGTGGTGGTGGGTGGGGAATAGAGTTCGTTTTAAGCAATATGGATAACACATATGCACACTTCGTTATATATTACGCATACACTGAGATGCACACCACATTGCGCAGATCATTCAGACACGTGTAACATAAAGGCCGTTAGGGGCGTTGATTAATGACACATTTACTAAGGGACGAATCAGTGCGTCCCTGTCCCACGACTCGGTGGTGGACTGATGCGGCTAGGGATCCGTAATATTTTCTTCATTTTCTCACCAAAATAAGCAAAAACTGCTAATTGAATTTCGTTTTCCATTTAACTACATTTTCATTCCAGTTCCAGTTGCATTTTCAAAACATTGCAGCATAATTCTGTTGTTTTTTTTACACACGACTTTTGCTTTTCTTTCCTTCCCATTTTGGCGTTATTCAATCATACTCAATCTAGCGGGTTACACTGCACTACATTACACACTTTGGGATTAAACCAATTGCGGGAAGGTTTCAAAACGAGTAACAAATGATTACTAACAGGGATTAAATGATCGCACACATACAGTCACACACACACACACACATACGGTTTCATTGGATTGATTTTACACGCTACTTCCTGCCTCTTTCTTCTTCCCATAAAAAAGCGCATGATTTTGCTTTACGATCGTCGAACTGCGCTCAAAATTTACTTACTGCTTTATACAACTAACTTTACTCTCAACTGTGTGTGTAAGTGTGTGTTTGTATATAAATATTTCAAACCTACTGGGACATGGGACATATTTTTACATGTTGCTTAATTTCTCCCCAACTAGCGCCGCACAACCGTTTTACAAATTGATCAACTTTTCTGTTTCCAACATGCCGGCTAGAGCACGTGCAAACAATTAAAACAAAAAGCAGATGATTCTATAAAAATATTATCCATTGCTCAGAAGCACACACAGCACACAATCGTGACCTACATGTCCTCTGTCTAGTTGGCAACGTATTGATACAGCCTGACGATCATGTAGGATCGTGAAAGTTGTCTTGGTAAGTGATGCTCCAGCATATGATCCTTTCACTAAGGACATTGATCTACTGTTGTCTTGCTAATTCTTTTGTCTCACGTACACTGCCACACACACACATACACATCATACTAAGTTTTGTGTGTACGCGTGTGCCTTTAGTCTAATCCGCGGATCTAGCTGTTACGGGTTTCACGTTTGAGCAAACTCCCCTTCGCTACGTGTACGGTGGTTTAGCGATACATACACGCTTGCGAAGTGCAACAACATAATCAACATAATAACACATACAAGAACACGGTACACATAGCACACAAAAGAAAACGATAACAACTTACAGGGTTTTCAATGATATTATTGACATGTTCAGCGAGTTGTTGATTCGTTCGGGCATATAATTGACACTTTCAGCGAGATATTGAATTGTTCGTAAGCAGGCGTTGACAAGTTCAGCAATTCTGTAATGTTGTCATTTGTTTTGTTTACACACTGTGCCGCAGGGTTCAATTTTTCATTCTGAAAAGTCCTAAAAGTAGCTAATAATCATTTCCCAAGCTGTTTAATTCATGAATTAGTTAAAACAAACATATTTTTACGAAAACCGTTTGTTTACCTTCTGATGAGAATGATCCAAGCTGCAGTCCAAGGGGTACGAAAGTGACAGCTCTTAGTATCGCCGAACTTGTCAACGCCTGCTTCCGAACAAATCAATATCTCGCTGAAAGAGTCAATTATATGCCCGAACGAATCAACAACTCGCTGAACACGTCAATAATATCATTGAAAACCCTGTAACACGCTTAGAGAGTAGTCGGAGAGCACAAGGAAACCACGATGACAAACAGTTAGCACAAAACGGATCGAAAGGGAACTAAAAAGATAAAGAAAGGAGGACCCGTTGGTCCAAACACACAAACGAAAGCACATCTCTAAGGTAATGATGATTAAGGTGAAGAGTACTCGGTGTGTTTAGTTATTCTAAATTCCTTCTAAATTCTTTCCCACCACTAATCTGTCCTACATTAAGCAACTCCGTTCAGTGGATAGTGTTTTACGATATAGAGGTGAAAAAGGGTACGACGAGTACACTCTGTGTACTGGAAAAAACAGGGAAGCATTTCCAGTGCCGCAATGGACGGGATGTAGGGCCAACCAGCACTACATCTCTCTAAGGGCATAATACCCGTGTACCAGAGCAAAGAAAAGAAAGCAAAATTTTATACGAAAGCGGCTTCCCCGGCGAGACGAATGCAGCCCCGTTTCTGTGTTACATGAGAGGATGGGCTGCAGCTAAAGATAGTAAGGGTTCGCTTCATTCCCCTGGCGTAGAAAGGATTGCATTTGCGAGTTTAACAGTGTTCATAGTAAAGCGGTTATCGTGTTGTGCCTTATTTCCGTTTTCCTTCCCCCCCTTCCGAATGGTACTACAATTAACTCTCGACGCTGCTGACGGATATCCTTTAGCTCGAAGATAAAACCCCAACAACGGATACCAAGCATCGTCCCAAACCCTCTCTCCCATATTAACAACCAGTGCGCGACCTCGTCGTCTGTGATCTCGCGCTTACTAGTGTGCGGCAGCATTGTGCTTTCTGCTGCTGGCACGCGTTTGCTTTCTGTTGATCGATTGCTGCTGCTGCTGCTGCTGGGCGGACGTCGCTGCGCTGTTGTTGTTATTGGTTAGACTATGCGTACCGTTCTTGTTATCGTGACTGTGATGGTGATGGTGGTGGTGATGCTGTGGAGGGTTCGTACCTTGTGATGTCATTACTGGCTTCGGTGGGTAGGGAATGCGGAACAGCTCAATCTTCAGGTAGTCGCAAATTTCCAGACACACCTACGGGGCAAAGGGGAAAAGTAGAATGCGATTAGTACGTAATATGGGAAGAATTTGTATTATTTATTTATTAATTTTGCTGTCAATTCATACCTGCCCACAGTACCGGATCAGATCGACGGTACACCAGAGCAAACAGAACCACAGGACGTAGTACTCTGGCAGGAAGCTGTTGAAGTACTGGTTGAGGAACAGGCACAGCGGCCCAATCAGTCCCCAGTCAAGGTACTCCATTTCGCTCTTTGTCATATGGGCGACCTAAAATTAACACGACAAAAAGGAGAATTAATCAATGAGTAGCAACGCGACGTGTGTGTGTGTAAAGCAGCGCACTTGGTTTCGTCATCACTTACCACCAGCCGGTTCGTCACCTTGGCCGTAATCATCCCGAACGCCATTATGTACAGGGCGGGATGGTTTTCGTAGATCTGATCCGTCGATTTCTGCGAGATCACGTACGCCGGCACTACGACGAACAGGAACGGGATGATCGGCGATAGTACGCTCGTGCCCTAATGGTATTCCAGCAGCCACAGCCGGGGTGGTAGTAGAAGAGATGCATGATGGTGGTGGGCACAAGGCAAAGGCCCCAGCAATACAGGATTTAAAAAAAATAACCGGCAGATTCAGCACACACACCACCATATCAGGGGGAGTCAGAGGGAGGGAGAGAGGCAGAGAGAGTTGTTGTGTAGCGCACCGATGCATAAAGAGGATCATCGAATGCATACGGTGGGTCGGGGGGTCAGGGGAGGAAAAAACAAAAAGTACTCCAATTAGTTGCGATATGGAAGAAAGCACACTAGACCACAATGTCAGTGAGAAAAGCGGAAAAATGAGGATAGTGTGAGGTGGAGGGGGAAGAGATGGACAGTAACAGTGTATGCACACACACACACACGTACACAAACTCGCACACAGACACACATACGAGATGCCTAAACACGCGAGCGTGCGAAAGGACAGCGTGTACACTAGTGATGGGAAAAATGAAGTCGGAATCGATTCCGGCTAGCTCCGAAGTTTTCTGGAATCGATTCCGGATAGTAGGTCCGGAATCGGCTCCAGAAATGGTTGCAAGATCGGCTCCGAAATCGGCTCCAGCATCGATTCCGGAATTGGAGCCGATTCCGAATCCGATTTCGGAGCCGATTCCGAAGCCGAATTCGATTCCGGAGCCGATTCCGATTCCGGAGCCGATTTCGATTCCGGAGCCAACTCCTTATTCGACCCCGGAACCGGTTCCGGATTCGACTCCAGAATCGGATCCGAAATCGGTTCCAAAATTGATTACAGAATCGGCTCCTCAATCGGTTGCAGAAACGGCTCCAGCATCGGCTCAAGAATCGCCTTCGGATTCGACTCCAGAATCGGTTCCGGATCCGACTCCAGAATCAGCTCCGAAATCGGAATCAATCCCAGCATCGGCTCCGGAATTTATTCCGAAAACGGAATCGGATTCGGGTAGGTCTGATTCCGAGCTCCCACCACTAGTGTATACTTGTGGTTGTGTGCATGTGACTATCGGGGGGAAGGATTAGCAAAAAGCATTAAAAGAAGGTGAAGGGAAAGGATGCGCTTTCTTTTATTGGACGTTTGTTAATGGATGAGGTGTGCCTATATTTAAATTTAAGAAAAACACAAACAATAAAAGGGATATTTGTTCTAGCAAAAATACAAAAAATGTGAAAGCTAATGTTGTGTAAGAGAAATCAAAAAGTAAATTAAAAGATGAAAACACTAACAAAACTAACACAAGAAAAGTGTTATTTACACTCTTTGTGGAGACATGAATATCAAGCATTTGAAACATTGACATGGAAAATTTGAACTTAGTTAAAAATATATATTTTTTAAATTATTTTGCCAAAACAAATAAATTATCCATTTGAGTGTGTTGGTTTTTGTTTTCCTTTTAACCGAAGAATGGTTAGGTGAATGATGCCAATTTTACAGCGTATGAATATGTGCATTTTGTCTGTGATTTAGTTTCTGAAATAGGGATAGGGGGAAGGAATGAAGTGTAGCTTTAAAACTGTTATGACCGTGTCACCTTAGGTTAAGGGTTTTTCGTAAGTCTTTAGAGCGATAAAGGTTGTTCAATAAATTACTATCTTCTAATTAGATCTTTGCGTAGTTATTTGCTGTCCGTTTAATTAGTTCGATACCTTAGTCCATCAATTAGTCCGTCATTTAAAATATCGTCAGAGAAAAGCTAGTAAAAAAAACCCGCCCACTACTGCCTTTTTGCTGTTTTCCCCGGTTTTCTTATTAGTCCAATTTTAGTGTTAATTTTTCAGCGAAATGTAAATAGTACTTCGAGCTTCTTATTGGATTTACGCTTACGATATCGAACCAAGGCAAAATATAACTTTGTTATTTTCTTTTTTTTTCCTTTAGCTCAACGCTTATGGGAGATTCTCAGCCTCTCTAACGCATTGCATAGCTGCTACCGCGTACCGCTACCGATCAGCTTGTTGATTGATAAAGGGCAAAAGGTAATTGATTTACATTAATCAAATTGAATGATTATATTAACCTTGGCTTAAGGACGGTGGGCCGGTTGTGGATGCAAGAAGCGATTGATTCGATAAAATAGGTGTGATAAACCGTTTCGTATGGAGGAGGGATGACAATTTAAAAAAAGTTAAAGAAATGTAAAATCAAAACATAAATGTGAAACTAAATTTCAAGATTTTACAATTGATAATTTAAGCAAATAAATCACATATACAAAATATCTGTTTGAACACTATATCTACTGATCGGAGAGAGAGAGACGATAGAAAAGGTGATCAACAAACGATCGATGCGGTTTAAACGGACAAAACAACAACAACAAAACACACAAACAAACAACAGCATACAAATCGTTAGCATAACACTATCGAGAGCCAGCGAAAGGGAGCAACACAGCGCAGTACTATTAAATCAAGCAGGGGGAGGACAATCCAAACACTTTCCCGGACAACGTGAATCAACCGAAGAAGAAGAAGCAAGATCGTTAGCACGTTATTGCACAAGGGACAGAACAAAAACACATGAAGAACTCGCCAACACGTGTAACAAATACAACAGGAAGTTAGTATTATGAAAGGACCAATCTAACAATTTTCACACACATACACACACACATATGTTAAGCTCACGCAAACACACACACACATAGATTAGTGGCCTTACAGCGACAGTAGATCCATTTTTGCCCACGCCACCGGTAAAGATAACGGACGCGTTCTGATAGGCGAGCAGTCCGAACACAAACACGGCAAAGTAGAGCGGGACCGTCTTTATGTCGATGCCCCCCATCAACGGTAGCTGTTTTTGATTATTGTTATTATTGTTGGTGGGGTCCGACGGGCGGAAGGGTCGGCATCCCGTTGGTCGGTTGTGTTGGAGGGGCCCGGCGGCCATGTGGCGTGGTTGTGTGAGGTGTTTTTTAAAGTTAGCAAGCCCAATTGAAGTATTGGAGATTATTTATTTTTTGTTTTGTTACAACACACGACAGCCAAAAGATAAAGAAATTCGTAGCAGTAAGGAGGGGGAGGCGCCCCGAAAGACCGAGTTTTAGTGGCGAGAACGAGATAAGAAAGCACACGAGAGAGAGAGCGCGGCAAAGAGAGAAGAAAGAAAGAACAAGAAAACGAGAAAATAAGTAAAATGAGATAAAAAAAAAGGAAGAAAGAGAAAAAAACCATTTCGATTAAGTATGTAAGTCAAAATTGCAGAAGAGAAATAAAGAAGAAGAATAAAACAAAAACGAGAACAATATAAACGACCTAGAGAGAGACAGTTATTTAGTGTTTGGGAAGAATGATAAAAGTGGCATATAAACTGGAGAAGAACGGTAGTGAAAAAACCCTCTTTATAAAACACGACACAGAAAACTTATCAATGTTTGAAACAACCTCCCCAACGCAGCATAAAAAACAACAAGGAAATATATTCGGTTGGTTATAATAATTGCACATAAAGTAAACAAACCACACCTAACCGACCATGTATTAGATAATTGCGTTTTTTTTCCATTGCGTAAAAGTAAAGATGCCACCCACATTAGTACAATTGTGTTAGAAACAATGTATGTGAGAGTAAATGATGACTTAAAGAATAGAGAAAGTAAAAAAACACAGGAGAGGGAAAAAAAGAAACAGGAGCATAAAGGAGGACACAGGCAAAAGGTAAAAATGCTCATCCCAGCAGCAGGGATTTGCCATACAAAAAAAGGTAGCTTAAATATAGGAAATGGGCGCAAAAAAACGCAATAATAAAGTCGCTTACAGCAACGGTGGAGCCGTTCTTGCCGACGCCACCGGCCCGAAAACTCTGGCAGAAGGTGGTGAACACTTGCACGAATCCGAACGTAAAGATCGCACACACGGCGTAGTTCCAGCTGCCACCGAGGAGCGGCATCTAGCGAAGGAGGAGGATCGCCGCAGCAGGATCGAGCAAACGCGCAAGTCGAAAACACGCACGCACGGGGTTTAAAAGTAACGGATAAAAGGGGATAAACCACGGGGGAAGATAACATAGAAAAAGGAAACGGAAAAAAGAAGCGTTAAAGTAGTAACACACACAAAAAATGGTGAAAACAAAGATTAGAAACACTGAAAAGTATAAATAAAACATTAAAATACATAAATTTAAACAACGAAAGAGAGGAAGTGAACAGCAGTTATCGACAACAGCGCAAATTACCGCAGACATCATCATCATCATAGCAACTTGGGCAAGGCGGCGCGGGAGAACCGCAAAACATAACAAGAACACGACAAAACAGGGCAAACATTGCACAGGCATGCATGCAGCAGCAATAGCAGCAGCAGTAAGACTGTCGTCCCCCAAAAACCCAGTTTCAGACGCACAACAAACTCCATTCCTTCTTATAGATAACAACCACAGCAAACAACAAACGACACAAACAAAGACAAGTAGTTTAGTTGGAGTTTTCATGCAGAACAGTGTCCTCCCTCCGTACAGATCATGCAGCATTGCGGCAAAACGGGAAACACAAACACGCATGTAAACACACGCATGCAATCGATCGAGAGACAGATGATAAGAGAGCTGAAGAGTTTCGTCTTGGTCAGAGAAATGTCTTTTTAAGGCCATTTAAGGGCTGTCATGTAGAAAAATATTTAAAACAAAATGGTAATTTTTTTGTAGAAAGTCATGAAATCATTGCTTGAACACGAATCTTTAAAATATTGTCAATTAAATGCTTTCATCATCGGCACTTGTAAAACGGATACAGGAAGATGGGGGATAAAATTGTCATGGAACAGTGAGAGAAAGAGAGAAGAGGTTGTTGGGTTGGGTTGGGTTGGGTAGGGTTGGGTAAAGGTGGCGAATGTTTGATGAACTTACGGCGACCGTGGATCCGTTTTTACCGACACCGCCGGCACGGATCACCGAGAAGAACTCCAGCAGTGACCAGCCACCGCACAGGATGGTCATGACGGCCATCGTGCTCCACAGTTCGAACTGGCCGAAGATCTGCCACCGCGCAAACCGTTCAATGTATGTCGTTCGAAAGGTGGTATACAAACGGTAGGACAAACGGGGGGGTTTGTTTTTTGTGGGAGGGGTGGCGAAATGTGGAAAGAAATTGTTAAAAAATAGAGTAAGATGTTAGAAGAAGTACTCTTTTGGTGGGCAAAGGATGGAATCAATGAAATGGGTACGGTGTTGGTTCCACATCGAGCAAAATTTTATTCCACGTGTGTCAATATAGGGAAAGCTTCTTTTTTAATGTTCAATATCTAAATATGGACCAATCGGAATAATTTCAAGTCGACACAGCATGGTTTTTTTTAGGAAATTTACACGCCAATTGTAGAGAAAAAATGAGACATGAGAAGGTTGTGTTCTATGCTATTCTACTTTGCGGTTTGAATTAACAATTAAGTCCTCTGGATATAGATGAAGTTTGGTGTTGCAAAACATAACAGTTATTTACTTCATTTCACAAGGAGACAACATTCGATGGGCATAATTTCTGTTAATCACAAGACAAAACTTGATGTTGATAAGAATTGCACTCATTGCACTCAGTTGGAGTTATCTCTTGATGTACCCAACATTTTAAACACAAGAAGCAACATTTATAGCTCATGTTTACAGGGTTTTCCAAGTCACTTTCGAATGTGCACCTAATTACAGTCTTTCCCCGATTTACGCAACACTCGAATTACGCGATTTTATAATTTTGACATGTCCAACATTAGTCAAAAGCAAAATAAATTGAACTATTGTTGAAAGTGATGGATATAGTTTGACCATGCTAGATTGAGATTTCTATGGAGATTGACAGATAGGTAGTAAGGGTTGCTAAGGACTTTTTATGAGTTGCTAAGTAACATTGGATTCCCTAGCTGTCAAATGAAAATGTGTCAAACTACACTGAACGGACCGACCTGTAGTAATTATTGACCCTTGGTTTTTACACATGATTTTCAACACATCACAAAGAACTGTCAAACACAATCCAGCTTAAGACGTGTTGAAAATCATGCTGCAGAAATTAAAAATTATGACGTTGAATACCAACGTTTACATTCGAAACTGCCTTGGAAACCCTGTATATATTACAGGGGTTTCCGAGTCACTTTCCAATGTCTACAACATTTTTCAATGCTTCCGAGATGTTTTTCAACAGCTGTCAAATGTTGTAACTGCATCACAATAATGTTTCAGTTCTTCCACATGATTTTCAACACGTCTCAAGCGGGATTGAGTTTGACAGTTCTTTGTGGTGTGTTGAAAATTATGTGGAAGAACTGAAATTTTATTTTTTAGTAAATATACCATTTGTCAGCTGTTGAATAAGATCTAGCAAGTGGTGAATAATGATATGCGCATTCAAAAGTGACTTGGAAAACCCTGTAAATCGATTGCTATGACCATCAAAATTAAAAACCAACCTCAACTCATTCGTACGAGCGTACAATTGTACCGATTGCCATCTTCGGCTGTGTGTACCAAAACGAAGGGAGACACTAGCGAGCGGAAAGAAAATCGTACGCTGATAACACGGACAACTCTCAACCCCAATCAACCCTATGTTTCAACAGCATCGACATACTCGCACCACCAACCCAACAGTCATTTCAAATTGGACCACTAAATCAAACCACTCCCCTGCTTTACTTCTTAAGCTCAGCGAGCATGCCACACATTGCTTGTGCTTATCATACATTGCATTATCGACAAGCGCCATCACACCATTCGGAATGATAACAATCCCCCCAAAAAAAAACCTCCACTCCCTAACTACCGCGTATTATGCGCGGCCACTAGGGTGCGAAAAGTAAGACAGGTGGAAGAAGCACACTGCTTCGTTTTGTGCATATGTGCGTACGGGCGACTTGTGGAGTAACTCGTGGTGTCCGTAACACGGTGATGTGTACTTTGGACACGTACAGCGCGCGATAGGATGCGTCGACACACACTATGCGCCAAAAGATTGGTGGTGGTGGTGATGGTAGTCGCGCTGCCTAACCCTCAAAAACCGTCAAATCAACAAACACATGCGCGAACGACAAAAAAGAAACAAGCATCAGAAATCACGCCATGTGCTTTGAGACGCACAATATCTAGAGCAGGATGCCGAACGGGTTTGTGCAGCTCGTGGCTCGACTTTCCTCATACAGAGCTTTGCACGATACAGCTTCATTTGCATAGTGTGAGAACACGGACTAATGAAAACAATAACGCAACGAAACACACTTGCCGTCTACACACAATGCAATGGCGAGCTGTAATAGCGGCCTATTCCCATTGTCAAGGCGGCGTGCCCCCACTTCGGTGTACTGTGTGTCGAGCATAAAGGGCAGGCAGCTGTATTGCTGGCCGAACAGATTCGTCTGATACGAGCGGAGCATTAGTTTTATTTTCCCTTTGGTTCATCTAGCCCCGGTTCTGTCCCGGATCGAGCGGGCAACAATTGTGGCTAATAAAGTGTAGGTGCAATTTGCACATATCACACCACCACCCTTCTTGCACTATGTGAGGATGTGTGTGCAAAATTAGACAATAACAGTGGCAAACGAAAAAAAAACGGCTTCGCAACTATCTAATATATAGCTGCTGCTGCTGCCGCCAGAGTCAAGGCCCAATCAATCAAGGGTGAGATCATGGTCACCATTTTCGAGTATGTGTCGTGCAATTTCTTTTTGTTTAGTTGGGCTGAGAGTTTCCCTTTCGACCTGAACAGAAGCTGAACCAAGGAACCCGGACCACGAACTGCTCTCAATACTGCAATGCTGAAATGAAAACGGGGGTTTTGCGTTACCTTTCCCACCAGCTCCCACCCGGCCCTTACCTTCGTCATCCAGATCGAGGGACCGAAGATGGCCGATATCATATGAATGCCGATGATCGTGCACTGGGCCTCGGTTACGTCGATGCGCCCAAACCGGAGCGTACCGGACACGTACGTCTGCCAGTGGGCACAGTAGAACAGTGTCATCGCGCAGAAGCACTGGAAAAACATCCACCGCGGGTAGAAGCCGAGCTGGACGGAGATACAGGCCGACAGGGCGACAAACACGGTCGAGATGGAGTCGCACCCGTGATCGAACAGCTCGCCCAGCGGCGAGGACGAGTTGGTCCGGCGCGCCTGCTTGCCATCGATCGCGTCCAGGCTTTGGTAGATGAACAGGCCGATGCCGCACAGGGCCGACGACCATCGCGGGGGTTCCTCACGGCCGGTGGGGCTGTAGCTGTAGGTGATAAAAATAATGGAAGGTTTTTGTGTTAATAAAATGAACTTGTTTAGAAGAATAATCGGGATTTTTTGCTTTCTTTTTGAACGTTCATAGTTTTTTAAGTTATTCATAGTTCGTGAAGAATCTCCAATCTCGAGAAGAGAGAGAAAATATCACAACTTCTGCTCTAAATAGCCATTAAAACTAAAATAGAAGGTGTGAATTGTAATGCTAATGGCTCAACAAACAAAAAACGACACCACAAGGCAACGAAATTAATACAAAGGAAAACATCAACATCCATCCAGCGCCACCCTCAACGCCACAAAACAATTGCAACACGCGGCGGGAAAGTGAAAATTTCCTATCGATAGATAACACCGAACAAATGCTCTTCGTTTCCCCGACACAAACCCCAAAATACATCTCGACTAGTGTTGGGTACATCTGATTCAGATTCGTGAATCTGAAAGAATCTTTGAAATTATTAAATACAGTAGAGCGTCGATTATCCGGGCAGCTCGGGATCGGACGGTTGCCGGTAAATCGATTTGCACGGATAATGGTCCAAGAAATGTCAAACGCATATAAAACATATGAAATTCACCAGTTTTATTATTAATTCACCTAGATTCAATCGATTAATCGTTAGTATAATATTATTTTAATCAATAACTGTAGGTTTAACTACTGTTCATGAACAAAAATGAATTTCGAAAATACCATTAGACACTACAGAGCTGCACAAGAAACTGGTTACCCAATTGACTATCGCTGCAAACTTTCGCCGTACGTATGAACAGCTGTCAGATTTATGCGCACGGTTAAGCCGCCCGCCGGTTAATCCGTCCCCGGATAATTGACGTTCTACTGTAAATCTGAATCTCGGTTGCAAAGATTCATGAATCTCCAAAGATGAATCCCGAAAGATTCGTCAGTTTTCAAATGATTCGAATATCTCAAAAGATTCACAATTATCTAGGTATTCATGAATCTCAAGGAATTCTTAGATCTCCAAAGATGCATTCTTCTACTTGGTTCGTAGCAACCTAGGTGGTCATGCCAGTCTATACATGCTTTCGAGTCTTCTTGGCAAGTATCACGCAGCTAGATAGTTTGTTTTGCTACGGGGAGACGGTCCAATACAATATTTTGAAAATCGGGCATCTCTAAAGATTCATGAATCCCTCGAAGTATATGAATGTTAATGGAGATTCATTTATCTTTTGAGATTCATTAATCCTTGGAGATTCATGAATGTTTCGAGATAGACAAATCCTTGGAGATTCATAAATCCTTGGAGATTCATAAAACCTTGGAGATTCATAAATCCTTGGAGATTCATAAATCCTTGGAGATTCATAGAACCTTGGAGATTCATGAATCCTTGGAGATTCATGATTCTTTCGAGATTCATGAATCCTTGGAGATTCGCGAATCTTTAGAGATCCAAGAATCTTTGAAGAGTCGATTCGAAATTCGAGTCAGTCATCACTGTAGATTCATAAGAATGACTCTCAGCGAAAGATTCATGAAACCCAACACTAATCTCTAATTCGACGCATATCAATCTTCTTCGCGGAAGCACCGAATACCGCGATCAAACTTTCCCTCCCTGTTGCTTTTTTTCCGCTTGTTGCGTGTGAGAGTGTTCGTTCACTTTGCGTTTCCAATCAAACCCACCCTCCCCCTCTTTCCTACACAAGCCAGCAAAGTGGCACATTACGGGGTAGGTTTTGAATGGGGAAACAAAATAGTGGAAGAAGGATGTGGCAGACAGCGCGCGCGTGTTCATGCTTTGGGCGTGGAATTTTCGTGCGAAAAAAAAAGAAAAAATGCAACCGCTAACGGTGCCCACCGCCGTTTTGCCGTTTCCTTGGCAACCGCATCGCACCCACACGCACATTCGCGCGTTCGAGATGGATCGAATTTTGGGAAATGCTCTGTGCATCGAAATTTTCTCATTTCGTCTAAAATTGCGTGGTGTGCGTAGCTTAAAAATAAGCCACAATCGTAGGAACTAATTGGTCGTATTGTTTTCTTATCAAGCAACTCGCGCTCTTGCCCCAAAGAAATGTACAAATATTAAATAGCGCCAACACAACGGCACACACACACAAAAAAGGCCAATTGCAAACATGATGTCCGTCCCTGTTGAACCATGACGCGGCTAAAAACATAACTCTTCTCCGCGTACGTTTTCAAGTGCGTCGCTCGCAGGGCGGCGCGAACCAGCCAGGAAGGTGCACACACAGTGCACACTTGGCGCAAGGTAAGAGCCTCTCCCCGTGTCTCCGTTCGGTTCGGTTCATTTTCGTGTACTTCGCCGTTAGCGTTGCCTACTAGACACACGGCTGCCTCGCCTCCTCTCTCGTTTCCCGTCGTTCGCTCGTTTTATCTGTGGATGATATACTTTGCGAAATTACATAATTGCCACCACGCGCGCCCTTCTCATTCGCTGCCCGTCCGTCATGTGCTCGGATTGCTCCCCGAATTGCTCGTGTGCTCTACGTCTACGTCTTTCCCGTTCAGAGCAACTGAGTTTTTTTGTTTTGCGTTTGCTAGAGACACTACGACTGTAAAGCGAAGATGTGACCCTTTGCCTCCAAGAAAGATGTGTAAAAAAAGGTGTAAAATTAATCCCATCTAATGTTCGTCACTTACGAGATCAGTATGAGCGTGGTGGCGATATTGATCGCCAGGCCGACGATCGTGATGAGATTGGGGGCCAACCAGAGCGGCACCTTCGAGACGAGCCAGCACCACCAGGGCTGCAGGAACGGATCCATCAGGCTGACGTTGGTGCAGGAATACTTGTGGTCGTACAGCTTCTTCAGCTGCGCCGCGTGCAGCAGCTTTTGTTTGTAGAAATACATCGTGTGTGTGTGTGTTCTTCGAGCGGGGGTGCTGCAGTTCTTTAGAATCGGTTCACACTCCGCGCGATACGGTTCGCCGGGAAGGGTGCTAGACGAAAACAATGCACACCCCGTCTCAGACGGCAGGAACGGTTTTCGGAACACTGGCACAACGATTGCTCACGGCGTATCTTCTCACTGCACTTTTGGCCAATTTTTGCTTTACACCACCATCGCACGCCTTTTCACAGGTGGCCCTAATTGGAGATGGCAACGTGTCGAGCGCAACTATGGGGTGGGAGGGGAAGGCAGCACCGCAATAGCACCACCTCAACTTCCGTCAAATATCTTCACACACACGCAGCGGGAACTTCACGCACAGTGCCGCATCACTTTGTACGCGAGAACGATACAGAATTTTCTTTTCTTCACCGCTGACCATGAATCAACCACCGAGCGGATGTGGCCAGCTTCGCCAAGCTTCGGTCAGCACCTGGACACACGCGAAAAGAAAGCAACAAAAAAAGCGCACCGCTCCCCGTCAGCAGCGACACGGCGAGACACCGAAGACGGGAGAAAGTATCATCACACGCAGGCAGGATGTGGTGGAGTGGTGCTTCTCCTATGCGGGCAAAGAATTCTACTTCTGCCCGGTCTGCCAGCAACGATACCAAACGAGAAGTGGAAAATACCCGGAACACTGCCCAATGTAGCCCGTACTGGATGGAATAATCGCGCGATTAAACCACTCTCGTCCTGTCTGGCGAACTGCGAAACGGTTTCTACGTATGATTTCTGACGAATCGCACGCACACACACTCGCACGATCTATCACGCGATTTTTTCCTTCCAACTGCGCTTGACAGCTGCCACTGCTGTCAAGCGGCAGAGTGACCAGCAATACAGATTTATCTGTACAGGCAGTTCCCGAGATACACGATTAACCCTGTCACTGGCAACCAAATCCAATAACCGGGCTACCAGCGGGTAGCCAGCGACATTGGAGGATTATAACTTTTGACTGCGTAATCCAATATCGATGCAATATTTGGAAGAAAATTGAATAAACTAATACGGTTTCTATAACTGTGCATAGATTCGTTCGAATCGTGACCGTTTTTAAGTTATAGCTTTTCAAAGTTGAAAGGATTTTTTAAATAACAAAACTTAAAAAAAAACACATTTTTTTCAGAACTTTACAAAATTTTCACAGCAAAATCACTCCAGTAGTTTTGAAAACTGTATATTACAGTTCAAGTCTTGCATATTTTTTCAGAATTTTTCTACAAGTCATTAAAAAAGGAGTTTCGATTTGAATAAAAACCGTTACAACACATCTGTCATCATAATTTAATAAAATGCACAATTGCGACAAATTCAAAAACTTCATATAAATGTTTGATACTCATACCGAAAACCACCAAAATAATCTGGCCACACTGTTCAAGCGGACAGCTTGGCAGTCAAGGTAAGCAGAAAGCAGGTTAAATGGGATACATTTCTGCTATTTTTCGATTTTCAGTTGAATAAACAACAAAAGCACGTGCACAATAATTTACTCATAATCCTAGTATTAACAAAAATGCAAAATATGACAAAATAAGCAAAAAATAAATAACAAATATTCTAGACATACCGCACCTATATATGAACCTCGCACGCGTATCCGATGACAGCTCATAAAACATTCACAATAGAAAGAAAAGCAAAGAAACAACACACGGTCCGTTTTCGGCAATAAATACGGGTTCCGGGTGGAAAAAACTGGTCACAAAGGTTCCGCTTCCCCACAAAACGGTATCCACTCGGTGTGCGCGATGGCAGACGGTAACAGTTCCGATGAGGATTTCTCCGACGATTGGGCGCTGTACTCGCGCCGGCCGGAGTGGTCCGACATTACACCACTTCCCCAGGACGACGGGGAGAATCCGGTCGTGATGATCCAGTACAGTGAGCGCTGTAAGTATTTGTCCTTTCCGCTTTGGACATGGATTACATTGCCGATCCTTCCATTTCGCTTCACAGTTAACGATGTGTTTGGCTATCTGCGTGCGATCATATCGAGGCAGGAAAAGTCCCAGCGCGCCCTCGAGCTGACGAAGGACGCGGCCAAGCTGAATGCCGCCAACTACACCGTGTGGCAGTACCGGCGGGACATTCTGAAAGCGCTCAACGCCGACCTGTACGAGGAGCTGTCCTACATCGGGCGGGTCATTGCGGACAATCCGAAAAACTACCAGGTGTGGCATCATCGGCGCGTCATCGTCGAATGGTTGGACGACCCATCGAGCGAGCTGACACTGACGGAGAGCATTCTCGACATGGATGCGAAGAACTATCACGCCTGGCAGCACCGGCAGTGGGTCATAAAGAACTACAAGTACGTTCCGGTTCCGTCGCAGCGCAATGATTTGTTTGCCTTTACATTTATAGGCCCCCATTCTCTACGTGACACAAACAGTGTGTCACCCCGATAAGCGGTACTATTAGTTAATTGCCTTCTCTTTTCCTCCCACACCCCGTAGCCTATTTGACGATGAGCTGCATTACGTGGACCGGTTAATATCGGAGGATATGCGCAACAATTCCGCTTGGAACGAGCGGTTCTTCGTGCTGAAGCACGGCGGCTTCACGCCGGAGGTGCTCGAGCGCGAGGTCAACTACGTCATCACGCGCGTGGGCCTGATCAAAAACAATGAAAGCCCGTGGAACTTTTTGCGCGGACTGCTGCAGCAGGGCACCGGCAAGCTGGCCCAGTTCCCGGTGGTGGTCGAGTTCTGCGAGGCACTGTACAACGACGGCATCCGGTCGCCGTACCTGCTGGCCTTTCTGGTGGACCTGTACGCCGAGCAATACTTCGATGTGATCGAGTCGGGCGGCAATGAAGCGGTGGCCGAGGAGTACCACCAGAAGGTGCAGGATCTGTGCGAGTCGATGGCGAACCAGCACGACAAGATACGCTGCAAGTACTGGCGCTACATTGCGGAAAACTTTCGGCGGAAAGCGTCCGAGCGGGTGGCGGCCGGCGGCGGACAAAATGGCGCGTGATGGCAGTGTGCCCCCGGAGCAGAGCAAAAGTACGTTAACTTATGAGCAGAGCAACGGAGGAGGGTGAACTTTGTTTTAGTGCTAGTTTTGTTAGATTTTTTCTTCTCTTCTCTATTTCCTCCACACAAACAAATAAAGAAACTGGTAAAGTGGCAGCAAAATAGCTTAGCACATGATCGGAGCGTGCTGTTAACAAACAAAAAAGTAATAAATAGATAATTTTGCAATATTTAATAGGCCAATTAAGGAAGGTTTAAGCAATTCTTTGGTTCTTCTTATCCCGCGCTACAACCGCTTTGCGATGTTAACCTACCTCAGGAGTGTCCGAAACCATTCAAAGTCTTGCGCCTTCGTCTGCCAGTCCGTTATTCCGGCCTTAATGGCGGACGCCTCCACGTCATCTTGCCACCTCAGTTTGGGCCTACTACGCCTCCTCTTTCCTTGTGGACGGCCTGAAAAGTAGTGGTGGGAGCTCGGAATCGGACCTACCCGATTCCGATTCCGTGTTAGGAATCAATTCCGATGCTAGAATCGATTTCGGAGCCGATTTAGCTCTAGAATGAGAACCAGTTCTTGGAAATCGACTCCAATTTAGATACCGACTCTGATTTCGGAGCCAATTCCGATTCCAGAACCGATTTTGATTTTGGAACCGATTCCGATTCCGGATCCGATTATGATTCCGAAACCAATTCCGGCAAGCGCATAGCTCATTATTATAACGGCTCCTCCATTGTCCTTCCACACATACGGGGTCAAGGATCCTTCTGAGTATCTTCCTCTCGAACGCAGCTAAGAGGGTTTTGTCAGATTTGGACAGTGTCCATATCTCAGAGGCATATGTGAGTTCCGAAACTATCTATATAGGTGCTATATAGTCCCAGATTCGTCCGTTGCGACAGGTTCTTTGAGGTGAACTGATTTTTCAGGCTGTAGAATGATCGGTTGGCAGCCAGCGTCCTTGCGCGCAACTCAGCTTCCATGCTATTGTCGTTGCTGACCTTTGACCCAAGATAGGGGAATTCTGGGTCGACTTCAAAAATCCGTTCACCTACCTGTACGTCACGCCTACGTAGGTTTGGATTAGTTATTGGTAGGGTCGCTGATGTTGCCACCAACAGTCTGGTCTTTGCCTCTTTTATCTGCTATAGGAGAGCCGCAAACCTATGATGTCTATATCATCAGCGTATGCCAGGATCTGGGTTGATTTATAGAAGATGGTTCCCGTGGTCTCCACCCTCGATCATATGCGGCTTTGAAGTAAATGCAGAGATGGTATGTGTCGTGTCTGTATTCAGCCATCTTCTCCAAAATCTGCCACATGATGAAGATCTGATCAGTGGTTGATTGTCCGTTTCGGAACAATTGTTTCTTGTTTCTTTCCTTCTATTCAGTGAACTGCCATTTATTTTCCATTATTCTTCATATTGTACAATCACTTGCTCATTGTGGTTCATTTCGGAATTGTAAAAACTAACAGTCACCAACCAAAAAAAGTCAACGGGAATATTGTTTTTATATCTCTGGTGTTATTATTAGTTTGTTTCTTGTTTGCTCTTAATAATTTTCCCTCCATGTTCACTACTACCTTTTACTCCACTATAGTGTTCGTCCCCTCTACATCCGCGTCCCCGGTTTTCGGTTCTATCGCCTGCGTTCGCGTCCTTAAACTTTCAAGCGTTTGTTGTTGTTTCCTTCCTTTTTGTTGTTGTGGCCTCGCTAGTTAGGTATAGTAATAGTAGAGTGTGGTCTCGCACTCTTCCCGATCGCTGATTTCACACATACACGCACACATGCACACCGGTACCGGCACTCTCCTACAGGTTCAGGTTTATTCCATCTTTTTTGTGACTGTTTTAGTTGTTCTCTTTCTCTTCCCCGGGGGTATATTGTTGTTGGCTATTTTCGATCGATTGTTTTTTTGTTGTTTGCTTTCACCTTTTATTTATGATTTATGTTTTGTTTTCTTCGTTCAACTTTATTATGTCACTTGCTTGAAGAAATGCGCTACTTTTATGTTTTCTTTTCTCTCTCTCTCTACTCTCTCTCTCTCTGTTTATAATTAGCTTTATACAAATGGATTTTTTTGTTTTGCTCGCAATTGAGGATTCATTTATTCTGTTCACTTCCTTTGTTGTTTGTTCTGTGTTTGCGCTTCCATTCAGTCGACAACAAAACATACTACACCATGAGGGGCTTTCGTCCTATTTGCTTAGCTTTGTAGCGAGTACCACCTCTCTCTCTCTCTCTCTCTCTCTCTCTTACAGTACTGCGGCAAATGGTTTTCCCTCCTGTTGGGTCATTTAAACGTTCAAAAATCTGATACGAATTTGGCAAAAACATGCACAATGACGCTACCACTTGATTTTACAAACTTATAAGAGTTGTTCTTTACACGTTCTGTGTTTGCTGGTTGTAAGGTAGATTATAGCGCTTCATGAATTGCATTTCTTTGTAGCGCAATACAGGATTACTACTGTTTTGTTTTCAATTTGTGATCTTTACCCCTTTGCGTAGTCGGTAGTAAAACCAGACCTAAGTGGTACAACATTTCTTACAAATCACATAGCAAAAACAAAATCAAGTAACAAACCTCCTGTCCACCCATTGGCTGCGAGCACACGGACATGTAAAACGGACACCCGCCGGAGCGATGATCGGTCACAAAAACTAGTATCGGTATCAAAAACGCCTTCATATAACATCAAAACAGTGCGCATTTCCATACGCAGACACATTTAGCACACAAAAAAGGGACGAAACAATTCCGCCCCAGTCCCAACGGAACACGAAAAATGCATCAAAAAGTGTGGAAAGCAACGAACAGCCAACATAGAAGCGATGGTGGTGGTGGTGGTGGTTTTCGAGTGTAGATTGAATTTGATTTGAAGCAAAACTTTACAGTATGAAACTACGTAAAATATGACTTCCTTTAATATTGTATATACGCAAGTGAATGAATTAACCGTTGCCACCTTACCTTGGGAGGCTTCCTACATTCGACAAAGTTTCGCTTTTGATCTGCTTTTGTTTGATTGTGAGTTTTTGGGATTTTGGTGGTACAGAGAGTCGTTTTTTTTGTTGTTTTGCTTCTGTTTCTGTCATCAAACACTGTGCTTCCTTTCTCGAAGGGAGAACCCGTGTAACACATCCCGCCTCCTCTGTCCGCACCATTCTCAATTCTAACAGTAACACGTTCAATATTAGCCCGTCTTCATCATAACTAAGCATTATTACACCATTCGTTCCGTTTTTTGTTTTAAATCATTCGAGTTACGTTTTCTTCCCCCCTGTTTCCTCATCTGGCACCACGTTTGCTATTGCGTTACATGTTTTATCGTCTTCCTTTTCGGTTGCACTGTTTTGATTCTACACATTAAAAGAAAAACATAGATAATATTTAAAGGGTTTTCCATTTGCTGTCAATTCGTTCCCGAACGTTGAATCTCGATTAAACATAAAGCAGCGAGAGCGTTTGTTGTTGAGTGAACGCACAAGCAGCAATGATAGCAAAATTCATGATTGAAGGATCGACCTGGGAGTATTTTCTCTCATACACATCGTTTCGTCGAATTTACAACGGATTCCCTCTGCGCGTTCGATTCGATTACTCGCAACAGAAAGAAGTTAAACTCTCGTTACAAGTGGCCGATCGTGATCACGCGCGTTGCTCCTACTACAGTACTTTCAACAAATCAGTTGAATCTATTGTATTTTTCTTCCTTTCTTAAGGGTGTGTGTTACATCCAAAAATGGGTAAAAACTGTTCCTATAAAAGTAACCGTAGCCCAGCACGCCTTTTGGTGTGCTAGAGGGGTGGTGGTGGTGGTAGTGCAGTTATGGAAGTGGTTGCGCTCGGCTCTTCACTCACTCTCCCTTCATATCAAGAGGGCCAATATGTATGTGTTTGTGTATTTTTCACAATGTCTATTGTGTGGTCTATTCGCGCTTTCCGGCGCACACGGGTTGCCTGTGCATCTGTGACGGGGGTGGTATGCATGTCTCTGCGTATGTATGGGAGGAGAGGCGAGTAAAAATACTTATGTTTTATGAATGGTACGGTGCTACGTATATTGCTGGAAACAGTCCTTTCCGGTTGCCGATCTCGCCGTTCCACCAGTGCTCGTCGGAACGATCCGTCACCGTGATGACGTCCCCTCGTCGGAAGTCCAGCTCGCCGGATTCTTGCGCTACGAAGTCGTACAAAGCCTGCACCAACATCTAGAACGAAACGCGCAATCAAACGATTTAGATAAAGTGTGGTTTGTGTGTATGTGTGCGTGTGTGCGCGCGCGCACATTTATAACTAAACCTTCAATTGATCCCCAATGGACGATAAAAACTAGCAAACGAACAAAAGCAACGATAAAAAAACAATCCCATAACGTTCGTGTGCTCCTGATGGCTCACTCCGAACTAAATGTCCCGGACCGTTAAGGGCAACTATCTTATCAAACTCGTTACTACCACTTTTCTACCTCACATTGCTAGTTTTCCTTCCAACACACACAGTCTCCGGTCAGGACGCACGCTAACGTCATCCGGGCTAACGTAATTCAATCCAAAGAGGCCAACGAAGGCCACCATTATCACCGCGGTACAGGCGCTAGCAAAAAAAGGGACATTTTTATTACACTACTTTTCCTGCTTTTCCAACCCGTTTTTCCTGCTTTCTCCCCCCTACCACCTACCACTGGCCACTGGTCAAGGGCTAAAGCAACACACCATACAGTAAAGAAAGGAGAGAAAACGAACGGCATCCGCCCGATTGGCCTGTGCGAGAGTGGTGATAAAATTAAATTTACGCCATTAACATTTTACCGGCACAGCGGCTGTGCAGCACTGGCAGTAGAGAATGGATGCGTCCGGGGTCATCCGAAAGTGGAAATCGGAGGTGTTGTAAGAATATTGCCAGTAGCTTTAGTTGCTAGCCAAGTGCTAGGTTAGAAGTCTGCCAAAAACAGCAAAACAACGTGTTAAAGGCATTGTGGCAGGATGCTTGACAGGATAAAGGAGAAACAGTGAATTGGGAATTTAGATAGGGCAATTAGAATTTATTGAAAAACGGAAGACTTTTATACTAAGTGTGTTCAAACTGCATCGAAAAACAGCTGAGTTAGCTCCTTTATAAGACATTTTGTAAGACTGACGTGACCCAATCGATGTAAACTTATATCCTAAAACCAGTGCTGCAAAATGTCACTGTCAATGTCATAAAAAATGTGACTGAATTAACAGAGGTGATACTTAAAACGATTGGGGTAACCAATACATGCTTCGTGACATTTTTGCGACCATCGCTTGGTCAGTCACTATTTCATCACTTTTTTTTACTGTGATCAGTTCTGCAAAATGTCACTGACATAGTCATGACATATTTCGGCTGAAACAAAATAATGTCACCGTCATGAGCTCTACTGTGATGATCAGAGGTGAGACTCAAAAAGTTGGTGCGACCATCACATGCTTGGTGACATTTTGTACAACCAACTCTTGGTCAGTCACTTGGTCGTGACATTTTCTGTCGGCGATCATCACGATAGTCATGGGAGATATGCGGTGATTGCGAGTGGTTCCAAGAAACAAAATGAGTATGTTTCCATATTCCAAGAATGTTATGATTATCATCGACAGAAAATGTTGTGATCAAGTGATTGACCAAGAGTTGGGTGCTAAACAAAATGTCATCAAGCATGTGATTGATCCACCAACTGTTTGAGTCTCACTTCTGATCATCTCAATTGTATGCGTGAGCTGATTTGAGCTTCGCTTCAGTCATGAGTGTTGGTGACTGAAATAGTGGCATTTGGCAGCACTGTTTACAGCCAGAAAAAATCATGATTATGCTTGCGCCGGCATTAAGCTCAGCTTGTCAGTCAGAGTTTCGCGTTGGACTCAAGCACTCGCATGTTATGACGCACTTTCATTGAGTATCAACAATGAGCATCAAGCCAGCATGTTGATTGTTTTCGTTGGTGAACATCACGTGATACTCATGACATTCTGCAGCACTGATCCTATAACATATCCCGGGGTTTACGCTAACTTGCAAACAATAAGCAGTTACCTCTTCTGGCACCATATCACGCAGTTTAACGTCCTGCGATCGAGACACACTAGCGGTACGGTGGTAGTCGACCAGCTCGTTCAGCGAGTTGAACTTCACCACCCAGAGGAAGAACTTGCCCTGTGAGTCGCGCAGCACCTTGAAGTGTTGCACGCCGTCGGAGCACTTGACCGACAGGCTGAAGTCGCCGGGGCTCGATTCACTGATCCGTATCAGAAAGGCGCCCTCGTGTTTGTTCGATAGCAGCTTTTCCGCGTCCGCCCGTGTGATGCGACCGTAGTACCAGCTGCAAAAGAAGGAAAAAACGGATAAGCTATTGGGATTTTCTCACGCCGAAAATGGCCAAGCCAGGGAGGGGCGGTAAAACTTACTCGTGATTTTTCATTTCTATGTAATTGCTAGGTATCAGTCCCTCCTTGCCGTCTAGCTCCGCCCGGTACCAGTTCATGTCGTCTTCCATATTTAAAATCTGTTTAACAGCAGCAGGCACCGTTGGGAGAGAGAGAGTGATCATTATCGTAGCAGTTTGCAAGGGCAGGATTGCAATGTTTGAAGACGAAACGACGACACGGTGCAGTTTTAAAAACGCACAGCACATTATTGACACCGGGTACGACGCGAGCCAGCAACAGCAGCAGCAGCAGCAGCAGCAGCAGATGGTGTTGATGAAATTAAATTCGTTGATAGTGGAACGGATTTTCCCATCAGCACAGCAACGAGACACCAGCAAGAAAGAGAAAATGAAAAGAAGAAAAAGCGATATCGTTAGTATAGCGTAATGGGCATATATTTTAAGGGAAATTACATAATCTGATAATTGCCTTCTTTTTGGGGCTAATGATTTGATTTTGGCCGTTGTACGGTACTATGGTGAGTTTACATTTCATTTTTTAAATACTTGTAAATAACAATTAGATATTCTTTAAAAATTGACTACGAGTAAAAAATATCTACTTTTTCACACAAAATAGTGAAAAATGTCAGCTGTTTCAAACTAAATAAGAATGTTCCGGGCAATACGAATGTTAATCGCTCGATGACAAATCCCATTTAATCAACCGCTCTGACCAATCGATGAACTAATATTTACCGAAAATAGTAGAGCAAAGCACAATTTTCAACATGCTTTCATTTAACGCAAATACCGCATTGCAAATTGCAATGATTCACAAATGGAATATGAAATTAAATCCCAATTCTAACTACCCCAAAAAGCATTGATGAGCATCCAATGTGAGGGCGCCTCACAGCCAATGCTTATCATAGCTGAAAAACTGTGCCCCGCTAGGGAGTGAGACCACGTTAATGGATATAAAATTACTTAGTCAATATACCAATACACGCTCTGGCCGGGGAAAATCGTAAGCTTGAAGAGCATTGCACCCACGTTGAACGCAATGGAAGGGACGCAACCAACTGCAGCAGCGCAGACGGGAAGAAGTTAATTAAACAGCCACCCAAATGCACCCATCAATGCATTCACCCCACTGTGTGTGTGTTTTGGCGATAAAACATCTTTTTGGTACGATAATCGTAAACACATAATTTGCAACAACCGGGTGGTGGTGGTGGTGGTATGAAATCGTAAATCTCGCGCTAACACGCATTTGCATATGGTGATGAATTTTCTCATATTTCGTGTGTAGTAGTGTAAAACGGGCGACCACACTTGCCCACCCCACCCTACCTAATCCCGAAATGAAACATTTCACACGTTCATTATCGGTCGTTTTTTCTGCTTTTAATGTGATTTTCATCAACTTTCACTCGCAAAAAGCAAAATCCGACAGATTGTACGCAGCGTTTATGGGACCGGATGGGGCGGCATTTGCCGACGGACGACGGATGGATGGTGTTTGAAGTTGTGCAGTTATGCTAATTGGAGTTTTGCTGTGTATATACACAGCGTGTCATGATGATGGGGAATGGTGGTTTAATTTTACTTTCAGATTCAATCCCAGTGACGATACGGAGAATATGATATGAAAAGGGCAAATCACCAGAAGAAGACACTTCTGAGTGAAATGCTCAAATGACCTCTAATTTGATTTCTGAGATGAATTAGAAGCAAAATGGTTCCACTTTATCATCCTTTGAACTGCATAAACAAGTACGGACGTTAACGAAAATCACAAAAACTTCTCATCTTACATATTGCAACCATCATAACTGGCCCCTCGCTGGGCGATCTTTTGCCAAAGCCGACAGTATAAATATAAATAAAAAAAGGTGCTACGGACGATTTGTACGTATCTCGTCTTCCAGCCGGGATCGATGACCCTCTCCCCGGCCTTCCCGAACCTTCCGATGGAAACTTTTCCCACATCAAAACACTCCACCCTTCTTCACTCCCACTATTTTGCGGATCTTTTGATGCGGGACAAGAAAACACATGATAGATCGAGCGTACATCGATGTGGAGGATGATGGAAATGGACCGTGTGCGTTCCGCACTCGACCGTGCCACAGCAAAATCGTTGATAATAGACGGTAAAGGGGGAAGAAGCAACACAAATACAATGTTGCACCGATAAACAGTTTATTGGGAAAGAGTTTTGTTGTCGTCGTGGCCGACATGCATCGCAACGCAGAGGGTGGGTGATGGCTGGTGATGGTAGCAAGCAGCTTCAGAAATAGGTTTGAAGCTAAAATTAGGACTGTTCATTGTTGGTGGAAAATATAGAAGATATTCAGTTACTCTTACCAAACTCAGATAAAAACCATTCTTGTTTACAAGAATCGGCCGATATATTGCCTTCAGTCGATAATCAAAATAACCCATAAAAGTTTTTTATTAAAAACTAATTATTCCCATATAACAGAACTCTTCAAAATTAGTAGTTGAAATTGTCTCGAAATCATTAAAAAAATTATTTGATCCATATAAAAGCAACATGCATCGAATATGGAGCAAAATAAACATTCACCATGTTGACCTTCTCCGTGGCATGATTGGTAACGTGCAGACCAAAAGACAAACCAGTAAGGCGTTCAAATCTCGAACAAACCAGATTGAAATTATTGCAGTTACAGTGGAGCGCCGTTTATCCGGGTACCTTTTATCCGGCTATCCGTTTATCCGTGCTGTTGAGAAATGACAGTTCAATACAATGGTGACATTGCGTTATGAGGAGGATATTTGAAAAAGCGGTTAAAAGAGCACATTGTCATAACAAAAGACCCGATAATTCAAGGCAAATTTCAAATATTCTTATGAAATAGCATGAAGTTAATAAAAACTGGGTTATTTTTATCAAAAACTAAGATAATTTTTCAAAAATTAATCAGGAATTGGTGATAAAATATATCATTTGACTCATTATCCGTGTTATTCGCTTATCCGGGCGAGGTCAAGTCCCGAGAAGCCCGGATAAACGGCGCTCTACTGTATATTGCAATATTATCAAGGTGACTATATAGACTACTTTTGGTACTTTGGTAGCCAAGATGGATGGAGATTTCTATAGAGATTGGCGGCAGATAAGAAGGTTAGGGGTTGCTAGGGAATACTTTGTATGAGTTGCAAGCTAACTTTGGACTCCCTAGCTTAACCCCTAGCTGAAAACGGATTTTTTTAAACACTGAACAGTCCAACTTGAAGTAGTTTATGGACCTTGACATTATACGATATTATGGCACTATTAGGTGTTAGGGTCAAAATCTCATGACTTGAAATCATTTTATATACTTGATTTCAAAACATTGTGTTTAGTCAAATTTCGAGCACGTATTTCTAATGAAACTTTAAATTGAAATCAGACCAAACTTTATGTTGTTGCATTCCTTGATGGAGCATATGACTTACACGGAGAGTTAGTATATACCAATCTTACAGAAAGTGCGCTGAAAAGTTCATCCACTTCGAAGTGGCGCATACGGATCGAATCCGGTCAAAACACACCGCAAAACGGCTTTTCATCGTTCACTTAAGTCAATTTGCATTTCCTAGTTTTAGCAACAAAAAGCAATCAATCCCTGCAAGCGCGCTTTTCAGCACTTTCTGGCTGAACTTTAGCAACATAAATGGTAATAACGTTTCCCCTTCAAGTGCTTCCCACGCCCGCAGGCCGCCCTTTCCACACAAATTAAGCACGATGAACCGAAAATCAGTGCAAAGCTCTCGCCACTGTGCTTACCGAAAATCTTCAATCAAGCGAAACAAATTGTATCCCTATATAAAACCCCGAAAAGGGCAAAGATCCTTTGCCACCGAGTGTGGCTTGTAAAGTTGTTCGTAACTTTTGAACGACCGCGGCGATTTGCGCAGCGGTTCAAGAAGAGTTCGGAAAATTTATTCTGAACGCCCGTGGGTGGAGGGAAGAACATTGACGGAGTGAAAACAGAGCCTTCAGGGCGGTATGTCTTTTGCCGGTTTTTGACTTACGCGACTTTTAACATTCCCCACACACACACACGCACACGCAGCAGCTGAGGCGCCGAGAGCAGTGAGCTCTTCTCATGATGGTATAATTAAAATAATGTCATTATTTGTGTAATGTAATGGAAAAAAAGCTGCAAGCGCGAAGGAATGAAGAAATGTGATAAAAATGGTGCAATTATTGTAATTAAGCACACGAGGGGGGGGGGGGGGGGCATGCGTAACGGTTAATATTTACGCGTGATACACGCGTGGAATGTTGGAACGAAACAGGAGAACATTAACCGAATTAAAAGAGAGGAAGTTTATTAGTCTAATTGCTTGAAAGGTTATTTCATGTTCTTACTGATACGTTTCAATTAATTTTATTAATTTAAATTATTTTATAATTTTTATAATTTTTCTGCTTGCTCCTTTTTCGTTTACTTATAAATATTTCTTTTATAAAGCACTTTTATTTTTATAATTAACAACCAGAAAAGCTAAACTAGACAAATTCTCTTAAAAAAAGGAATTTTTCCACACCTGCAACGAACAGCAACACAAAACACGGGCACAAAGCGTGTTACGTTGATTGTAACAAGGAAAAACTTTTCCTCTTAACTATTCTTTCCCTACCTTTTGCATCGATGTACGTACGACAGTGTGTATTTATACAACCCTCCTTTTATATACAACAGACAGAAAATTTAGATCCAGAAAAAGCTCTTCCTAGTGTTGTATCCTCTCACACACATATAAACTCGGTCCATAGCAGCAGCAGCAGCAGCAGCAGAAAAAGGTATACGAGAAGCCCATTGAAGGAGAGAAAAGTTTTCCGATATCATTTTTCCAGCGCGTTACATAAAGCGCAAGTTCCACCGGCAGTTCAACGGCCCATGATTATTACATTGCCCTTACGATAAGGAGGAGCAGCGAAAGGGCGAAAAAAAAAGTAAAATACACAAAAATAGCAAAAAAGCACATGAAAGTGTTTCGGAAGAGGTTCTCAAATATCCGGCGTGTTGTTGTTTCGTTCGATCTGCATCATTTAAAAATCCAACCGGAAAATATTTGTTTAAGAATGAACACAGCAGTTCGAATGAAAAGAGATGCCACCACACGCAACACACAAGCACTCCTTTTCCATTTCCGGGTGGGCTTTTGGATTATGCACAACACACTGAGCACAGCAGCAGCAGCAGTAGTGGAGCGATAACGCAGCAAAACGTTCGCTTTTCTTAACACAAGAGAGGAGCGCGCAGCGCGAGGTTTTATTTGCATCCTGACAGGTTTTACAGCAGCACCATCACGTTTTGTTGTGCCTTCTCGTTCGTGCGTCTTATCCACGACCCAACCAACACGGCGGACATTGATTTCGTTTATCCTTCCTTTGTACTGCTGCCACAGAGGCAAGCCATGAAATACATAAATAAGAGATGAAAGTGACACCGTTCTAGGAAAGGAAAGGTGTAGCACCTGAGACGATCGGTCGCTTCACGCGTCACATTTCTCGCTTGCTAAGTTTTCCCTTTCAAGGCTAGGCGAACCACCGCCATCTAACGTCACCCCCCAGCAGACGTATGTACGTAGCGAAAAGCTGCTTTCCTTCCCCCCCCCTCCTCCCCACATTTTTCCACCTCTCTGTGTCGTATGTCTTTTCCACGTGGTTGGCAGCGTGAGCGCAGGAAATGAAAGTCTTTCTGCTGCCCTTTTTCTTTCGCCTTCTTGCTACAGCTTCCATTCTCGTCTTTCTTACTCGTTGCAAGAAGATTTCTTTAATCTTCTCGCGACCGTGGAGCCGCGCGATCCACTGTCTCTATGTGATGTTCTATCGGAGATTCGGTTTCCTTTGGCTTTCTCCTCTCTCCAGCTGGAGAGCGTGCTGCTACAGCTGCTGTTCTAAGCGAATATCGCGAAGGTCAAACTCGTTATCCTTCAGCAGCAGCAGATTTACATTGTATTGGGGGGTGGAAAAGCGGCCCGTTCGAGCAGGATGTATTCGTTCCAAGAATTTGGTTTTTGTCATGTGTAATATCCTATCGCTTCTTCTCTGCTCGTGTTGTTTCGCTTCTTTTTTGAGGGAGCAATTTTTCTTCGCAAAACGAGCAAGAAGCTCTCTACCAATGGCGTGGGAAGACTTATGCACGAGGCTAAGGTTTTATCACATAACCTCCAGAAAATCATTTATTGCTCTAGAAGAAAGACGGGGTCGGATAACATTTGAACCGATGGGCCTTCATGGCTTGGCTTGTAGATTATTCGTAAAAAATGGAAAAAAGAAGACTTTTTTACGATGAGCTTGGTTGTACTATTCTCGGTATGAATTAAACCTCAATCTAAGCTCGTATGTTAAATGGAAAATTTCACTAAAAGAGTGGTGTGTAATACCTAAATTTATTAATTATTTTAGTAACTTTTATGTATGTAGATATTTGTTAATTATATTTTTTCATATTTCCAGGTTTTTTCAACATTTATGAGTATTTTTATTATATGACTCGTTTCACGGTTTATTAACTGTTTTTGATACATTTTTGATTCAAGCCTGTGCACCGACCCTGAAAACATCAAAAATAGAATATAAAATTCGAGGAACTATTTATAATCATAATAAATATTTCAATTCGTGGAAATATTCCGCTTCCGGAAGTTCCATTCATTTAAGATGTAAAGACCGGACGTGGTTCTTGGGTTTCCCCGGTACTGTTCTCCTCAATACCAAGGGACTCTACTGGAGTGTCAGCTTCTTAATAAGAATAAGGTATAACAAGAAAACGAAACGAATCTTATAAGAAAAAGAGAGTAGAGATAGCAAAGCCTTACAGCCTTCATTTTCCTTTGCTTGAAAGGTGTACCCTTAAAAACTCCATTATCTAAGACCAATCATCATGCTTGCTTTCAGCCAACATCTTCCTGACTGGTCGGTCAGAAATATCATTAAAAAAAATATACAAAAACAAACTACTCTCCACCAGTAAAGGAAAAGATATTTTCATTTACGGAGAAGAAACACAAAAGCTCATCATCCAGCCGCCAGACTCGTATGCCGGACTAACTGGGCCGAGCACCGGGTGCCCAACAAAAGTGGAACATTAAAAGTGTACTATTAATAATGTACCAGGGTACCAGAAATAGCGCGACCGAAGCATCAACGAGACCATCGGTGACCATTTTTGAGAGACACAGAGTGTACAGCCACACACTAGCTGCACACAGTGGAATGCTTCCTTACTATGCTTCACTAGAGCTCTGTGTCCCTCTACCGTCTGCCCCAAATGCTACACCGTTTATGCTAATGAACTCCTTCGACAGCATAACGTACTTGCGCTATAGTTGGGTCGTCCTCCGAAGAAAAAAACACAACCGTCGTCCACCGTTTGCCGATCCCTCGGTAATGCGACACACATGAGCTGAGGAAGAGACACAGCATGCCGCACTCTGGGCGAGTTGCTTTGGCAAATGTCTAATAATAGTTTTCCGCTGTCCGAAACCGTGTCTGAGAAGAAGGGGGAATGCTTTGTATGCTAAAGAAGCTCGGCGCACTGGCACTGGGTGGGTGGTAAGGTAAGGCGACGATTTTACATAAAACATAAGCGTCTGCACCTTTTCTTTAAGCATGTCCCATCTTCCTCCTTACGCCCTTGTTTTCAACACATTTCACAGCTTTGTTCTAGCGAGGACGATGATATCGTCGACACCATGTGATGGTGGTGCTAGAAGCCGGTGGTCGCTTTCATCGAGAACGAATTTACTAATAAGTTTTTAGCCCTTTGTTGGACGCACCCGGCTTGAAGAAAGCAAGGATGAGGGGGGGCTTTGCTTGCTCTGTTGCTATGTAAATGAGTTCCGGCAAAGGGTTAATAATTGAAATAAATTATCTGAGTGATTTGAGTGGATGGCTTTTGGAAAGAGCTCATAAATCATTACAGCGCATACGATGTAAAGGATGTGCTACTGAGCTTTAGACTTTATATAGCAAATGTGTTGAACTTTTTGAAGGAACGTTTTTTATTACTTTTTTTAAATTATTTTTATAATAATTACATACAATATAAAGTCATTTTTGAAAAAATAAACTCAAATTATGTTCAACTTTAAACAAATAAACTAATTCAACTAACGCATACATGAAAAGGTACATTATCAAATTAATTCCAATTCCTTCAAATTTCGCAAAAATGTTAGTACTTCACTTTTGTTGTAGAATCCAATTTTACATCCCACTGGGAAGAACATGGGACAACAACTTTCAGCCAAACAAAGGGATACTAGTAGCGGCATAGCAGGGAAAAAGGTTCGCAAAATTGTTCCGGCAAAGTGCTTCAGCCTCCTGTGGCATCATGTGTGTGTGTGACGTTGTACAGCCAGAATTTAAATTGATTCAACAGAAGCAAGCAAATGTGGGGGATAGAGGCTGATTTCATTCCCCGCACGAAAGCTCCCACAGCACCCACCCCTATAATGTGCTTCAAAAACTACTGTTGCGTATTCGGTTGTGCCGCGATTTTCCTTTTGATCAGCAGAACGGAACGGATTGCACTCGTGAAAATTCGACTTTCCGTGCGTGGGTGTGTGGAGGAGGGATTCAAACCCGGGCAGAAAGGTGGAAGCGGGTTTCGCTGTTGGTTATATGATAGCATTCCAAATAATGAAATCACCCAGAACCGAGTATCGAGTGAGTTGAATATGAATTCCCGTACATCATTCATGTAAGAGGAACAAAGTGGAACTGTTTGAGTCGTTTCTAAAGCAAAACTTTTGCTAACTATGTTCTACAATATGTTGAATTTGAGCCAGTCGGGAACGACTTACTCGAACTAGTTACAAAACCTGCAATATATCGTACCTACAGTTCGCAGGAGATTGCACAATGAAATCCAATACTGAACTTTGTGAGAGCTTTTCATTCAACACATCTCTTGCATAAAATATCTAGAATTATTTTACTTTAAAATTTTTACTTGCTAGTATTATCTAAATTTGTTTTGTTGAAGCCAAACTATATTTTTAATTTTTAAAACAAGACGTTTTTTTTTCTTAAGAAATATAATCTAACTCTATGTTTTGTAGTTCAACATAAGAGCTATATCTTTGTCTTTGGCCAAAACCCGCTGCTGAAGTAACCGTGACAACAATCCAATTACTTTTATTGACCCACAGAGCGAGACAAATGGAGCGACCTGGTGGTTTAATGCAGAGAGGCACTGCGTCCTGACAAGGTCGTACGTGGAGTGAATCCTATCCGGACCCCCTCTTTACGCGCACGCAGCACAGATTGTTTCTCTCGTTTTACGTGTGATTTGTAAAGAACAACAAGCAGAATAAAATGAACTCTGTGTTGTTGTTGTTATTCATATAATATCTCCGTTGAAGTCGAGTCGAGTACGAACTGTCGATGTCAAACAATACCTTTCATCATGGGTTTAATTCTCAAATGTATAACCCTATCTGCCATAATTTTAGAGCATTTACCCTAAACTTATTTAACTTATTTGCTTGCTAAAGCAATTTGCTAAGTTAAATGATTATTTAACTTATTTGCTTACTAAAGAATCTCTTAAATAGCAACTATATTTAAAAAGTTATCATTTGCCATCCGTTCCGGCTTAACCATTGAATTGTTGGACACCGAGTAATTGAATTATGTATGCACTTAATCCATTCAGAAAATAGAATCTACGAATGACACTAAAAGATTTCCGTTAAAAAATTATGAACCAACACACCAACACAAAAAACAGACTGTTTAGAATCTCTGTTCCGAATAAAACATATGTACAAAAAAGAATGGGAAAATCTAGCCACAAGTGCGATCATAAAGTAAATCACCACCATTGCCGAGGGACAGTGTACAACACACTAGCTCATATGTTGACTCGATGATGCTGTTGCTGCACATAACTCTTAACATCCATCTGTTTCTACCAGCAACGCGTGTATAATTCGTGTGCACCAAGAGCCTTTGAATCAGCATTGTTGTAACCAGCGTTGTCACCGTATAGTACTACAAAACCGTCATGTTTCCTGGAACACACATTCAATAAGCAGAGAGAGTGCAAAATAAAACCCCATAGATAGTTGATGTATGAAGTTAGGATACACACCCTCCCACACGCCAACGCACACCTCATCGATGGCCGGAAGTGTTCGGATCCACACACCAGTCCGGTTTGACATCGATTTATTTCCCTTACTATGCTGCTACTACACTACTACACCTTCCACTAAACAGACCCACACACACACACACACACATTGTGTTCACTATGAGCTTCCCACTTCCTCTCCAAAACACCTTCACCACGGTGCTGAATTTTTCGCGTTCCGATGCTCGGTTGATTGATGAATTGCAATTTCCCACACTGTCCTCCCTTCCTCCTACCACGGCGGCGGCGAGCAGAATGCAATTTTTATGCGCTACTGCCATCCAGAGCATTCACATTGACACAAGACAACGCAAAGCAGGCACAAAACACGATTGAATCGGGGTTGCGGATGCAATTTGATGCAGAATAGCAAAAAAAAGGTGCTTCTACACAAGGCATTATTTACTTTCTGACGCCGCACATCAACCGCAATCTTCTTGTTGATTCTTGTTTTTTTTATGCGCTTTGCTTGGGGCCACAAGGGAATGTGTGCATTACAGATCGAATTCCTTTTGCTTCTCCGACTGCTGACTGAATAAATCAACGTTTAAAAAAAAGAAGATATTGTCAACCAATTCACCTTCGCATCACCTTCTTTCCTTTCTTTGCTATTAAATCGGTAAAAGCTCGATCTGTTTTGCCCACCTTCGCGCACAGGTATTACACAAAAAGCGTGTTGATATAAAAATAAAACTTCCTCTCCCTCTCAAAATAGAGAAAATGAAGGACGAAAAAAAGTCCTTAGATCATGAATTGTACAGACAAAATATTCATCGTTTATTTGATTCTCGTTTTGCGTTATGTTCGAATATTTGATTCGCATTCCAATTTCAGACAGGGAGGGATGGGTTGTTGACTTGTTTACCCATCCGATTGGAAAGGGGGGGAAGAAAAATGTTACACACTGTGACTCTCCTTTCATGGATTTCCATTCCAATAGCAATTTCTGCTTCCGAGAATTGCTCAAACAACTGAATTACAACAAAATGTAACAGAACGTCAATCCGTTGAAAGTGTAATTCAATTTTATTCGCTGGAATGGAAAGCACAACTGGCATGAAAGGGCAGGGACTATCCAAATCTTTTTCATTATGCAGTTTATCTATCAAATTCAGACTTTGGCATAATATAGCTTCCAACGTCTATTGGATTAAGACGTATTGTTTAATGCTATTCTGAACTTTATCAATTCGAAATGCAAAAACTTAACTTGTTGACTTCCAACTCTCAGACCAGTCGGGTTCTATGAATGCTAGAAGGGAATTAATCATCAAAAAAGCATTTCGAAAAAAAAACAACAACATACAATTCTCAAATTTCGACAACAATTCCTATTGTATGCTAAGTTACGAACTGAATAATAAAATACAATTAGCGTCTAAAGGCTAATGTTAACCTTCAAAAAATGATAGTTGCTTGCTTTAATTTCCTATGGTAATAATTTTTAATTACCCAATAAAAAAGGCCCTAATTGACGGTACAACATAACACACGTTGTCCGGAAATTGGGTGATTTATTGTTGATTATCCTATCGGTTCACGTACGTTTGCCAATCGCCTTAATTAACAACAATGTTGGCCTGAGAAATCCAGACGAAAGAATGGACGCAAGCGGAGCAAATGTTATTGTTATGTAGTTTTGTCAGTGTGAATCACGACTGACTCTAGCACTGTAAATACAACCGGATCACGATCAAGTACTTCAAACTCTTCTACAATCCAAATCCATTTCGTACTGGAAATGTTATGAAACTGTAAGCTGGATACAGCATATTCGAAGAATTGTGACAACTCAGCGCTTACACAACTAATTGCACAAAACTATCGTCGATCGGAAACTATGGATTTTTCATGGAAATATTGCTCCGAGCAGAAAGGGGCTTATCATCCTCTGCCCAACAAATATTGTTCATCTAAGCGTAGGATGAGGAGGATATTCCGCTAACGACCAAAGTGACTTCTCGGTTGGAGCATAATACGCAACAGGCTACATCATTTCATCGAATGCTAGACATGCTAGACATGCGAGAGACACGTTTTTGTGATTGAATTGCAAAAAGTTCCATCTTAATATTAAATATTGTAAACGCCCCCAATGGGTCCTTCTCGCGTTTAAGACCTTAGGCTGTCAGCTGTTGTGCATTGTACAGTAGTTTTCGAGCAGCTATCTGGGTATAATATACAGGTGGGCTTATCCCAAGGTGTATGTATTTAGAAGGATGATTTTTATCGCTTCTGCTGGGCGACATTATGGGAGACATCTGTGAATCCTTGCATACACGTTTCGAAAGTGTATGTACACCAGGCAGTCTTATAACCTGTTTTTAATAACCAATTTTGAACGACACTTTTTGACAGAACGGGTGAAAACTGTTGCTCGAGCAGGCTTTCTCATAACGAATACACAAAACATCTGCATTCTATTCACTAAAAATTCTTGAAACACGTGAAATACTGCTAATTATAAGCTAAATCAAATCTGAACGACTTAACATTCATCTTTGTTTCGATACATCTTCGATAAGTGACCAATGTCTGCTACGCATTTGATGCTATCGAAAAAATGACACTGTTTTGACATTTTTTTGTGCAGGTACTCGAATCTAATTCTAGCTTTGAGGCTGAAATAATCTAGGCTGAAAATCACAGGCTACTTTGATGTCTGGATTCGTATGGAGTGTTAACATGATATCAGCCGCCAACTGTCAAACTCCATATAAAAAAAAAGCTGGCTAGTATCGTGAAATGCCCCAATGTTGGTTTTGATGCTAAAATTAACACACACAAATTTGCTATCAATCAAGAATCAAGAAGAAGACTGTTCAAACACTTAATGGTTGCGCATCGCCCGACTCATCCATCGTAAAATCACCGACAAACCGACGTGACACTTCGAACAAAAAGAGCTTCAAAAGTTGTCTCCTTATTTCAAATGAAAATACGTTAAACACTAGCGCCATCTCTATAATGATTCGCTTACTACACTGACACAGAGAGGAAACTGCTTGATCGCGCAAATCCCTACGTTGTGTTATATTTTTAAGAAAACCAGAACACGCTTTCACAATTTTACATACTTTATTTAACGCGCGCTGTCGAGAGCCGTTTCTCCTTCGTGGTCGGTTACAAGAACGAATATCATTATGGCAGCTTATTCCCGCGATCTAATTCCCTACCAATACACACAAAAACAGCACCTGTCAATCGTTTCGTTTATCGGTGAAACGCATATGCAAATAACGCAATTGAAATATTTCACTCGGAACTATGGGCATTTAAAAACATGAAACGTAAACACTGCTAAATCCCCTTTTTGTTTTTTCTTCGCAAATTCCAATGCGTATTGTTTTATGTACTTCTCACATCTTTTGCATTGATTTGGAAACTTATAAAATGATTTTCCTGGGTGTTTTGTCCAATGATTCTCACAAAATCTTGCCTCACACTTCCTTCGCAATTTGTATTTAGAAAAGTTGTTTACATCGAAGCAGCAGTGAACAGAGCATACTTTGACAGAAGTGTTCGCCTCACTGGTAAATGACAGTACTTTCGTGTGGGACACTTTTGTAACGCCAGTGTCACGTCGGTTTGTCGGTGGTAAAATATCGTTAACGCTTGTCTGGGAACAAGCTGCCATTCCGAAAAAAGCAAAAAAAAAAAACGAAACCGGTGTAAATCTGATTAAAAACACATTTATCTATCCATTTGCGACATTTTCCATCTGCTCGAATTTATGATTCCATTAATCACAATTTTCCACAACCAGACTGGTAATGGAGGGGGGGGGGGATGAGAGACAAGGAGCGAAGAACCAAGCCGGGCGAAGGATGTCAACGAAACACTATATGGTATGCCACCATCACAATCACTTCTTCCTGGGCAGGTTCGTTTCGTCTGGTGTTAATGTTGTCCTTTACCGCTCCTTAAACTCATTAACGCAACCGTCTCGGCACACACATTAAGGGGCGTGCGGCGGCGCCTTCGTCGAAACACTTACGATAATGTCTTTTACGTTTTTCACCATCGGCCCCCGTCATCTTTGGCCCATATCGTCGCGAGACAAATTCGAACAAGGGCCAACGACCATAGACGCCGCCGCTTTGCAGTAAATTCCTTCGTCGAAGGACAACGCACGGCTCACACGCACACTGATGAGAAAGCTAATAATGGACACACAACACTCCAATTGCTTGCGGGAAAACGAAACAGACAGTATTACTTGATGATCGATTTTTGTCGAAACATTTCATCACAGTTTCCTTATAAAATCTGAACCAATCTGGTGCGATTTCGAGTGCTCTGAAGCGGCCTATTCCCAAAAAGCCAAACTCTTAACACCATATATGCAAATTCTTCCCACTCAGGTGGGAGTTTCTAGCGTCTTTCCGCACAGAGGGTTACCGGAGATCGAACTCCAGGAAATTTGAATATCTTATAAACCATTCCTTATAGTCGTCTCTTAAAATCCCATTTCGCGTTACACGGGTGCGTGAAAATAGAACGGCACGTGTGGAAAGCTTCGTTCGATTCCTTTGCCGCCCACAGCTATGGCAAGGCGAGAATCAAAATCGCGCATCCAAGCGTAAATGGGTGGGGAAATGAACTTTTATTAAATGGTGAAACCGACACACCGTGATGTACGCGCGCGTGTACGTGCCTGAGGTGTTGATGATAGACAGAGCAAGTGCCGATGATGGGCGGCGCGCGTTGATAATGAGGACGTTGATGACAATATTTCAAACCGAGCTCCATTTGTGTACGTGTGACGGTTCAGACTGTAAATTTCCACTTTTCACCTCGTTCGCAGAAGCAGAAAAATAACACTGGAAATTAAGGCATTGTTTACCAAGTTGCGTGTAATTGCCTTAGAGTTGCGTTTCTAAAACAGTTAAATTATTACAATCCAGAGGAAACAAATATCATTTTGATTAATTAAGATTTTTATTTCCTTTTCTACTACACAATTTTGATTTCAAATCCATCAACCAAGGAATTATCTGCAACCTGTGAGTAAAGAATTATCCTAAAACATCAGAGTTTCATGAGAAACGTTCACTTCCATAAGAAGGTCTCCTCTCTCTGCCCGACTAAAGCTGCTCGAGATTTGAACTCATGGCGCACATGCTATAAAGTCGCCGCTATACCGAATACACTACGCGGTGGATCACACATAGAGATGCAAGAGCTTAATATAAGTATCATTGCGATGTACGATGTATGTCAGCTTTTGCGTAAGAATCAGCGTTGGTGCATTTAAGGCAAACTAATGTTTAGATCAGTTTGCCTTAAAGAGATGTTTGAGAATACCTTCTCAAGACGAGATGTAAAATTAAATATACATGAACGGATCAAGCAGAATCGAAATAGTTTCCAATTTCCTAGTCTTCATAAACAAACGGATGTGCTAGAAGTACATCTAAAAATTAAAAAAAAAAGGAAAAGCAAACGAAACAAGCTGTCAACAGCAGTCGAAGGTGACGGAGTTTGCATTGCTAATTTGTGAGACCAGCATCAAAAAGACGCGCATTCGCTAATTGGCTATTCGTCTAGCTCACTCGACCAGCACACACCACCACTCATCAGAGTTCATCATAATCTTCGACCAACAGCACAACACACGCACACAAACATACTCCCATCTGAACACACCGGAACCGGCAACAGTACCGGCGCGACACTTGCAAAGCACTTTGCGGAAAGCCTTCTGAGAAATGGAATTATTCAGCACTAAATGGTTTGCTTTAGCAAATAAGCTTCCGTGCGAAAAATTATGCTCCTTCCCGGCGCTGTTGCGCTTCCGGTGTTGTCCGGACTCCCTCGGCGGACTGAAATTCGTTAAGGCACACTGTGCACATCGGAGAGACAGGCAGGCAGCCGGAATAAAATGTAAATTTAAAACCGGTGTAATTTACAAAACGTTGTCAACAAAACTAAGCTGCTACTTTACTAGTCGGCGTAGGAAAGAGCAAGGTGTAAAGCAGGACCAAATTTGAATAACACTCAAACGACGTGCAAATGAGAGGGGGCAAGGGAGTAGAGCTTTTCCTCTACAGGAGATTGGCTGGGAAAATGAAAATAGTCGACGTTTGGTTTTATTTCTTGTTTCATGCCAATATTTGGCCAAGTCGGTGGACTGGCTTGCTTGTTGCACGTCCGATGGAATATAAATGACAAGCAAAACCAAAAGAGAGCGTCGCGACTCGTAGACTGGGGATATTATTTTGACAAAGTGCCAATTTTCGGACCAGACAACGGACCTGGACCGCGACACAGCCCTTTTTTATTTTAAAAAGGATTCGCTTTTCGAGGACGAAGTGGAATGAACTGAACTTCCCTCGCGGCTGTCCTATTCTCAATTAGGAACGGACCTTCTTATAAAGCCTTCGTTACATATCTACTCCGATGTCTAGGAGGTATTTTGCATTAGTCTGACACGTTTTGCGAAGGACGACAAGTGAAATGTACAATGGAAGCCCCAAACACAAAAAGTGGTTTAATAAATTATGAATAAATATATCAAAAAGTGATCATTGCCCCAACTCAAAGTCAATTCATTTGCTACTATTGAAGAAGTTTTGGCTTTTCTGCTCGTGGCAGTCAGAAATGAATCATTTTCATACCCGGACGGAACAACATCTTCAGCAAAAGTTTTACAAAATAACGCATAGCATTAAATCTTTCAAAGTTCAAGCTTTAGCAGGTGAACACGTCACAGACTACAACCTAGGTAAAGGTACGGTAGAATATGCTCTTTCACCGCACCGAACCGAACCCGCCAGGAATACAGTATTGCCAGCGGGCGGAAAGATCGAAAAATGATGAAGCTGGGGAAAATAATCTCAGAAGGGAGAGCGTGGATGGTGGTGGCATGGGATAAGTTTTTCCATTTCACGCTTCACAGCGACCCTCTGCCGCCCTGTTCCCGTTTAACCTTCCCTCTGTGCTAATGAGCCAGAACTATTCCAGGAACAAGTCGGATGACGCGAACGCGACCTAAACGAGAGTGTAACGTAAGCCCCACACTACTCAACTTTGCAGGTGCTTCTGGCGGCAACGATGAGTACGGAATAACCTAATCCCGTGCACATTACCCAGGGGAAATGTGCCATTTTCCAACGAGCTACGGGGATACGATGTTTCGTTCATTTTCCTCGGCATGCAATATTGCTACTTATTAACAGCCGATTGAGCGAGAAAATGCAGGATTGAAATCCGCCACCACTTCCGCTTCTTTCGAACAGCTTCAACAGTGTTAAAGTGGGCAAATAACGTTTGGGAAATGAACAATATTCAAGCTTTTCCATACTAGGACAGTAAATATTCTTGTAACAAAGAACTTTGTTACTGAAAAAAGTTACTTTTATAGAAAAAAGATTTTATTATGATTACAGGATCATTTTTTTAATTCTAAACTCAATTTTGCTTCCGACTTACAGGACCGGCTTTTCATAAGTTCGGATACGAAAGGAAGTTGGCATACTTTTCGGACTCTTTGCGACATCAAGTGATACATGCATGGCAATGTTTGTGATTTGACAGGCTGTGCCATACGCCAAATGGAGTTCAATCCTCATCATAGCGCAGCGAAACCTTGTAACGCATTTCAATGCTTCTAAATGACTGCAAAACTCATTTTATCATTACTAAACATGAGCTGAAGCCTTTTTGAAGTCATCTACTGTAAAAAGGACTAAAACCACAAACAGCAATAGTTTTGAGGCACAATCGACCTGCGTAGGACATGAGAACAGGAAGATATTCACCAACATTCAATCTAGTTCCGGCATCCGAACTGGTACTAAAAGGAATAAGTAGACAAATGCATTCAGTGGTACTGGATCGATCTCCAAACCAAGGTTGTGAATTGCACCTCAGGCAAGTATCACTCTAAATGTCACTCTCTTACTTAGCCCAATCCTACTGTCAGTCTAAAATCACTGTGGGAAATCTTAGATAATAGAGAAGCTGAAAAGCCTGTACAGGTGATCCCCGAGATACGACTGTATTTGGGACCGAAAAAATGTCCCAAAGCAAGGCGTAAGTCAATATAGTCGTATGTCGAAAGTCTGGGAACAGAACATAAAGTTTATAACCTAAGTTGAAGAGTCGGTATCTAAGAGTCGGTAACCAAAAGCCGATATAGATATTCAAGATCGCAAGAATAACATTTACAGATCAGACAGATCTCTTAAGAGATCTGTAGTACTTCCGCACAGGCTTAGAATTGGTGAGTAGGCTTCATCTCCTGTAGATCTAATGTTGTTAAAATACCTAGAGTTCTTAAACATCTTTTTTTTATTCAGGAGTAACGGTCCAAAAAGGCCGTATTGCTTAAATTCTTAAACATCTTCTAAGGAAATTAATCATCTGATCGTCTGTTGATTCGTAGGTTCGTCCGGATAGTTGCTAGTTCGTTCGTTGATTCGTCCGTTAGTCTTCCTCCTGTGTCGTCGTTTATTTCACTAGTGCAGATAGACAATTTTCAATACATGTGACCGAACTAACTAACGATTAAGCAACCCATTTGGTAGGCGTCAGTTTGCTGTAAACGAATAGACCAAGCAATATCTAACAGCAATAGAGTCTCCAGTAGTGTTCTTTTTAATAGCCCTTGTTTTAACCAAACCAAAGCAATAAAGACGAGTTGTTTCCTGATGACAAAAATGACACTACAACAGCATGTCCTTGTGGTGCAAAATTAGGTCAACCATCGCTCGACGGTAAAACGCAACGGGTTCCATACCCAGAACCATTTCCGGCAGGCCCCTCTAGGACGTTTAAAAAAGATAGCGTTGCGAGAGTAAAAAACACCAAGCAAAGCGAAACCCTTCCATTGCACAGCATGGCTTTCATCTGTCCATCCACGGTGATGTTGCGTCAAAAGAGAGAGATAGAGAGCAGAAGGTAGATTTCAAAGTAAATTCAAGCAGCACACTTGAACGGATAGCAGGGCAGCACTCCAGCAAATCTGCAAATGACAGCGTTCAAAAGCCGATTAACACAAAAAAAGCATTTCCCTCGACATGACTACAAAAAAAAACAAGCTATAGGAAACTCATAAAGAGGAAAGTCCTTTACTCCCGACAGGAGGAGGTGTTGGTGGTGCTGTGTGTGTGTTTCACTTTGCACCGGAACAATGATCTGCTGTTTCGATGATTCGTTTGACAGAACGGAGTAACAGAGCCGTAGTCGTTAGAGCGGACAACAAAACCAGCCCTCGAGGGGGGGTTGGCAATCAATCAAAATCAGTATCACCGGACCCGGCCGGTGAAGGCAAGCGACATCAGATGACGAGTTTGCCTACGACAATGGCGAATTTAAAAAAAAAACCTAAATGTTCGCTCCCAGATGGTTCACTGTTCCGAGTTGGGGATGCAAGAGATGAGGACGCACAGGAAGATAGAGCCTACGGAAGACTCTATTGTACAAGTCCCAGCTGAATCTTGCGGGGCTGCTTCTCCTGGAGTTCATGGTTCATATCACTCCAAAGGCCAATTATCACGGAACATTGACAATTATTTGATACAGAGCGCAAAAGGAAAGGCAAAACCCGAGGTGAACAAATTCCCTTTAGTATTGATTGTTCGCATCATGAAGAAGTCAATTGAAAATTTGCAAAGAATCAATGGCTTGGTATTGCTGTCGCTTCTATTGCTAGTGCTCGGGGGAATGCTTGGGCGAATACAATCGAAGCAAAAGCCAGAAGGCACCGTCGTGTCGGCCCGGAAGATGAAGTCGGTTGATTAGAATTTTGAAATTGTCTCCAACTGTGATTAATCAACGTCTCCTCCTTGTCAGAAGACGTTACGCGCGCGGGGGATGCTCAACTCAATGAAGATAAGGAAAAAGTTTGCTCGCTGGTATTGGGTAAGAGAAACAGTTTTATCTTTTGAATGAAAGGGGAAATTTTTAAAGGAGATAAAAAGGACTAGAAGCTCTTTAGGTATGACGTTACAAAAAATTGGAAATTTTGTACGAATTTAGTTTACCTCTGAAATATCTTCTTTAACGACTAACTTGATTCCTGCTTAAGGAGGGCTTTTACAATTGCAAAACCTATTTGTTGGTATCTCGCGCTTTTTAAAAACACTTGAATGTAGCGGAAGAACATACGCTTTTCCGGAAACGATGGAGCGCTAAACAGCGAGCCGCTTTATTTATTTAATTTCTTTTCCTTCTATTGCATATAGCCCATGTGGTGCTGAGTCAGCACCATTCCCGAGGGGGCCACAGACACGCATGAGTCACTTCACCACTCACCACGCAAGGTAAACGTAGCAAGGAACTTGATGGAAGAACTCCACAGAACGAGTCCAGTTAGTTCACGTTCCGAACGTCTTTGGTTCGTTACTGTGTGCCAATTCTTTCATGTCGGTATAGGGCCCGGGCCGTGACGAGTAATGACGATGTCTTATCATCGTTACCCCGCTTTTATGCTTGGGCGAAGCCCCAGAAGCTCCCCACCATTAGGGATGGGGATGGGACACGGAGCGAAGGATGATGAAATAAGAAACAAACATGCTTGACATACTTGTGTTAAAAGTATGTTTGTGTGGGTGCGTATTTTTTAAGCGAAGAAAGCTTACAAACGGACAAAACTATGTGCTTCTCCACTGACGCCAGCAAATGGTTGGACGTGCCCCTGTTTGTAATTTGAGCAGCATGGATGCATTAGTGAAATATTTTGCAATTTTTATGGGTGCCGTTCTTGTGCTGTTGCTAACATAAAGAAAGGAATTTTTCAAATAAATTCAAGAGCCAAGTTGAAGTTAAAAAATAGCAATGAATTTAGTAAAAATTAGTTCACCTGCGGACCTTTTTGATTTTTTATTTTTGTTGAGTTTAACAGTGATTGAACAAAAACATTTAATTTATAGTTTTTAGAACACACTGGCTATATATAAATCCTCTTAAATCCAGCACCGTAATCGAACCCCGTGTGGGTGAATGGAGGAATCAAATTTCCTGTTTTTTTGTTTTTGCTTCATCCTCTCACAAATGGCGCTGTGCCACACTGTTTCTTTTTTTTCTGCTTTTCGCCCTCTACAAATCGCAATCGAATCGCAAACACACAACAAATCGCGTTTCGCTTCATTAGCATTAATTGTATGCTTTATTAGGCAGCCAGCCAGCCGCCGGGTGTCAGTATCAGTCCGTCCGGCCGGCCTTTTATTCATAAACATTTATTGCGCCACTACGATAAAATAACTGCGTTGAGGGGTTGAGGGGAGCTGTTATCTGAGATACCGTGTAAGAGCGAATGCTAAGCACACTTCAGGGAGGGAGCAAAATAATATTTTAACAAAAAAAAATGGTATGATTCTGTTGCAAAATGTTCAATTACAATTTTATGGAACATTTTTATTTCTATCGAATTTTTATAATGTTTGTAGGACACAATTTACTGGCAAAACATCCCACTGCAATGGCGCGTTGCAAAATTTGCATACAAATGAAAACTCAAATTTGGTTGCTGTTGCTGTTGTTAGTGACGTACTCGGTTTTTGTACGGTAAATGTGAGAATGTATGAATAGTGTGGGGCACGTGTGTTATGCAACACGAATGCAATGTATCGTTGGAAAGAGAAAATGCATATGCTGTTGCTTTCATTCAGAGAAGGGGGAAATGATAGGTAAATAGACAATTTAATTTTGCTGCCTGTTTTCATCAGAACGGTCATACTGTTTGCTTTCAAATGAGCAGCATTCCGAAAAAACGACATATTGGACTGTATAAAATGCCCTCATGTTGACACTATTACCACTGCACGGTCAACATAGTTGAATCAGCGAATCAGCAGCAAACAGTAAATCAGCGAAAATATTATTACAATTTATTCGCAACAAAGTTCCTCCCGAGTAACAGATAGTCAATCAAAAGGCCAAGAAAAAGCACCGCAAAATCCGAGTCAAATAATCCGATTTTTCTGACCACTGGGATGCGTGGATGTGTCACATTCGCGCCCTCGAGAATGCACATCATGCAAATAATAGCGCATCGTCGTGCGATGTGGTGCCACTACCGTTGGTCACAGTGTAAACGAGTGAATTGAATTGTTTTCGTACCACCGTACACCTCTCCCCTTCTTCCATGACTCATTGCTCCCCGGGCGAACAATCTCCAGTAGCGCGAATAGACTTTTAGATTGGACTCTGGGTCGCTGGTGTGTGCTCAATTGTTCACTCCGCGACATTGTCTGTCCTGTGTGTTTCTGTACGTGTGCGTGTGTGTGTGACCTTTTTGGTCAACACAACAAACAACAAACAAACCGGAGGGGCCTTTCTACGTCATTGGCAGCGCGCGCACAAAATTCGCAACAAATAACAAACCAGCCAACACCCAGTGTGGGTGGTGGGGCGGGGACAGGAGTCTTTGGAGGTCCATGAGGCATAGCAAAACGATGAGTCATGTGTTTTCTGAGCTCTGAGATACGGATTTCTCGTCGTCGGACGTGAAGCGGAAGAAACCGGCTCGGGCGGAAAGTCCTAAGACCGCCGTTTCTTTTGTTTGGAAGGGAAATTTATATTAAAAAAAAAACATTAGACCATGCTATGGCACCAATTGATTCAATGTATCATATGGTAGATAATGATGAATCTGAAATGATTGAATAATGGTCTTAGGAGGCATATGGACGACTTGGCCCAATGGCAGACACGCGGACTCCAATAAAGAACGTATATGGTACTGTGTTGGCACATGTTGGGATGCTTTCGATAGCAAAGATTGATTTATCTAGTGATTTGGTATACATAAACATGATTACGGTTGCCTCTCTGTCTGATATAATCCGCCATTGGTAGCATCCGTCTTATTTTTAAACATAAAAAGCGTCAAAAGTTTGGCTGCCAATTTTTCACAACTAAATAATTTCCATGCAACAATCGTCTTTTCTTTTTCTATTCCAACCTTTTTTTGTTACTCGCGCACAAAGAATACTCGAGAATCCCAAACTAAACCCTACACATACACACTTAAACTCGACAGAAATCCTTACTACTTAGTCCGAACACAAACATTGGGAATGGGGATTGAACCATGTCCGACCTTGTAAGAAGCTTTCACGCTCAGCCGTACACTGTCAACTCATCTCGGATAAGTCAGGTTAAAACCGCTACTGATATTACGCTGGGAGCTGAAAAATCACGTTAGCTTTGTGTATGAATCATTTCATGAACAAAATAGAACAATTGTAGCAAATCAATTGGACAGACAGTGAGCTGCAATAAAACAATTTATAACCAGTCAGTTAGTGCCAGTTTCGTCATAAAGTATCGTAATACGCTTATACCAATAGCTACCACAACAAACAACCGTACATCTTACAGTTTTTGATAATACTGAGTAGTGAAGCTGTTGATGTACATTTTCTTTAGCTACCAAGATACGATTGACAGTCGTACCAACTCACCTTTAAAACCTGGCTCTTTCTGAAGCTCAGCTCATCATCCGCTGTGGCGTTAAAGTCGTGCTTTGCAACCGCTTCCATATTTGTGGGTTTTCGTGTGTCCTCCTACCAGGTTGTAAGTGAATCTTGGCGCACCCGTCCGTCCCTGCTGAACGCTTTCCGAAGGGCGATTCCGTCAGGGGGAAACGCACTCTTGCTTATCTGCTTTCCCCGGTTCGATCACCAACAAACAAACACAACAATTGTAGCGATGTTGAAACGCTACCGTAAGGCCTGTGAGGCGATGATGTTGCGATGGTGCTGCTGCTGATCGTTGGGCCGTATTAGGGTACCGCGATACGGTGGCGGTTGGCGTAAAGCTTACAGCGTTTTGCTATCACCAAATTGGAGCCTCACTTTGCGGCAAGCCAAAGGGGAATATACACAGACACACACACACACTCTTATCGGATCACCTTCGCTTCATGGAGGCGCACCGGGGAGGCGGGCACCCAACCAGAACAGGATTCACGCACTATTTCTTAACAAACATTCATGTACAGACACTAACACACACATAAACGCACACGAGCAGCACACCTCCTAGCCCAGTAAATGCATTCTTTCACTGAACGCACTACTTTCTTTGCCTTTTTTAAAAAAAATCACCACCTCTTTATGCACCTTTTTACATGTAATATTTTAATTTAAAAAAAACGTGCACGCTTCTCCACACAACCACACGTGCCTGTACGCGGATACAAACATACACACACACGCACAAACAAACACTGACGAATTGCACCAGCTCGCCCGCTTTTGACTGTGATAACTTATTTTTAAATATTATCTTTCTTTTCCACCAACTGCACGGCAATCACGGGGCGACGATGACACACGCAGCAGCAAGGACTGACATCACACATTAGACGACGCACTGTACATTTGGGGGCATTTAGAGCTAGATGGGAGAGAGAGAGAGAAGAAAAGCAGGGCTGTAAAATTAAAATCTACTTCTTCACGGCGGCAACACGACGTGCCGATGGTACGTGACGTGACGGAGCGACGGCCGCTCACACACACCCTACTAAGTAAACAAGCTAAAATAACACCTCCAACAGCGCGTGTGTGCGACACGACCGCGCGCGCGTGTGACGTCATTTTACCAGTAACAATTTTAGTTTCCGGCTGTCCGACAACTTTTATGTTACTAATGTTCTAGCAAAAGTGTATTTTATCGGTTGCTGCCCTTAACACAAGCCTTGCTAAGCAACACGGCTATCAAGGGGATGGACCCACTCATACACACACACACACACACACAGACAGACAGGTGAAAACAAGTCAGATCACTCCCCGATGACGTCACTGGTAGTACTCTCGTTAGAACGTTCTTGCGCTCTTCCTTCCTGGATGGACGAGGCACACACACACACACTACTGTAGCCTGTAACGCGTGAACTTTTGCATTTGCTTTCCCCGCTATCGCATGTAGAAATTCCGACACGTAAAAGAACATTAATCGGCACCTTTTGACCCCCCTCTCCCATGCACAAACACACACACACACACACACCTCTACCACAACTCTCTTTTAACTGCTGATTACGGTAAGAATTTGCGTGATACGCGGGCTAGAAGAGTGGGCAAGCAGCAGCAGCAGCAGCAGTCCGTGTACTATCTGCCGTGACGGATCGGAAACAACAAACCATACACAGTGCAAGGGCCACCGACACCGGAATGTGGTGTGGCGCCTGCTTGTACAGTGGGCTCGCTCACGCTCTCACTCTCTCTCTCTCGCGTTGCGTTCGTTCTCACGCGTGCAAATGAATGAAAACGTGCATGGATCGCACCCACACACACACACTCACGATGGGAAACCGGCTGGAGAGAGAGAGAGAGAGATAATCGCCGGTGAGATGATTTTGTAGGTGGAAACGTCAATGTTTATAGAGGGATTAATGGAGCGAACGGTTTCCGAACACGCGCTCCCGTAGACGCTTTCAATCGCACAAATGAGTGTTTTGAGTGTAGAACAAGGTTGCTAAATCTACAAACATGTGTAACGATAGAAGCATTTCTAATCGCATACAAAATTCTTGAAAAAATTTACATTTTTCAATTGAAAAGCGCATAAACTTAAGAGGTATAAGAACATCTTCAATTAACAAATATGAGAAATTCAGATGAAAAACCATCTTCAAAAGAAATGTTAAGAGAAAATCATAAAGAAAAGTCGTATCAAAAAGGAAAAAGAAGAGAAAATTTGAAGTAGAAGAATAATAAATAAATAAAAAGTGGAGCACGGAAAAGAAAAAAAAATAAATAAAACATGAACAAACAGACGTATTAACGAAGTGTAAAACGTGACACCAAACAAGAAACAAGATAAAACCTAAGAAGAAAATGTAATAGTGAATGATAATGTGTCGAGCAAGAGAGGGAGAGCAAACAAACTCACGTTGCGTTGAACTTGAAAGTTCAAAATACGAAATTCTAGAAAGCAAATTTTCAACCGTGTGCCAACACCCTTCCTAGTAACCTTGAGACGTGCCCCAATCGCATCTCGCACGCGATAGTTATATATTTATTTTTGCATTCGTTATCACCCACTCGTTACAATGTTTCCCCGTTTTCGGTTCCACGTTTTTTTTTAAACTCGGCATTTTTTTTTCACATTCCATTGAACTCCGAACTTCAGCCTGTGCCCTCCCAACAAACACACACACACATTCAGATACTCATTTTCCTCGCCCACAAGGACTGCGAGAGGGTGTTGCCCTCAGGAAATCCATAAACCTTTTTTTTGTAGTTGCACTTGGGGTTGTTCTGTACTGCTCACGTACAGGGCAGTCTTTATCAGCGAGCGATTCTACCAACACGAGCAGAAACAGACAGTTTCACTCTCACTGCTAGCGTAGCGCCGCCATGCGCTCCCGCGGTCAGTGTGGAAAAGGAAGGAAGTTTCAAGCATGGGGTTTATTTAAAGGAAAAAAAAGAAAAAAGAAAGAGAATTTAGAAGAAAATAGCATCTTTCACCATAATCTACCAGACCGAGTTGGAGCCTTTTTCCGATGATTCTTTTTTTCTGTAAAAATTTTCCACTTCCGAAAAGGAAAAAAAAGACAAGAATTTGCGTGCAATGGAATTTGCTTCTGGTCACTCGTACTCGTTTTTGCTTTCTCTCCACCGCTAGGGGATTAGAGTAATGGGAAGATTTTCGTACCCGGTTTCGCGTTTGGCCGGGTGATCGTAGAATGTTTGCGATAATCTGACAATAAATCTGGATGCCGGCGCCTTCTGCCGTGAAGGTCAATTATTGCAAACACTCCCTTCCTTCGCACCGTTTGGCTGTTTCGTTGATAGTCCCGGTGCGGATTCTCGGATAGGAGGCACTCCCGGCACACCTCACACACCCACCCACAATTCGAATGATCGATGTGCGTTTATCTATATACGGTTCCAGCGAGTGGTTAGATGGTTGGTTGGTCCATTTTTCTTACAAAACACACACACACACGCACTGGCAAATCGGGGTGGTGAAGGAGGCACTCTTGGGGTGGTAATTGGATGTTGGCAGGAAAACGGAAACAATAACCTCCCACTCAAGGGCAGTAGTGTGTGTGTGTGCGTTTAATTTCCTCTCCATTGAAGGAGCAGAAGAAACAGGAAAGGCCTTTATATATAGGAAACAATAAAATCGTATCCTTTATCCGTAGCCTCCCCGCTTTCTCTTTTGCGCCTCCGAGAACCACACCGATAAATAGCACGCACGTGTTTGTTAATTTGTGCACACAGAAATAAATGTGACACACAGCAAGAGCGGTTGTGGAAGGTAGTTTTTGTGCTGCATATCTTGGGTAAGGTAGAAAACTGGAAGGAAAAAAACCACAATTTCATCGAAGATAAATTGAGCGACAGTTATTGAGTTTATCGTTCAAATGAATTCGCCGTTTGGACTATCTACTACAAGTTAGACGTTACTGCTTAGGTTATTAGTTTAGATTATTTTAACCTTTACAACATTTTAGTGGACCGTATGATAGGCAACAGATAGCATTGAACAATGACTCAGGACGACTGCAGTCTAGTCCGGATGACTACTCGTCGTCTAACTTCAGATTTTAAGATTTGTACTTGTAATTTAACTTGTTTGAATTCCAAACGGAGTCGTTCTGGGTCATCCAGATTTGTTCGGGCCCATCAGGAGTTCACCGGAGTCATTTTACGGAGTCTAACGCGACTGACTCGCATGCAGAACTGAGTGATCCTGCCTCAGTGATGTACTTCCATCATAGAAAGGAATTGGACGGGCTTTGTTCGAACAAATTGAAGCAATAAGAAGAAAACATTTGAATTACAACACTAAATTGAAACTATTCAATCTGTATATAAAAAAAAATGCATAGTACCTTAACATTTAAGATGTTATACACAGTCAGGATGTTAAGTCATGTTTACTGTTTGTGTACTAGTGACTCATTATTCAAAATATTAATTTGGTATTTTTCTTCGATAAAAAAGTACAAATAACAATGTTTTTCTTGAAAAGAATTCACTTTCAAGGGCCACAATGCTGCTCTGTCTTCCCCTACGAATATGTACACCCCAGCTTGCTGCATCATGCTTTGGCTTCGGACAATCGAAAGTTAGCTATTTTTAGCAGCACGCAACGAAATTTGCAACAATAACACAATCTCGTGCTAAACCCAGATTTACCACACAACATCTAACTGAAATTGAATGAGTCGAGGGGAAGGATGAAAGAGACCAGTATTACGGATGCGGATGAAGAAGTAAGCGAGAAATTATTTAAATCCAATCTGTGATTCGAAGGTGCCAATGTAAATGCCACTGGTTTAAGCTAAGCAAAATAAAACTACAAACATAGTAAAACGACTAGTCGACAGTGTACGTACAACATTAAACTAATTAAATATTTGCTGACGTATTACAAGACCACAGGGGCAAAAACTAACAACAACGCATTCAAACACTTCCTACAGACTGGTAAATACGCTCCAAAGCTGCACAATTACTACACTGCCTGCGAGTAAAACCGCACGAACAATTAAATTAAATTATATACACCAGCGGTGCTTTCCGTACAGAAAAAGGGTTCTGAGAAAATTAAACCTCGAACTAACTTTTCTCGCTACAGCGGTGGCAAAGGTTTACACATGTGTGGCAGAGACTGACTGCTCCCACCAAACAGAGCACCACAACGACACACCAACATTGTACAACGCACGGGTGGCAGAGATATTATTCATCTCTGCCAATAAATTTCCCCCATTTCGAGTCGGTGCTAGAAAATGATATCATCATCGGAAAAGCTTCAAAAAGTTGGTTGCGCGTTGCGGTTCGAATCGACATTTGAAACCATAAAATGTTTAAAAATGAGCATTTTTCTCAATTTTTTCATCCCCTAAATTTGCCTTGTTAATTGTTCTGCACATCTGTCTGTGTGTGAAAAGATCGCGAAGGAGAGATAATGAAATAAGGAGGGAAAAAAACATTGGACAAAATCGGGGAAAACCTCATCCGTGCGATCATCATGCGCACCCACGCTGCTTCTATACATTGTTAGCAGCGTGCGATCGTTCAAGACGATCGATAGTGTGTATTTGTGTATCTGTACGTATATATGTGTGTATGTTTTCTATAATATACCCATTCGGCCCGTTCAACATGAGTTAGCCGGCCAACCCGGCGTGACTAAAAGGTTAGAAGAAGATGCGTCTGCCTGCGGTAGCGCAACACGCACCGTGTACAGTGAAGCTATAAGAATCTAATCAGATTTTAAAAATAACCAACCAACGAGCGAAATTATACGGCGGACAGCATGGGGTAATACGAAGACGCTGGGTGCGTTTTCACCCGACAGTAATTTTGCAACAGCTAAAAGAAGCAAACAACAGCAACCAGAAGCGCTTCCTCTCACTCTCACACACAGTGACAGAAAATTAAAACAAAAAAAAAACAAAAGTAAAACAGAAAAAGTTTTAAAATGGTAGGCCGATTTTTTGACGATTTTTTACATTACTTAGGGAAGGTAGGTGGGTGCCCTGGTTTGGCAGCGAGTTCAAAGGGAGAGCGTGCAAAGTGAAAAGCATTGTGCTGCTGTGAAATGCTGGCGGTGGGCCATATACAGTTGAGTCACTTCTCGCATTCACAATGAAATAAGCTAAGGTTATTGGAAAAGTTTGGTTGGGAAGACTGTGTGCTTCTTCTTCGACGATTCGGCCGATGGAAAAGTGGTAAAATGATACCGCTCCCCTATCTGTGTGTTAGGAAGACAAGATTTTCATTGTAAAATGCTGTTAAAAATGCAGCTTAACATAGAAATTTGCTCGAGCAGGTGTGTTTGTAATCAATTTCTAGTGTATTTTTACAATAAACTACATCTTGGGTTTATTTATGGGTAAATCATTAAGTTACTGAAAGCCAAAACCCTACTAGTGAAGTGGTACAGGCAGTTGTTGTTGTGCTGAAGAAGAAGAAGAAAAAACCTTCTATTTCTAATACAAATACAATACAACTGCTTATTTGCCACAGCATGGCCCTAGGTCATTGCCGGCCTATTGCCCGAAGGATTTCCGATGATCGATCAAGAGCGATCGCTCATTATGAACTTATTAACCAAACATGATATGTGTCCCAAGACGCAAAGCAATAAAATCATCCAGAATCAATTAAAATTACTTAAAAACGAATCGAAATGAGTTTTAATGCTTTCTCATGATTTAGCGGAAATAAACACCTAATCATCATTTATTAATCACACTACAGGATACTATAATCATTTTTCATAGTACAGGAGTTTTAAGTAAGTTTTAAAAATTCAGCGAATCATTTTCGAATTTCACGCCTCGATCAGCTAAACAAACATCTGCTTGAGAGCAACCGAAATAATTAAACCTACGACAGTAGTCAGGTAAATGTGCGCTTCAAGGAGAGTGATAATATGTTTAACCTTGAAAGATTTACAACGTATGGAAGAACTACGGGAAATGTTTACTTCACACACCTGTAAGATGTCTAAGAAGACAACTATTTGTAAAAGTGGTACCAACTATTTCTACATCGTCCCTACAGAGTTATTACTGCGATTTAAGAAGGATTTCCTAGAACGAGCACGTTGTTAAGCCTTGCCCTGTTGTAAACGTAACCAAGACATTGGCTTCTTAAATTTAGTCCAACAATATGTATGATGAACAATACTGCGGGAGTAGCAGTAGCTAATAACACAAAATACAAAAAGTTTTTTAAGATTTCTTAGGTTGTTGGAGTTGGTTTTCCAATTTCATCTACTCTACTAACTGACTTGCATTACGCATGGTTACGTCGTGTAAACTCCGAACAAAACAGTCCAGCCAGCCGGTACCAGAACGGGGAATTGGGGAAAAGGAATCCTCACCAAAGTTGCAGCAGAACTCAATTCAATCAGTTATTTATAGCAAACCGAATCGAACACCGCCCTGAGGCAACATGTGGTTCCGGACAGAGACCAGAAGTGTAAAAGCCTTCCTGCAAGCAGCGTATGTGTGTGTGTGTGGCACGTATTGTAAAAACAAACATTTGCACAACACAGTAATCTCAACTTCCGAAGAAACGAGCCGCCGAGAGAGCTCGCGTGTGTCCTCCAGGTCTCGCCCATTCCCGTCTCGTATCTTGAACCGTTTCCGTCCGTTTGTCGATGGCGGTTTTGATTGAGCGAACGAACAGAAGTTTTAAAAATACACCCCGCCAACATCATACGAGATCGATTATTCAAAACGATTGAACATGGCGCGGTTCTGTTTATACATTTGCGTACAATTTGTGTTTCAGATCTTTGAATAAAAAGGCAAATCTTGTAAGCCAACAAGGGTTACAAGCGATGGTTGTAATTTTCATTTTTGCGAAAAAAAACAGAAATTGCTGGAGCATGCTCGTACCCTCCTCCTGTACCCCGGGGGGCGGAACGTTAAGTTTGTGTATGACAAACATAATTGAAGGGCACACGGGTGAAGGAAAAACATCAACAAAAAAGCGAAAAACCACACGCAACCCCACCATGCGTAACTTCTTCAGCAGTGGCTGCAGTATTTTGGCGAGGGAGGAAATTTAAAAAATGCGGGAATTTTTTTTGTTTTTTTTTTTTGTTTTTCACCCTCACTCCAACAACCCCTCCTTGAGGTGCATTCTACAGAGGATGCACTTGCAATTATGAGCGCAAAAGGGTAAAGGGCTGCTTCACTCCTCTCGCAAACCCATTTCGGGCTCTCTACTGCCCTTCCCATCCCATCCCTGCTATGACAACCATTTAGGGGGGATTGAAAGTGCTGAGTGCAAACTGCGCGGTTCCGCGTGGAATAGCAGGCCATGTGAGCGGCTTGTTCGTATCCATCATCGCCACCGTATCACCACCATCGCCACACAACCACCAGCATCATCATCATCGTCATCATCGTCGCGACCGTCACGACGTGCACATAAACGGTGGCGCGGTGGCGGGTGTGTATATATTGCCTTACTGCCTGCCTGAAAGCATATTTAATGTGATTTCTGGTGCAGCACAAACACACACACATGCACGCTCCCACATATAGGAATCTGTCGCTTGCATACATACATACTCACACACATAGGTGCATATATGACCGGGAGCGCGCGCGTGTGTTCTCTGCGATGGCTTTAGCGAGACCGTAGCAATAGACGATGCGCAATCTCAGATTGCGCATATATTTATCTGTCAAACGGGTCGGTTTGATATATTTATCTGTCAAAAAATATATATATATCTCGGACATATAATCTTGAAAATTTATGCGCAATCTTGGCGCAATCTGAAAATGTATGGAAATGACGTTTATAGCTCAGGGTTGGCTACGTGAAATGACTTATGTTTTGATAAAACGAATATATGCGCAATCTGAGATTGCGCATCGTGTATTAATACGGAGATATTTAGAACCCGGGAGGGATACCGCCACCGCCGCCGTCGCCCTGGGTTAATTCACTTCAGTCTCGGTGGCCCTTTTCGAAAATGTGCATTCTTGTGCATACATGCCCAGGCAATGGGGGAGGGAGCCAAAAATGCATTCCAATTTTTGGTTGCACATTTTAAAGTTTGGTTTGGAAATAAAGTGACCAAAAAAGCTTATTTCACCCCTAAAACGGTCCATTTCAGTTCAAAATAGAGAAGAAAAAAATCTTATAATGTTTTTATACACACACACCCACATAGACAGAGGGGGAAAATGTCATCCCGTGCATGGATGCCCCCGTAAGCCTCTTGTGTGCCTTTCGGATACACCGTTTTCCCCGCAGGGAACGATACTGATAGAACGCGCACCAAACGATGGACAAACGGGGGGTGGGAGTGGGGGACAGGGTTGCTGGGAAGGGAAGGGCTGAAAAATACCATCAATAAGCCGCATCTATGATGATGGTGGACCTTTTCTCAGAAACCGTACGCACACACACACACACACCTATGCATACACGTTCATGTGCAGTTCGACCACTCTCATTCTTGCTCGCTCTCTCGCTCGTGTGCGTTTCTCTTCGGACGGTTGTCAAGGTAGAAGAGCGAAAGAGACAGAGACAGAGAAGAAGAGAGAGAGCGAGAGCGGGACCGCGGTGTACCGTCGAAATTGCTGGAACAAAAAAAAATAAACCACACCATCCCATTGACATTCGGCGTGTGCGATTTTAAAATGCATTGTTATTTATAATAAATTGCACAAAAATATGCTTAAAACATGAAATTATTGAACTGGATTTTGTTTTCATCGATTGAAAAACCCTCCCCTATACCATTGAGCGTTTCCACGAGTGCTTGCAAGCAACGTTTAGTTGATGAGGCGAGTGAGGGAGGCTTTCCCTCGCCGCCTACTTATTCCTCCTTCGCCGCTACCACAGACCGGCGGTGCCGTGCGGTATCACTGTCGGAGCACTGAACCAATTTTTTGGGGTTTAAAATTATCTTCCGGTTGCAAATGCGACGGAAAGAGAGTGTGTGTGTGTGTGTGTGTGTGTGTGTGCGCGCGTCTGAATGTGTCCTCTATATGTGTGTGTTAGAATGTCGATGAAGGGAACCCAAGCGGCGGACGTTGGAGACAGAACACCACACACCAAAAACCAGAATCAGTGCACTTCTCTTTCACTGGCGATGGCACCCACACGCACAATTCATCTGCGGCACACACAACCGTACACCCGAGATCAACCACCGCACACACTCACACAAACACACAGACGCACACGCCGACACAGAGGACGTAGACGACGACCACCCTTTTCTTGCCGCTGCCACAGAAAAGACACCGAAAAAGGTGAAGAGTACGGTAAGAATCTGCGGTGTCTCCTCCCTCACGTTCAGTGCGGCGTGTTCGGGTCACTGGAGACGGAGGGGGGTGAGATGTGGAAGGGATGTCACTGTTTTAAGGGGATTTGCATACTGTGTCAGAGGCTTGTACACGCACAATTGCACACGGTTTTTTTTATTCACGGGTAGCGAGTTCGGTTCACGGTTGCACTCACGGTTAAAACTAACGCTGTCGGGGAAAACACAACGCAAACGTAAAACGGCTCGGTCGAGACACACACACGAAAAAGGCGAGCGGGACAAGAACGTTGTCGCTTTTCTCGATGAAGTGCGTGCAGAGAAGGTTGGTCTATGGACCGGTTCCAGCGTGACAGCACCGTTCAGCAGACAGCAGCCGGTTTGACAGTCAATGGCCAATGGTTGTTGACGGCCCATGCAACAAATTTGTAGAAAGTAAACGGCGGGTGCTAGTAGACAGACAGAAATTTCAGAAGCGAATTGAATTTGCTTTAATTTTCTATCGATTAGACAGTCATGTCTGGCAGCGACACACCGAAAATCTACCGTAACGAATAAATTGACAACTTAAATATAACGCTTTGTAACGCTTCTTTTTTCGGACGACCGATTTCGGTCCAACCGTCAGCGAGCGAAATCCTAACGAAATTGCTATTAGCATGCTTCTGCACTGCCAAACATCAATTTAACACTAATTAAAATGAAGTATTACTGTTATTCGCATGATAATTGAGAAAAAACAAAACTCACTTTTAGTTTGTTTACAATAACAAGCGTTACTTTTCGCATGTCAAACTTTTCGTTACGGTGGTTTTTCGATCTGACTGGCAGCGGCTTAATCAAGTAGGTTTTTATACAAACAAAGAAGAGACCCAGGTGACAACTGTTCTACATTTTTAGCTTAAACTCCTCTTGAACAGCTCGATTTAACCCATTGCCTCATATAAACGCTTGAAAACATGGGTGTGTGAGTGAACAATGCTGTGTTCAAGCGTTGAAGTTTATGTCAGAACTTCGGCAGAAGCCAGATAAACAAGAAGCTTGTAGTTTCGTCCTCGGTGTACAACAACCAAAACACGATCCCGGGAGTATCAGAATAGCGGGGAAACGCATGGACCAACAAAACAACATGAAAAGTGTTTTATAATAAACTTTTTGTATGATATGGCTTGAAGAGTACGAATGTTTTGTTTAAGGTCGGTAGCTTGTGCACAACGCGATGACAATTCTTAAAATGGCACCAGAAAAAACGCTTCACTCTGACGTTTCAACTGTTATAATAAGCTTAAACTCTGGAATATCGCTTGCTCTTTAAGCCAGGTTTAAGCCTGCTATTTAAGCTTCCAGCAACTCGAAAAACGCTAACTATCTGCTCGAAAATGTCACTTGGGGAGATACGTTGAGGCTTCTGCGCAATTGATAGAAAACAATTGATTTTATTCGGCAAACAGGATTTTCGGTTAAAATATTCTACACTCCATGCTAAGAGCCTAAGCGCACAGATTAAGCTTATACGACTGGAAAATGAAATATCCATAGAAACAAATGAAAGCTTCATAGCTTCACGGGTTTGCTCAATAGATGGCATATTTTAACTCATCGTTGTGTTGCTGTCCTTTTCTTGCAATGTGTTTCGCCAAGCTTCATCTAATCATGACCTATATAGCCTTCTAACTTTCCTAGCAAAAATTTACATGAATGGTCTGTCGTAATCGTCACACATTTTAATTATTTATTCGGCTTTTTTTATTCAATTTCTTTTTTTTTTATTGTATCACGCTCAACCGATCTCTTTGCGATCAACCACAAGACTGACCCAAGGCTCCTTTATTTCTCCCTGTCGCCTGACTTGTCTTCTCTCCCTGATCTCACGATCTGTCCCTCCCTCACACTCTCTCTCTCGATTCACTCTCGGAGTTCACTCTCGCTTGATCCCAGCTACCGCTAGCTACCGGTAGACGTCCGTCTAATTTTCCGCGCGCCTTCTCCATCTCTATCTCTGCGTTCGTCCAATCTCTCCTCTCTCATCCTCATTTTTGCATGTTTCAATATTTTTCGCTCTCTCTGATTTCACTAAACTTCTCTCTCTCTCACTCTTGATCCCTACATGGTCGTGTAGTCAGATACACGGGTATCAACACCATCTACCATTATTCAAATCTCATTTGCTTCTGTACAAATAGTTCACATTGGAGTTTAGTAACGATGCATAACTTCAATGCGAAACCATATAACAGTATAGAGGGAAGGAGAAAGCTCTCAAAGCGAGGGAAGCGCTCTTCTGGTTGAGAATTCCACCAACAGATGACGCCACCAGTTTTTTTTTTTGTTGCTATTTTTAGAATGCATCAGTCGTTCACCGTCTGCTAAACGAAATATTTCTATATTCCGTTTAAGTAAAGAGCTTGAGTTATTTAGAACCCGTTTAGTGGTCAATTTGTGGCCTTTTTTGTGGATTTTTGGATTTTTGATCTGCTAACAAAATTTTTTGCATGTCTGGTGTGTGCAAACAAGACATTCCGTTTTTGTTGGTTGGGGTGCGGTTGAGAAGGTTAAAATGCTTGCCTCACCATCTGCACCGACGAACCCTGCTCAAGTTGCCACCAACTGCTGTCAAACATTTAAATCCCACCAAAAGTTTAAAAACAACCTTTGCGCGCAATTCCGCCACCGGCGACCACAAACCACCAGGATACGCGAAAGTTCCTGTAAACACGGCGCCTACCCGTTCTCGAATGAACGAAATATTCTCACAGGCCAAGCGGCGCCGGCACGCCCCAATGGCCGGTAACGATCGGGCCGGCGATGCGAACGAGGAGGACGATTTCTTCGGCAGCCAATTCTCCGTGCCGGCCTCGCAAGCCGCCAGCCAGCGACGGTACCTGTCCCAGCGCAGCAATCTGCAGCGCTCGCAGGTGGTCAAACCGGGCCGCCGGCCACCCACGAACTACTACGAAAGTGTGCTCTTCATGGCCGGCCTCAGCCTGGACGAGCCGGGCGGTGTGGTGGTGCTGAAGTGTGAACCGATCGTGTTTATGCACAAGCTGAAGAGCGTCCTGCGCACGAACGCGGACTACCCGGCGAACGTGGACCGGTTCCTGGCCGGCATCGAGACGACGATGAAGGACCGGACCAACTTCCTGAAGCTGCTGGAGTGCTGCCAGGTTGTGCCGAATGCGACGGCGCTCGACGACGGTACGATGCAGCCGATCCGTAAGCCGGTGCAGGAAAGCCTGATGAAGATGTTCCTGCTGGTGGACTTTCTGCAGCTGAAGCTGATCGAGCTGCTGTTTGCGTACCTGTCCAAGGAGCTCGGCACGATGGCCACACCGGAGGGCGATGGGGCGGAGGACTCGATCGTGGGGTTTGTGCTGTCCCAGCTGAAGTTCATCGATCACGTGCAGAACGGTGAGCTGGTGTTCGAGAAGGTGTTCGAGCTGCTGGGCAAAGCGAACCGCCAGCCGGTGGTGTTTGACGAGATCATCTTCAGCCTGGAGGATGTGATAGACGTGTCCAAGCATGACGATGCGCTCGCACGGCTGGTGAAGTTGCGCCCGCGCCCCCAGGACCTGATCACACCGACCACCGTGGAGGTGTTCACGGGCATGTGTCTCAGCGTGGAGACGCTCGAAATGCTCCGCCGGAAGGTGGTCCAGTATGCGGCCGACGGTTGCCCGTTGCGCTACTACCCAGCGCTCGTGAAGATGCTGCTCAAGTTTAATCGTACCGAGCCGGCGGAAAACATTGCCGGCATAGTGCGGGAAGTGCGTCGCCTGCTCGATACGGGCGAAGCGGCCGACACCTGGGCCGCATCCACCGCGGACGACTGTGCCGAGCAGGTGCTGCGCACGATCTACCAAGCAATATCCGCGTCGGCCATGCTGTACGATGCCTGGATCACCGTCATCCGTCAGCTGCCTGGGGCGGAGGAACATCTGCCGGTCGATTTGCTGCTGCTAACGATCGCGACCACCATCAACGAGGTGAAGGCCCCGCGCATCCGCAAGCTAACGATACGCAAGATCGAGCAGCAGTTCTTTACCGACGCGCACACGGACCAGCTGGTCGGCGGGTGCTTCCGCCGGGTGCTGCAAACCCATCTGGACGGGTTTCTGCAGCTGATCGAGTGCTGTACGCGGGAGCGGCACGAACGCGTGTGCGAGTTTGGCGTCGCCGCCATGAGCGCACTGTTTGCGCTGGACCAGTCGGGCGCGGCCACCGACAACCGGGTGGTGCTGAGCAAGATCGTCGGGTTTATCTGCGAAATGGCGTCGGCGAACGTGGCCAGCAGGAACGATTTCCTGATCGGCCGGTGTATTGGTGCGCTGCGTAAGTATTTTTAACACCCTTCCCCCCTCTGGGTGCATTAGAGCGAAAGATGAAATGATTTCGGGTCTTCTTGTTTTAGGCAAACTGCACGAATCGCACCCAAAAGAGATAGAGCGAAGCGCGGAACTGTTGCTACGCATATTGGACATCGCACCGGAACTCTCCCTCCGGCAGTACCGTCCACTGATCAGCGTCATTTACGCCGCCGTCATTCCACCCCGCCCGCTCGACGACGATGCGGAGCTGGCGGCGATCCGCGATAATCTGGAAATTATCGTCAAAAAGCAGCTAATGTGCGACAGCAAAGACACCAAGCGGAAGGGCATCATCGGGCTGGTGCAGATGGTGTACCATCTCTCGCTAGCGCCAGCCTCCGACGATGCAGCCGAGCTTAGCTCGAGCTTCGATTCCGAGCGGACGATCGGCACGGTGAGCGAAATCCCGTCCGCAACTGGCCGCACGCTTGCCAATCTCGTGAGCACTCTGTTCCTGTCCACCAACCAGTCGCCGGATCTGCTCGCCATCTGCTACGATGAGCTGGCGGGTATGCTGGCTCAACCCCGGCCCAAGGCTGCCCCGGTGTGGGAGAAAACGTTCATCATGTGGCTGTCCGATACGATCACGATGGAGTTTCAGGGCACGTTTCTGGTGGAAAGTGATACACCGTTGCCGTCGCGGGACGCTACCGGACCGGGAGGGATACTGCTCGCCCGCAAGCTGTGCATAAACGAGGCGGAGGAGGAAGCGGCCAACACGGAAGCGGCCACCATTGCGGTCAATGTGGGTGGGGGTGTGTTGGGGCATGCCGGGAGCCGTCATACGGCCATTTGCTATCTGGCGCCAATCTTTCGGCTGATGCGTTCGCTGCACTTTGTCCGGTACGGGGGAGTACTGGAGTCGATCAATGCACTGCTCGGGTGTATGGTGGTGGTGCCGGAGTTTTACGGTGTCGGGGAGGAGGAGGAACGTCGGTTTTCGGTCGATACGTACGACGAGACGACGTGCACGCTGCTGCTGGACATTTACTTCCACCTGAGCAACTGGTTCCGGGAGTGTGTGAGTGCGTTCGTTGGGCAGGACGATGCTTCGATTCGAAAGAAGGTACTTTTTTCCGACATAACAAGCTTATTAACTATGAATTAATCAATTATTTTTCTCCATTTTAGGTCCTGGAACGATTGCACGAGCTCGTGACCCTAGAGCACCGGCTCGGCCGCATGCTGGAGCGTATGGTCGCGGACAGCGAGTACATTCCACCGCTGGCGTCCGACTTTATGGATCCTCCGGCAGCGGCCACCAAAAAGCTGAAGCCCCTCGAATCATCCTCCACTCGCGGCCGCCCGAAAGCGGGAGCACACGACCGAACCGTCAATCTCGACGCACCCCTCAGCACGCAAACGGCCGCAGCGACGGCCCCCGCCACGGTGGGACAGTTCAACGAGCAGAGCTTACTGCTTCGCTGCTCGTACGCCCTGCGCCGAATGGATCCGGAGCTGGTGCGCCTGTTCACGGTGGAGCTGGTGCCCGCCCGCGTGCTGGAGCTGCCCGAGCAGCGCGGAACGCACCTCGCACTGGCCGAGTATCGGTTCGTGCTGGAGAACGTTACGACCGCGCTGGAGCAGTCGAGTGAGGCGGAAGGACGCTACCAGCGCTGCATGGTGGAGCGGTGGGAAGCGTTTGTGGAGCGAACGGCCACGCTACAGCACCGGCTGCAGGAAGCGACGAACCGACTGCAGCCCGCCTCGGTGCAGGAGCTGCTGCCGCTGAAATCCTGCTACCTGTGGAGTTTGCGCCTGGCGACGGCCCTGCTGCCCTGGAAACGGTTCCGCGAGCAGCGGGGACGGGTGGAGCTGGCGCGTGTGCTGCGTTTGATGGTGCTGCAACTGACGGAGCGGGAGGACGGTGCGTCCCCCGGCGACGATTTGCACGTGGCCGAGCTGGCAAAGCTGCTACTGAAAGGGCTGATCGTGCACGAGTCGTGCTTTGGCGATCTTTCGATCGCTGCCCAGCTGTACCGGCTTGCGCGTGCCATCGGCGAGTGTGTTGGAGATCGGACCAGTTCTGCCCGGTCGATCGCACGCTTCACGCGCAGCGTACTGATCGCTCCCGATATGCGAACGGCGGACAGTAAGGCGGCGGCCCACTTCACTACCATCCTGGACGGGTTGATCGAGACGGTGAGCTTGAAACAAGTGAAGCAGCTCATCGTGGACATGCGCCAGGATGTGAGCATCGATGACAAGATTGCCAAGCCGGCGGGTGGTAAGGCGAAGGGAGAAGCTACGACCACCACCGTACCGGATACGGTGCGCACGTTCGCTTCCTTCAAGCGCGCCCAGTACGCACAACTGTTCAAAGGCCTGTGCAGAGCGTTTTTGCGTGTGCTGCAGGATGAAATTCGCATCCGCGGCAGTGGTGGTGGTGGTGGTGGTGGCCCCAACCGCCGGCTGGAACTGTGGGAAACGGCTTGCGAAGCGACGAGCGAACTGACGGCCGTCGTAAAGCGTGCGCAGCAGGCCGGAAGCTTCGGCGTGTATCTACGCTTTGCGCAAATCTTCATCAAACTCTTCCTGAAGAGTGGCCTGCCGGCACTGGAAACCATCCTGCGCTGTTCGGCCGAACGGGCGTCGAATCTACTGTCTACCCTGCAAACCACCACCCGGTACCTGCACAACGTCTGCTGCCAGACGAAGGTGGCCAAGGGGGCCGGTTCGTCGGCCGGTGCCCTGGCCCAGATTCCGTTCGTGCGCGAGTCGGTCGAAACGTTGGTTTATCGCGTGAAGGCGGCACTGGTGGCAAACCGCTGCTCGGCCGTGTTTTGGATGGGCAACTTGAAGAACAAGGATATGCAGGGGGAGCTGATCGCTTCCCAGCTGCCGCAGCCGGATTCGGAGGATGAAGAAGAGGGCGAGGGGGATGGTGGGGATGGGACGAATGGGGTGGCGCTGCACGATGTGTCGGACATTGCGGATGATCTGAGCGATGACGAAGGTCGGGATAATGGCGGGGGCTCTTCCAAGGCGTCTTCGTCCTCCAATCAGCGGGTCGGCAGTGTGTCGAAATCGTCATCGCAGAGCAAATGCTTTTGAGGGAGGAACATAATGTAAGCAGTGGTAAGAACGTATTTGAAATGTTTTTTTTTTTAACAGAAGAGGGAGGGTTCAGTGTGGAAATATGTACCTAAAGCATTCACCCATCACATTTATTGTGTTTGAACTTAAGAACTTGTTCTCAGATAAGACTTTTTCTAATATATTTTAACAGAATATTTTTTGATACAAAAAATTACTCACAAATGACAAACTTTAACATTCTTCTTCTTTGGTGACCTCACTGCTTAACAGATCGTGATGACATGGTCAAGTTTTCCAGGTTAATCATCTTGATCATCTCGATGGCTCGATGGAACAGGTAATGCGAGACCTGTCGGAGTTCGGGTGTGGATGAGAGGTGGCAGCCTGGGACCAAGCGTCCTTGAGAATGATTATTGACCGGATCCATATCACACCGACGTGCTCTATCGTGAGCAGGCCAACAAGAGACAGATAGAGAGAAAGTCTTCTGGATAGCAGCAACCTGGAATGAACGCAGTAATCCTCAATTTCATGATCCACAAGCATCCAGCGCTAGCAGAACCACCTTGAGATTGCCATCCTCGCCTCCTAATACGTTGCTTCCTTAGTCGTTTTAGGTGGCCAACCTACAGGTCTCTAGGTCATAAGTGCATCCTTTAATTCTCGTCTACATCTGATCTTCGTTGGGTTCTTCCCCAGTTTGACCTCTCCACTGTGCTCGCCGTATGCTCTGGCGCTTCCGGCGTGCTTGAAGTCTGTTGGATCGCCATCAAGTCTTAAAGCCCTTTTGGGTTCTCATCTTCTGGACCATTATCTTGAGGTTATCGCCGTCACCTAATACGCTGCTTCCCTGAAACTGTTCCCTTCTATGCTTATAACTGCATCCTTCAATTCTGGTCCAATACCCCAGATCATCGACTAGTCCTTCTTCACCTGATTGATCTAAGTACCTGGTCCTTCTAAGCTCGCTGATGATATCGTTGTCTGACGTTATACCCATCCCAGAACAGCAGATAGCTCCTGTATCATCTTTAAGTTGTCACCATCACCCTATGATCCCAGATCCGCCTGATCCAGTCACATAGCGTAGTACGCTCTTAAAACGTAGCCTGTGGTAGAGGCCGTAGTATGCACAAATTCTATGCAATAGACGTCTTCAGATATCGCTGCGTGGATATCGACCCACACTAGCAGAGCTCTATTACCACCTTGAGATTGTCTCGAACATTTAATATGGCCGCTTCTTCCCAAACGGGTCCTATAATGGAGAGACCCTAAGGCAAGAAGAACTAGAAGGTGTCACTCCTTCAGCCAATCCATTATTGCGGTCTTGGAACTGATAACGAACTAATACCATGCCCGATCACCTACATAAACTTTAACGGTCCTGCAACACTTGCCGAGCTCGTGCCGATCGTACAACTGATTCCGAAGTTCTGGAAATGATTACTTACTCTGACCTTGACACCGATCCCCGAACCTATACGATCTTGATACCAATTTCGGACTTATTCCTAAGATCTTGTGTTATAACTCTGATGGGTCTTCTGAATAATCGGTTCTTCTCATGCTTCTTCGAACCACTACAAAGAGACAGAGACGTATGCAACTTATAGTCGATCCATGAATGAAGTTGATATCTTGCACAGGGACTACAGGGGGAATGGACCGATTTGTCCCACAGAACTATTACACTCTTGGGCAGGATTCTTTTTTCACATTTTCTTTCTTATATTTTCTTTCACATGGTATCTTTCCAAAAGCTTTTCATTCGTTTCATTCGTTGTTTATTGAACGGCAAACTGTGTTCTTCATCATTCCTCCACTATTCGGTTACTTACACTATGTACAGAGAGAGGACTCACAAACACAGGATTTTGCCGTGCATTACCTACAAAACTAAAAACAGCAAGTAGAAGTTGGCCTTACGACAAAACTACTTTCCCGTTTTATAGCCAACAAGAGAAAAGTGTTTCAACTCGTATAAACTCGCTATAAATGCTTCAAAAATTTTGACCTCGTTTTTGTATCATCTCATCTTAACAATCTCATTTAAAATGCATTAAGGCATCTTTGCTAAGCTTCTCGACACAACTTACGCTCGTACGCTACAATCTAACTAATTCTTTCTAATATCGTTCATTTTGTTCTACTATTTTGCAAGGAAGCATTCGTCAAAAACAAAAAAAAACCCTGTAGGAAGGTGGTGGCGGCCAGTTGGAAGCAAATTCGTTTGCCGCGCGGAAGGATATGTGTCTAGGTGCAAGGGAGAATCAGAGTCCTTCGAGGTAGGGGGGGAAGGGATTCCGAAAGTCAGTCTTATTCAGCATACGCGATTAGCACGAAGACACGATATCCAACTCACTGGAAATTTCGTTTCCACTCACACACACCCTGTTGTTTCGTTGTTGATCCTAAAAACAGATCATCTTCGCTTCGCTAAGCTTTTTTGTTTGTAACTCGAACTCGTTTTTCTCTAGGCACACACGTGTTGGAAGACAATACTACAGATATGACTGGGTGTATGATGGGATGGGTGGAAATGAGGTGAAAATGGGAAGCTTTTTGAGCGTACTTATTATGCCCATAAAAAAGGAGTTCTTACTAAACTAGCCTGCACTAGGGGAATTGGCCGGTATTTACAGATGAAGATGACAAAAAAAACCTCCCAGCTTCCCGACAATGGGACACTACACTACTTCTCTAATCCACACTCACACACACCAGCGCGTTTGGCTATGGCTTACGTGCTAAATTAATTAATTCGTCTATGCGGCCTAATAACGGCGATTTTGGAGGCACTTTCTGTTGGCATTTCGGTGTTACCGTGTTACCGGAACGGGGATGAGCGGGGGTAAACGGGTGGAGCAAAATACAGGTCCTTACAAATACAGCTCTCTTTACAGATCCCTTATAAACTATCCCGGAGGCGACGATCCTAGGAAGAAGTGAAGCAAAAGGCTTGGACACGACGCGCTTCACTAATGGCACAAAAAAAACCGGAAGATGGCGATGCTTGTAAAAACGGGATTCTCAGTGCACTGGGAACGAACCCCCGTCATACTCCACCTCATCATCATCCTCCTCTCGCTCGTCCACTTCCTCCTCCTCTTCCTCTTCCTCGTCATCGATGTCGCCGCCTCCGTGCTTTAACTGCTACGAGAACCCCCGCGAAGGGGAAGGTACCGGTGAGGGTGGTGGCGGCAGCGGCGAAAAGTACGTCGAACTTCGCGAGCTCGGCGACGGGGGGCAGCTTTCGGGCAGCATACCCCCAATATCACTGTGATAGTGGGAGCGGGGCGTCGGCGGCGGTGGATACGGTTCCGGATCGTAGCACCGCTCCTTGTACTTGCCCTGCAGCGATCCGCGCCGATCGTGCCCATGCCGGCCGCCGCCGCTGCCACTACCGACCGAGCTGCTAGTGCCGCCGCCCGTCGTACCGGAACCATGGCCACCACCGCCCCCGCCCCGCTGGCTGCGATTGCTTTTGCTCGTGTAGTTGGAGTCGCTCTCGTCGCACGCATCGGTCGAGCACGGCGTCGGCGGTGGCGGCTGGTTAATGATTTTGTAGTGCTTGTACGGATGGTAGCTGCTGTTGCAGTACCGGCCGGTCGAGCCGGCCGTCGTCGCCGGGGACGGCGGTGGATTTAGCGGGTACCCGATCAGGCTGCTCCCGTTCGTGGTGCTGCTGCTCGCTCCCGTGATGTGGTTCCGATCGTAGCTGCCACCGCTGGTGCGGCTGTTTAGCGTCGACATGCGTACCGCGTCCGCCACCGAGGCCAGCTTCGAGACGCGTATGTTTTTGTTCAGCCCACCGGGGGATAGCGGGGCCGCCGCCTGGTCGCATTCCTTCGGCTCGAGCCCACTGCCGCCCGTACCGAAGCGCGTGCGGAACGTTTGCAGCAGATACACCACGAGAAAGACGACCGCCACCGCCGTCACGACCACGATCAGCAGCGTGATCTTGCTCGAGCTCGGGGCCATCCGCCGGTTGCCGTATTCGCTGCAGATCTCCGGCGCCTCGTCCTCACCCTTCGCACAGTGCTCGTCCCCATCGCACACATTGTGAAACGAGATGCACACCTTGCTCGTGGGGCACTGGAAATCTTCCGGGTTCTTGCAGCAAACCGCCTCATCGTACCCGTCCAAGCACTGCGTCGTACCGTCGCACACCAGATGCTTGTCGATGCACTCGCCCGACTGGCACTTGAACTGGTCGCCCCGGCACGTCGGACAGTCCATCTCGTCCGACCGGTCCGGGCAGTCCTTCTGGCCGTCGCAGCGCCACGACGACGGAATGCACTCCTTGTTGCCGTCCCGGTCGGCCAGCTCGCTCGGTGCGGCGCAGGTAAAATGGTCCGGGCCACAGATCGGCTGCTCGCCGCAGCTGCGCCGATCCTTCAGCAGCATCAGGCCCTGCGGACAGGCGCACACGTGATCGGCCGGCGCATCGTCCGGCGAGCCGATGCAGATGTGGCTGCACTCCGCCCGTGCCGTGTTGCAGGTGTGATTGCGCAGTGCCCGATCGTCCGGTGTCCACACCGCCACAATGTCCGTCATGTGCGGGTTTTTGTGTATTTCCACCCGCCGGTTGTCGCCCTGCACCGAGATGCGCTCCATCACCGGCCGCTCGTCCAGCCAGTAGATGAACCCGTCGAGCGCGGCGATTGACGACACCATACTTATGTGCTCGGCGACCAACGTTCTCCTGTGGGGTGAGCAAGACATTATTAGACCAAACTGTGGCGTTTGTAAAAGAGTACGCCTCAACTTACACATCCTGCCCGTTGATGTCCATCGTGTCGATGCGTTTGCCGTGCGCGTAAAACAACCGATTAAGCTGCGGATCGAGCGCCAGCGCCTGTATGCCTTCCAGCTTCGTGATCAGCTCGACCCGCTGGGAACCGTCCAGCTTGGCGCGCGTAATTGACTGGGCCGAACCGACGTCCGTCCAGAACAGCAGTCGCTTCATCGGATGTAGCGCTAGGCTGCGCGGTTTCTCCGTGCGACCAATGTCCACGTTACCGATGCTCGCAATATTACCATCCAGACTGTTGGGGAAGGGGAAAGAGAACGATACGAGGTGAATCAAATTTCTCTGGAAAAGAAAGATTAGAAAGAAATACTTACGTAGTGATGTTAATGGTGTTGGTATGCGAACAGCTCCAGAAGAGTAGCCGACCGATCGGATCGATCGCCATGTCGAACGGGGAGGACGTTGGGTTGATGGATACCTTCGCGTTAGTGCCGTTATCAAACGCACGCCGAATTATGGGACCGCGTCCGTCAATCTGAACGAAAAGGAAGAATAATAGTTTAGAAGTTTTTATAAGTAGTTAATTTTTATCAACGAGAATCTTTCAAATGAATCAATGAATCCGGGAGTCAAATAATGATGCTCGAAAGGCTTACGCTTGAATATTCAAAAACACAAGACACAAAGATCATAGGTACGGAGAACCTTACGACAGAAGATTCAGATTCGAGGTCGTGATTCGAGTTGTTCTTTGTAATGTGATTCACATCATTCAAATCTACGATTCATGTTTCATGAAGCTTTGTGATAGTGATGTGATTCATGATCGAATTCATGATCGAATCGGAACATTCACAAATTGCAATAAGTATGATTCTTCAAAATTCAGATACAAATCTCCTAAGATTGATCTGCAGATTCAGATTTACATTCATGATTCACGAGCGTGATTCGAATTATTGTTTGTAAATTGATTCAAAGACTTGAATCTGCGCAAAAGTAGCTTGAAGCTTTGTGATAGTGAATTCATGATCGAATCGGAACATTAACAAATTGCAATAAGTATGATTCTTCAAATTTAGATACAAATTTTTTAAGATTGAGCTGGAGATTCAGATTCATATTCATGATTCACGGCCGTGATTCGAATTATTTATTGCAATTTGATTCACATGAATTTATCTGCGCAAAAGTTCCACGTAGCTCTGTAGTAGTGATGATCACAAATGAATATTTGAAATGAATCAATGAACGAATGTATCAAGAAATCTAAACAATTGAGGTTATTGAAGATATCCTATTGAATTTCTCAAAAACACAAATCGAAAGTCTTCCATCTCAAGATACTCAAATTGTTGATTCCAACTCTGATAAAATGAGAACCGCTAGTTCTGTCCAGAGTCGGAGTCGTCCGGAGATGTCCGGAGTCGCTTGAAGTTGTCCGGAGTTGACTGTAGTCGACTGGAGGTGTCTGGAGTCGTCCGGAGTCGTCCGACGTCGTCCGGAGTTGTTTTATGTCGACTGGAACCTTTCGGAGTCGACTGGAGTTTGCCGGAGTCGACCGGAGTCGCCCAGAGTTGTCCGAAGTCGACTGGAGTCGTCGGGAGTCGTCTGGAGTCGTCCGGAGCTGGAATCGTCCAGAGTCGTCTAGAGTAGTCCGGAGTCACCCGGAGTCACCGGAGTCGTCCAAAGTCGTCCGGAATCATCCGGAGTCGGAGTCTTCCGGAGTCATCCGGAGTCGGAGTCTTCCGGAGTCATCCGGAGTCGTAGTCGGCCCGAGTCATCCGGAGTCGTCCCGAATCATCTGGAGTCGTTTCATTTCATTTCGTTTTTTTTCTTTACGCGTGAACTTCGTATACAACTCCGACTCCGGGCGAATGCAGGTGACTCCGAACAACTCTAGTCAATTCCGAACGGCTTCAAACGATTCCAAACGACTCCGAATTTTCGCCAACTAAATCCATCACTACTTCAGATACATCACATTACTAAATTCATAAAGCTTGAGATATTTCCAAGACAGATGAGATAAGCATCACTAGTGCACGATACGTAAGACTTTTTGTTTCATATTGATATAAGTAAAACTACTCAAAAGATTCATACAGACTTGTCCTTCTTCTGACTGAAGAAATAATATTGCTAAGCGCCCTGGAAATCTACAATACGCTCCTTCCAAAATCCTTCCAACTTACCCAGTAAATATGACGCGTTAGAACATCATACTCCACTGCACGGATGTTCTTCCCCGTAACCGGCAGCGGAATGTCCGGCGAATCAGCTGTGTTCGGCACAAACCGTCCAAACGAGTTCCGCTGACTGAAGATGATATAGTTCCGCGGTGGACTGCACGAAACACGATTCGCGTTCAGCGTGTAATGCGTCGGACAGGCGCACGTCATCTTACGCTGACCCTGTGCCAGGCACAGATGCGTACAACCACCATTATTCGTGCGGCACTGGTTCGAGCCCGACTGCCGGCCGGCATGGAAAGCGAGCAGCGCATACGTGTACTTCAGATTCGTGTGCACGATCGTGCGATTGTCGCCGGTCGTTTTGTTCGCCCGTCCAATCTCATCCGTCGTCCAGTCGGCCCAGTACACCCAATCCTGATAGATGGTAAGGGCAACCGGGACGAACCGATTGCTATCCGCCGCGTCCGCCATCACTAGCCGCGTGCGCCGTTTCCCATCCCAGTCCGCACTTTCGATCCCGGTCGGTGAGCTCTGCCTCGCCCAGTACAGCCGGCGCGTGTCCGGATCGAGCGTCAAACCAATCGCATGATTAGCGCCGGAAATGATCGTTAGCAAATCCCCGCCGTCCATCGCCGCCCGCCGAATCGAATCCGAAGGCCACTCCGTCCAGTACATCAAACCTTTCCGCGGCTCCAGGATCAAGTTCTTCGGCTCTTCGATGCCCTTCCAGATCAAAATCCTTCGACTGCTCCCGTCCAATCGGGCCACCTCGATGCGCCGCGCGTCCGCATCCGTCCAGTACACGTTGTGCGCCAGCCAATCCACCGCGATGCCCTCCGGCTGCATCAGTCCCGTCTCGACGATGCGCTGCACGTCCGAACCGTTAATGTACGCGCGCGAGATGTACTTCTGCTTCTGGCTGACCCAGTAGATCCTCCGATCCGCCACATCCACATCCAGGTAGTGCGCATCGACCACATTCCGAAACGGTGCGTAGTCCGCATGGTTGTGGCTATCGATCGAAAGCCTCCCAATGCTTCCGTGGTTGGAAAACAGCAGGAAAGCGGCCGGCACCAAACACGTCCGATTGTCCCGCCCGAGCTCATAATCAAGCTGACAGCGGCACACGTAATCGCGCGGCCGGTTCAAGCACAGCTGCGAGCAGCCACCGTTGGCCACCGCGCATGGATTCGTGCCCTGCACCTCATGCAGCCGCGTCACCTTCAGCCCCATCAGCTCGGCAATGTTTTCGCCGATCGTGGCCCGCTCGGCACCGGTCAGTTTGTGCGCCCGGTCGATCGAGCGCCGCTGCCAATCGGTCCAGTACAGGTAGTCCCCGAGCAGGCTGAGCCCAAACACGTGCGGCAGATTGTCGGACAGGATCGTGTTGCGTCCCGACCCGTCCATGTTCGCTACCTCGATCGTGTCCGCCTTCGCGTCGCACCAGTAGATCTTGCGCGCCCCGACATCGAGCGCGATACCGTTCGGCCAGATCAGGTTCTGCGACACGATCAGCACACGCTCCGTGCCGTCCAGCGAGGCACGCTCGATTTTCGGCTCCTTTGCGCCCCAATCACTCCAAAACATCCAGCCGAGCGTGGGCGCTAGGGCGATCGCACGCGGCTCGACCAGATTGTCGTAGATGAGCACGCGGCGGTAGGATCCATCGAGCCGGCACACCTGTATCCGGTCTGTTCCCGTGTCCGTCCAGTAGAGGTTTCTTGCCAGCCAGTCGATCGCGAGCCCATCCGGTGCTTGTATCTCTGCCGTGACAATCTCTTCCGCTGGTCCGCCCGTTCCATCCGCCCGGGCTCGCTTGATTGCACTTTCCTCCTTGTCCGACCAGTACACGTAGTTTTCGACTGGATCGTAATCGATGGCGATCGCGTACCGAAGCTTCCCCGCTGGCAGCGGCACGATGGAATAGTCGGGCGAGTCGAGCGATATCCTGTTGATCTGGGAACGCTGCACCACGAACAGCATGTCCTGCGGTCCATCCGCACACTGCGTCGCCGTTAGCAGCTTAATCCCGGTCGGACACGCACAACTGTACCCTGCCGGCGCTACCGTCGACAGCAGGCAAAGATGGGAACAGTTGCCATTGTTGCGCCGGCAAGGATTCGACGCATCCGTGGCCGCCTCGGGCTGTAACCGGCCATCCCACGCGTGCACCGTTATCGGCACCTCCGTCTTGCGCAGCAGCTCCTTGTGCCGATCGCGCTGTATGTCGTAGTAGTGCAGCGTGCCATCCTTCCAGTCCGTCCAGAACAAAAAGTTCGCCGTGAACGTCAAACTGTACGGGTAGTCGAGGTTGCGCACCAGCGTGCGCCTGTTCCCCCCGTCCAAATCCATCACGTCCAGAAAGCGCTGATTGCCGTCGACCCAATAGATTAGCTCCTGCTCCAGATCGACCGCCAGCCCGTTCGGCCAGAATATCCGATCGTTCACCAGCACCGTCCGGCTCTGCGGGTCACCGTCCATGCTGGCCCGCTCAATCTTCGGGCTTTCACCCCAGTCCGTCCAGATCATGTAGCGGCGGGCGGGGACGAGCGCGATCGCCCGCGGCTGATCCAGATCGCTCCAGATCAGCACCTTCTGCAGGCGTGCGTTTGGTTGTTTGCCGCTACCTCCAATGCCACCACCACCACCACCAGTCACTCCTGCTCCTCCTCCTCCCATCGGTTCTAGCTGCGCCACCTCGATCCGGTTCGACTCGCCGTCCGTCCAGTACAGCTTGTCCGTGTACCAGTCGATCGCGAGACCCTCCGGCTTGTCCAGCCCGTCCGTTATCACAGTCGTCTTGCTCGTGACGCTCAGCGTGCCGTTCGTGCGGCCGCACTGTATCACCTCGAGCGTGTTCTCCGTCCAGCAGACGAGCCCGCGCGCATGGTAAAAGTCCATCGCCGAGGCTTCGTTCAGGTCCTGCAGCAGCACGTCCATCGTGTAGGTGAGCGCGTTCGTGTCCGGCTGCACCGACACGTTCAGGACGCGCAGATCGTAGTAGGTGGTGAAGAGCAGCAGGATCGTGCTGGTCGGGCTGGCGGCCGTTGCGGAGCTATAATGGTCGGCGGAAGCGACCGGTCCCAGCGCTGTGGCCGTGGCTGCATTTACACCTGCGGGGAGAGTTGGAAAAGAAAATAATAATACACGTTAGGTTAGGTTAGGTCTTGGTAGTAAGTGAGTTTCGATTGCTTTGAGTACAATTTTTGTCCGTACAAAGACGGCAAAAAATGATTTGCAATACTGAGATTTTGGTACTAGCATCATGCTCTCCACTGTACTGCCTGTACTTGTCCACCAGTTATTATCGTAATATGGATTGCAGGACTAATCATTACTGGGGGTTGCAGAAATTTTGATAATTTTCTTCATATTCTTATGGGAATTGAACTTTATTTATCAAGAAGTGGGTTTTACGGCACACTTTATGGACAGACTCATTCAAAATACAATAAAGCCTCGATTTAATGATTGATTTTTATAAACACTTTGCATACGTATTTCACCAACAACATTTTGTGGGTCGATTTATATGGTGACAATGTAAAAATGTTGCACTTTTGTGATAGAACATATTTAAGTAGAACACCTTTCAAAGTCATTGCAAGCCGCACGCACAACTTCGTTGAAGCTTTATGGGTTTCAGCTGAGTCTTGTTGGAAGCAAACACGGTCTTTTCCCAAAAGACTTTTAGCGCAAAGCTAAAATGTTGGTATATTAAGACATGCTCCAAAGATACGATAATTTTGCTAGATACACACGTTTAAACCCAATAAGAAAGTTGAGATTGATGGATACATAAAGTCTATTATTTTTTCATATTTATGGCTCAATTTTCTTGAATTAAATTAAAATTGAGAACATTAGAGTTAAACCCTAAGCTTTACTGAAGATATTAAGCACTAGCTTAATTAAAATCAGTTTTAAACATAGTGAAAAATTCTATCCCATCACAGTCTATCTCAGGCTTATGGCAGGCTCTGTCCTATCTGTGGCCACGCTATCCCAGGTATCAGACAAATATTCAAGAAGAGTTGCCGTCTGAAATGTATGAATTGTTTTAATTTACTCGTTACTCGTTAAATACTCGTTAAAATGACAATGAAATGTTAAAATGACAATATTTTTCGCAAAATATTCAGAAAAATGTAGACAATCATTGCCAGAAACATACCAATCCTTGACAAGGTGTTTAGGAAATTGTAAAGTCAATAATCTACTTCATCTTGAGCCAATAGGACTGCCAATGGATTCTACCATGAGGCTATAGGATTGACAACCTATCCCAGTTGGATACTACATTTCTCCTAACTACCATTTTTTTCTTACTCATTGTAGCGATTCTGGCATCAGACTCACAAAAAGAAAGTTCAAACGTTGGCCAGTTTTGGGTCAGAAAAAATGCGAGACGCATGATTAATAGCAAACAGCTCCTGCGACGTCGTTTGATCTACCCAACAACACCACAACAACCCAACCTACATGTGTTTCTTTTTTTTTTGGCGTTTATGTCCCACACGCGTTAAAACCAACAAACACCGTGCACAGCACAACTTCCAACTCTCCATTTCTGTGTCTGCATCCTTGTTAATTACAAGCGGCAGGAAGGAAAACGTTGATTAATAGCCCCGAGAGCTGCGCGCACTCTCTGTCATTTCACAGCAATTGCGCGTCCTGCATTCCTGTCACCATCGTCAGCACGATCATCGCAGCAGCCCACACTAATTGCCAGCTTCCGCGCGACCGGATCATCGCGCGATTGAATGCACACAGTTTAATCACAGTGGTCACTATTGGGGATCCTGCCCGTGTGCCACCGTTATTAACCGTCATTCCTGCTAGAAGAAACAACTGTTGTGGCCACTTAAGCCCATCAATGGAGGAGAGCACACGGTCGGTGTGGGATGGGAATCGATTGCAAACCCTCCTATAAATCAATCCGCAAAGGTGTGTCGTTAAGTAATCGATACTTTAAATCGATGCCATGCCCGGGTGTTCTAGGGGCAGCTGTCATGTGTGTGTGTTTCTCGCTTTATTGCTTCCAGATGGGTTCTAGGAGATGGTTAAAGAGCGCTCTCGTGGGTAATTCGATACTGAGGAGTTGTTACAATTTACACAGCTAGAAGAGACAGAAAGAGATCGGTGTCTTGCTTGGTTGTCTCGCATGATACGATCGCGGGGAGAAAAATCATGTTCTCCTCCGCCTCGCTCGAATGTGCCAAAGGTGTATCATTTATGCTCGTCCGTGGGTTGCATTATTAATTGCTAACCCTCCCCGAGGGGGCTTGAAACCAACAAGATAGTGCGCAATCCATCACCATCTCCGTAACAATATTGCCGAAGCGTTGGACAGGACGACGACGACGATGACGACGACTGCTTCCAGAAACCGTCGTATCGGATGGGACCTTTGATTATGTATGCTACCAACACATTTTTTCCTTTGCAATATATAATATCTTTTCCTGCTTTTTTTGTCTGTTTAAGATGACCACAGCAATGGTCAGTGCCGGAGGGTTCAGCAGCAACAGCAGCTGGAGCTAGTGTTTACACAGCGCAATCGAACGGCCCCATACAGAGGACGTGTATGCACATACACACTTGAGCTTCTTCTCAACACGATGACCGTACGTACGAACGCACCATACGCAAATGTCCACAAGAGTATGTCCGCCGTCCGCCCAGCTCTGCTCCTTCCTCTTCATCATACGCCGGAGGAAGGTGAGGCTGGTACGCAAGCAGCAAAAACATAAAAAATTAAACGTATTTTAAGCAAACAAAACCGTGGAGAATGAAACCTATTAGCCACTCGGTGTACCCTCCGGTTTGGAGGGTCCTTCATGCCAGACCCCCGGTCCCAGGTTTCCCCCGGGTGACCACTTTCTTGTGCGCTTTTTACCTCTACCTTCTTGTTGCATTATTGGTATATTTTCATCGATAAAATGTAACCAAAAGACTCGTTCTTTCTCGCTTTCTCACACACAGAAAATGCCAACAGTTTGGCGACATCAGTGTGCATGTGATTTTGCAATTGTAATTAGGTTTCATTATTTTTATTCAAATTCTTCCCCTCTTTACATTGCACGGAACCATAAAAAAAACAAGCGAAGGGAGAGAAAAGTGGTCCTGAATTTCAACGAGTGCGACGACAAAAACAAAGCCGAATAAATAACCGGGGGGACCAGAAGTTGTCGATCGGTTCTCGATTCTGATTTGCAAAGGTAGCGGAAGAGCGGGCGCGCGCGTTCCTTTCGCTGCATTTGCATAAGCAACATGCGCGTCTCAAGGATTGTAGCCGGAACGAACAGGCTTGCTGGTGACTGGTGCGCTACATTGAGACCAATTTCAAGGGCACAAACAGTCGTGGTAGGTAGTTGGCTGATGTAATATGCGGTGAGCTAAATCCGCTTATTGTTTAAAATGCTGCATATTTATTTTGAATTTTATTGAATAAATCCAAGCTCAGTGATCTCTTGTGGGAGGATATGATGGTCCAGAAAAGTTTAAATTTCAAATCCATCGTTAATTGGGATTTATAAAAATCAATCGTTTTTTTAATTATTATGAGTTGCTCTTACGCGTATTTTTACATAACCCCAGTTAATGATTAATAGGCTACATATGACTCAAAGTACCCATAACTTAACCTATTTATTAGTGAAAGAGAATCAGCGAGATTTGTTTTTAAAAACAACTGACGAGTCGATGCTTTTGAGGATTGAACTCTGTCTTTCGATGGCATAAGACTTACGACTTACCGATGGCTCTGTAAGGCTGTCACTCCAATAGCATGTAAAGTAAGCAATAAATACAATCGACTGGGGGTTGGTAATCTTTTTCAGACAAAAAGAAAGCACTTCAGAAGCTGCTGATTATTATATAAATAGTCTTGTACTATCATTTCGTTGAAAGTAAACTAGATCACTAAAAATAATGTATCACGATATTACTATGTCAACCAATACATCGATTAGAAAATAATATTCAAACAGGAATATCAGGAAATAATACTCAAATAGTCAAATAAATAATAATAATTTAACAAGTAAAATGTGTATCAGAAACGTAATTTTGTACAACATCATATATAATTCAGTGTTGGCTATCTCATTCATTTCCCTATATCGTTAAACAGCATTTTCACTCTCCTTTTCAACCATCCCACGATATTAAACTCCGTATTTAATAGCATCATGTAAAAAATTCTCTCTTTTTCTATATCCATCATCCTATCCTATACTAAGTACAGGATCTTCATATCATCGCAATAACCAGCGTCGAGCCTACTTTACACACATCCAGGCTCTCTGGTACTGTGGTACAAGAGCTCCAAATCTGCTGCAGCACAGGATGTACACTCTGCGAATACTGTGTACTCCTTGCCCTTCATACACACACCTACCTACCACGTCGCGAATGCGCTACTTGAAGCCTTATTTCACACTTGAACCACCTTTCGAGGACTAGCGCGAACCCATCCCGCAAGCGAGACGCAGTCTCACGACACAGTACTTCACAACATCGGCAAAATGAAGAGAGAAATAACACTTCATCCCTGTACCAAAAAAACCAAAAAACAAAAGTCCCGAAGATATGTGAGGAAACTGTTCACACCTTTCTCCTTCATCTTCGTCATCGATTCTCAACACCCCGCAATCGGATGGTGTGCAAGAGATCCCCAGGGCCGGAGCGCGCAATCCGTGCGGTTCCAAACCGAAGCTCCGAATCTCAGACAGGCTCGTCCGCCTATTTTCAATGGCACGTACTCAGGTTACACAGACGGGTTCGTCCGGGGGGCTCGGGGTTTGGTTCCACGGTACAAACACAAGACGCAGAAGAAGAGGGCAAAAAACCTGATCTCTTGTTGTGTTCGGCATCACGGTTCAATTTCGTCGCCTTCCAAACGTTTGCTTGCGCTTGTCCCCCCGCGCACGTGAGGGATTTTCACCAGCTTCAACGCTACTCAAGGGTCAAGTAGTTCTCCGCCCTGTTTGCTTTACACGCGTCCCCCGGACAACGGCACCATGTCTGGGGCATGCATTTCGCATAAGCCGCACGACGTCTAGGTACTTGCTTAAGATAACCGACACGGCACGACAACAAAAGGCTAATTTCGTAACGCTGATGTACTGAGGGTTGAAGCAGTGTAAGTGGAACAAGAACTAAGCTGAAGGGGGTTTTATATTATAAAGCTACGGAGCACTGCTCAACATGTAATTCCGTAACAAAATCTGGATGTAAAAAGTGTTTGATCTCTATATAATTTACTTTTAAAAGCAAAAGTGCGAGTGCCGAAGCGTCAACAACTATTGAAATAATCGACCACAGCAAGACACCTAACGAAAGATTTAAATTTTCAGCCGCTTGTTATCGTTCCACCGCAAATGGCGGCAGGTGTTAGAGAAAGGTGTGCAATATCGCGCGATTGCACCACACTGAGGGGTATGAGAAAAGATCAACACCACGAAATCCGCCTCCAGCGCCATTTTCGGGTACCTTCACTTTACCGTTCCGGTCTTATTTATGGTCTGGCGGATGGATCGATCGAACCCCGACGCCACACTGCACTGATTTCCCACATGCCGAGAGAGCATTACGAGCACTCACGTTCGGGAGCAGACTGATGAATTGATCGATGGGAGCCTACGGTCCGGCCGGCTGCTTTTGCATTTATATTTTTAGCCAGTCAGTGCGCGTTGATTTGTTCCTGCTTCCTGTGCTCCGCGCGTGGTGTGCAATTCGTCCCAACCATTGCGTAGGACTTTCGGCTGTTTGATGTTGTTTTTCCGACCCCATACCCCTGCGGAGAGATGCGATTTGCAAGCTCTTTCACGCGCACTGAAGAACGTACCCGTTGCGGTGGTTTGCACCATGAATGACGACCTCCAAAAGAATGTTAGTGTGTTTATTTTTATTTTATTTTGCTAGTATATTAATCAATCAGTGAGGGCGCAATTCTTCAGTAAGCGGTATGTGCGCGTTGAAAGCAAAGTATTTAACATCGAAAAAGCGTTTTAATGTAGGAACAGAAGATGTATCTTCTTCTCTTCTATAGAACAACAACGTGTGGAAGTGGAAAATTCATTAGATTTCATTAGATATTATATTAATAATAGCTACTTATTACTAATTATAATATGACTAACTTTTTGATATATAATAGCAGACATTTGATGGCAGATAGCTTATAAAAACCACTTGATGTAAAAATCAATTCTGACAAATTTTTTGACTGATACAGACTAACAAATTTGCTCTTTTAACGTAATGGATCAAATTAAATGCCCGAATTGGAATACTAAAGATCGATGTACTAAGAATGTTTTGCTACAATCTGAAGTTACAGCCCTTCCTGTGCATTGTTTAAGGTTCTAACAATGTTCCAAACTAGTTTGTTAACGTTTAAATTGCGTTGAATTTGTCATTTGACGCTATTTGTTGACATTTATTTGAATTCTGATAAAACATTAACGAATCTTATAAACATTGTGCTTGTTATTAGTCGCGATTTCTAATTGAAGAACATTCCTGGCAGTGTATTTTGAATATTCTTATCAGGAAATTCAAATCCTATAAGTGAAAACTCGAACCGATTTGAATCAATGTTAAATATTCTAATTGAACGTGAATATGATGGAATTTGTACCAGCAAACATTGGAGCTCTGCAAAAGCCATACTTGTACAGCTGTGCTAATTAAACACTTGCTAGAACGAATGAAATATGGCAGAAAAGTCAAATATTACACACAAACACATACAACTCCTCATCAGAATTTATATTTCATTCCCAGTCAAAAGTGAAGTTTTGGTTGGAAAAATGAATTGGCCTCCCAGACACGTCAAAACCACACTCTACCCACTGCTGGAAATTCCCGAGCATGGAAATTTCATATACAACATGAATACCACCGTCGTCCTCCATGTACCGCATGCTCCCTCCTCTTCCGGAGCACATTCTTGGGCCGGATTCGTTTCGTTCCGGCGGCGTATTTCAGGAACACGCATTAAAACACGCTCTCCTTTGATGTTGTGCTGCATCGGAACCCCGGGACCATATAATTGACTCCCACTACTGGCTTCCCTCGCGGTGGCGGTGTTGTGTTGTCTGTGGTATGCCGGCAGCACGATGAAAGCAAGCAGCTGCTCCACTGTAGCACTGTCCCCACACATTCTATCAGGCTTGCACCTATCCATTTCTAGCGCACAAAGTCTCTTCCGGTGTCCAGGGCGTATCAGAATCAGTCACAAAAGATGCAATTTCATGCACTGTGCTTGTGTGTTTGAGACTGCATGTTGTTGATTTTTTTCATGAGTAACTCACTGTGCATTTTGCAAAACAAATACCCTAAAAGTGACGTAGGAGAAGTGGAGAATGAATCTAATCGTCTTAACGGAAGGTGACGTCACATTTTCCTTTGTACATGGCGCAATTTCCCTATACATATATACCGCCCAGCAAACGGGAGCAAACCCAGCCTTTGATCTACGGCCAGCGATCATCCATGACCTGCCGGCGGGGTCCCCCACGAGCCACAACCAAGGACACCGACACATTAAAGCGCGGGACACCGCCACTGGAAGCCCACCTTGGACGCCCACCAAAATTGTTGGTACAGTTTTCCGAGGCCCAACCAAGTGAGCCGTTTTAAACGACAACAAAAAGACCGACACCCATTTCAAACACTGCCCACGGTAACAAAGGAGGGTGGGGGGGCCAACCGACCCAGTTGACACTGCGTGACAGAGAGGAAAAGGCGGTAGAGGGAGAAATCGGCGGTAAAATAGAACGACCGAGGCCCAGAGCAATGATGTGTGCTTGAGGTGTATTTATATTTCCACACCGGGGCAATTCCGGGAGCCACCGGTGTCTATTTCCCTAGCTCGCAGGCACACATCGCACTGTGTCTGCGGAAAACAAGGGGGCGCGCGGCAGCTAAATGTTTACCGAAGCTGCGGCATAAACATTGCTGCGATGGGGCTAACCGGCGGCACGGCCGTTTTAAGATGTGCCCGTTGATTTTTTTTGTTCTTCTTCTCTCTAATGCAAGCAAAACACTGGAGCGGAGGTGGCCAACAGTTCCCAAAGCGGGCCAGACCAAGGAAATTAAAGCAAAAAAAGCCGCAGCAAACGCAATGGTTATCAGAATTCGGTGGCAATCATTCACATTTATTTGGCGTTTACTTCAACCAGTTTTTTGTAGACTTCTCGTTTGTTTTTAATAATCAAGTTCTAAACAAGATTCAATGTGTAAGCAATGATAAGGGGAGAGAGCATTTGCCGAATAATCATCGACTGCAGTGTAATTGAGATAGTAGCAGGCAAAGCGCAATTTATTAAGGGAAAGCGGGGCAAAATGGTTAGGTGGAGCGAAATGATCACCTGAAGTATTGACCAATTAACAAGTTTAAAATGACTTCTCATGATTGAAAAACATCAAATGTAATGTTTAAATCACATCATGAACGTTTCAATAACATAAGATTTCTCATGTCTTCCTTCATAAGATAAGAAAGAATTTAGCAAATAATTAGAGAAAAAAGAGATTTGTAGCCAGGTGCATGCCAATCAGCTATGAAATTACGTGAAAAAGTAACCATTTTAATTTAATATATTTTTTTTAAGTTAAAGCTAGTCAAATGTTTGGCAAACTTTAGGCCAAATGGTCGTTCCAGCTTGTCGGTATGTTTTGACAGGAGCAAAATGATAACGCTGTGGTGTAAGCAAAGGTCACTACAATATATGTATTTGTTTTACCTAAATAATACTATACTGTATAAATATGTGTATAAATAAATAATACTATATTTAATACAAAACGTAAATCTCTACCCTTACAATTCTACTTAATTGTAAGAGCTTGACCAAAAGCCTAAAAATCAATTTTGCTCCTTTGTTTTGACGTGTTTTGACTTTTTGTGTATGACTGTTTTGCTCCATAGCGAGACCATTTCATACATTTACATTTATTGCTAATACGTCTACTACTCATTTTGTTTCAAGAATAAGACATTTAAGCAACGATTGCCGTCAAAATATCAGTGTAAAGTGGTTTACCCAATGAGATATAGAACAAACTCCTGAACAGCGCCATTTTGCCCCACTTTGGCCTACATTGCTAATTGTTACGCATTCATTTTTGCATTAAACAATTCAATCCAATAGTAAAAGATTCATTTTTATTTATTTGAAACCTTAAAAACCTTAAAAGTATTGGACATGGTTTAAGATTCAAATAAATCAAAACAAATATAAAACAAACAAAAAAAAAAACACTTGGAAAGAACAGAATACATATACAAAACAAAAGAGCATATTATAAAGAGCAAAGCATGAAATTATTTTTAAAAAATGAGAAAATCAGAAAAATCAAACAAATTAATACAAACAAATTTAATGTCCCTTTTCTTACAATTCCTGAAAGTTTAATGAACTCTATATGATTATTATGTTTGTATTTTTTTAAATAGATGCTAGCATATAGCTCAGATTTGCTGGCCAATTTCAAACTTAAAATGTTGGCCATGCAAAGGCATGAAAATACAAAAATACCATAGAATTAAATATAATATCATTCTACTGTTAGTAAAAAAAAGAACCGTCTCGAGCCGTCCAAAAACAAAGAAAACACAAGAAATCTAGCACATAGTTAAAGGCATAAGTAACCAATGAAAGATGATAATTTGGTAAGCATGATGTAAGAATGGAAAACAAAGAAAGAAGAACAAAAAGCAAAAAGGAGAAAACTCAAGTCAAAAAAGGAAATCGAAAAATTCGAAAATCAATATGATAGAAACGAGACGGTCACTAAACGATCAATCAGTCCTCCACTCGTTCGATAAAGAGAGGAGCCAGAGAAGAGCCAGAGCCAGAGCAAGAGGCGAGCGATGAAGGCGGACCCACCTCCCTCTTCCTTCGTTCGATTAACGATCTCAATCCAATCAACGGATGCTGCGCGCATGGGCAAACCTGAACACACCAACACCAGCACGAGCAACAACACACCGGCACTGTGTGTAATCCCCCTCTTACCTCTCACTAACGAGCAGCAGTACCAGTGAGATTTCTTCGATCTTCAGGACCTTGGCTGAAGACAAAAAAAAAAGAGGTAAAGTGAAGAAGGCACGACACGACGTCGCTGGGACACATCTTGTTAAGCCTTTACAACTTTTCAATCACCTTTTTCCCACTCGTTTCCTTCATATGCTCGTTTTTCCCTTGTCCCGTGTTCTTTCTTCTGTTTTGCCTTCTTTTTTTTTTTCAACAACCCAGCCTTTTTCCCTTTTGATCATCAATGATTATCTTCTCTTTATGTGTTCCTTAGCTCTCCGGTTGCGTTTTCGAAATGTTGCATATTCTTTGGTGTTCTTCTTCTTCTTCTTTTTTTACCTTTCTAGCACACTCTCTGGACTTTTTTCTTTTCTTTCCCACTCATTTTTTTTACTCTTTTATTTCACCTTTGTTTTGTTCTTTTATTCGTTCGTTTTATCCCTGCTCGCCAAACACTGCACGACCACTGCTGCTTATATCACCATTTTCGAGGATTTCCTTACGATCAATCTCGTCGTCTCCGGGGCACCTGACCGGCGGTCGTGTTCCCCAATCCGATCGATGGTGTCGTTTGCTGTCCAATTTAATTGCCCATTTTACGCTAACAAACCATTCTCTCGCTCTCTCTCTCTATCTCCCTTGGCTGTCTTGGGGTCGGCTTGCGTCGTCTTAATTCTGACCGAGTAAAGAGGAAGATCCCCACCTCCTTTCCTTCCCTGTCCATCTGTAATCATTCGGTCGTTAAAATAAACATATAAGCAAAAAAAGAAAGCACGCACACGGTGTGTGAGTCGCAAAATCGATCATTTAAAGGCAGCAACGAACAAGAAACATTAAACCTGCCCCCAGTGCCCATAAATTAACCGAATATTATGTAGAAATAAACAGACAAAAATGGCAACATAAAGTGTGTGTGCAGGAACCAGTAGAAAGAACAAGATTTTACGCCAAACTTTATCACTTTTGCATCGTAATGCAGGAAGCTTCTCGTCCTCCGTGTCCTCCAGCTCAAACTTGGAGGTTCGTGCGATGCAAGCAGTGTTTAGTTTTATTTGTTTTTTTTTTTTGCATTCTTGTTTACTTTTTCCTCTCCTGCTTCCCCAACACGCCCCTCAGGCCTCAGGCCCGGAATTTCTCCTGCGACACACACAGATACACAATAAATTTTGTGTTGAATATATATTTAATATTCAATCGACGTGGGGAATGCGGAAGGTGCAACACAAATCAGCCGTCAAACAAAAAGGCGAACGCACGCGACAACAAAAACGACAACCAATATTCATGTTTATGCTAATTCGAGAGTCGCGCTGCGGTGTTGTTTTACCGTCCTTCTTCGCGGGGTTTTTTTTTGTTTGTTTGTTTGTTTGTTTGTTCATGCAGTGCACTCTCGTTAGGACACTTCCTGTGGTCAAGCTCGGTTGGAATTTGTGTTGATCGTCATCAGCGTAGCGAGCCGCCAGCGATGCACACTTTAATTATTAACCATTTCTTCTTCCATGCATATGGAAATCTCGGTGCCAGAGGCACAGTGTTTGTGGATACGAATGGTCTACTTTTGATTGAAAAAGTTGTTTCAAAGGTTCAGATTTCAAAATTCAAAATCTCACTTCATCTTGAAGTTGGTTTCGTAGTACATATATCAATTCAAAACGGTTTAAAATCAGACGATAAATCTAGCATACACCATAGCGTCCTAAATACGAACTTGTTATACCGACCAACTTTCAATTGTAAAATACAAAAAAAGGCAAAAAAACTGATTTCAATAGTTAAAGCCTAGCTTTCTTCTTGAACATATTATAAAAAAAACTATGTAAAAACTCAATCAACAAGATCAATAACGAGAACAAAACGAACGAAACATAATAAGGACATAAAGCAAGGTAACCCCAAAGACCTCATGAGTTCATTAAATAAATGATCTAGCAAATTATTAAATTTATAGCGCATAAACAATAACTGCATATAATTACAGATAAGGATCACGGAAACTGTCATTCATTATGCCGTACGGTGTGTCTCCCCGCTTGTTACGCCCCACCTGGCCAGTGCATTTTCAGCTCTTGTTCTCTCCCCCCATCCTCAGCATCCGCCAGGCGACGATCACGAGACACTGAAAATTATGTACATTTCCCCATAGCCATAATTTAATTTGAATCCTAAATGAACCTTCCCAAACACAAGACGGATAAAGTGAAAATTGTCTTCTTCGCTGCTGAAACCATATTGCCAGGGAGGGGAAGAACAGGGGACTGGCGTATACCACCAGCATAATAATTCAACATGCAACGAGCCTCATGTTCGCTCGTCTGCCTTTCGCGTGTGTTTCACTGTTCTTGCCTTGCGATGAAGGATATCACTGCGCCCAACACATCTTTCGTCGTCGTGTCGTGATCAGGGGCGTCCTGAGACTGCGTTCAGTGTGTCTACACGCGTGTGTGTGTGTGTGCATTGTGGGGGGCAAAGATTTTATGTGTTCTTACTTTGGGGCACACAGTCTTTCCAAAACCCAGCTGCCAACCAGTTACCGGGCCCGCTAAATTCATCATCGGTTCCACCTCTTTAGTCGACTCGTTCGCTCAAGAACCTGAAGCTCCGTTTGACGACCGACGTCGTGTTTGCGCGTTTCGGGAAATATTATGCGCGAAATAAAACGTATGATCATCATCACTTAACTTGTCTTGTTATGTTTTACTCATTATTATTTCCCACTGAGGTAGGTATGGTTGTGTCTGTGTGGATGTTAAACCTTTTTTTTTGTATTTTTTAAAGTTCCATTCTAACCAAAACTTGAAGGTGGCACACTACAACTCCAATATGGTGCTGGTTGCTAAAGAAAGTGTGTACGACTTGTTGTTTTGCTGACTGCTGGCTGCTGTAGGTTGAAATCTCTCTCTCTGTCTCTCCCTCTAGCACGAGTGGAAAGACACTGGGTGGGAAGTTTGGGAAGCGAATCTTTACGATCTTGACCGCCCAGCCTGCACACAGATGATGATGGAGAAGAAATGCGTTTTTTTGTTGGTCGGTGTGTTGTTTTTTGCGCTTTTCGCACACTACACTTCTCCCCATCGGCCGACGTGAGCTCATCATCAGGCGGCCTGTGCTCGCGCGGCACGATCATATCTGCCACTTGTTTAACGAAATCGTGCCGTTTTGGAAACACTTCTCAAAATGGATGAACATGATCTCGCCATCTGTGCGATTGAACGAGTCTAATTTATTTTTCGATCACCGTTTCGGACCAGTTTCTTTTGGACACTTATTGTTCGCAATGTGAAATATTCTTTGATCAATATCGAGTCTGGAGTGTGTGACACTGTGAATTGATCTTCAAGTGCAAACATTTAGCTGGTTGGTTTGACACCTAGGACACCGCGCTTGTGTGTAAACCGAACGGCTTCAGTTGAATGATGCAGTGCGAGGTGAGAATTAAGACATCGCCTCACATTGGAATATACGCGGTCATGCTTCGATTGCCTTTAGCAAAGTACACACCCGAACGCTGGTGTTAATCGAAGCTGTTTACCATTGTGATTATACTTATTTTCATTGTGATGATCTTTTGGAGTCTTGACTCAACGACAGACGGCAGAGTACGGCATGTTGCTGGCATACATGAACGAAATAAACAGATCATCATGCTTTTCGTTTAAACAAATATTTTAGATAACATTTATAGATAACCAAAAAAGGATTTCACAATCGTAAAGTGGGATAGAGTCTGTAGAGTTATCGACTCAACCCAATAAATCCGGTTCGAAGGACCATTGTTTGAAGTCTAGCAAACGAGCTTGAACGAATTCCAGACAGCAAATATAGACGTGCAATTTCAACACTTCAAAAGATGTATTCTTCAACTTCAGACAGCAAATCAGGTATTTTGAAATCATAGGAAATTAGTAGTTTATTGCCAATTTGGCCCGACTTTGGATTTGAATAAAGGAAGTATACTGATTCCGCTTTATTTCCAAGTTGTCCAAAAGTGTCTGACGTTTAGTAGTTTGTTAACAAGTGATCGAAATTCTAGAAAACCTAGGAAGAAGAACCTCTGAAAAGGACACTATCAAATTCTATTTGTTACATTGGTAAAACAAATATTCAATAGCCTCGATAGGTAATTGCGCGTCAGCAAGATGTACAGGAAATCTGTCTCGCCCTCTGTGTCGCCATTGCTGTCAACGAAGCTAGCTTATCGAAGGCTTATTAACGTTCATTGTACAATCTCTCTAGACAGGCAAAGAGGAGTGCAAAGATTGGAGACTCTTTTATTATTATAACCGTGTATTATACACAGATGTGTATTGAGAACTTACCAAGATCGAGGAAACAGTCTAATGACACGGAATATATAAAAAAACTGGAACAAGAAACTACTTTCTAGTCGGCAACGAAGCATTGTATGCAAATTACGAACAGACCGGCTTCTCGCCGTATAAAACCCACCTTAACTCTTGGTTTTACACAGCGGCCTCAAGTGGTGACACTTGGAATTAGCTCGCTCAAACCGTTCAACCAACCGAGCAAACCACCACGGCAAAAGCATGATTTTGTGCAGTTTTCGTTCCCGTCTAGTTAACTGCAAAATCCCAATTTATCTCCCTCGTTACCACCTAGAACGCTGCTCGTCTGCTACCGGTCGTTATGCAACATTACCACCGCCCGTCTGTCAGATGTTGCCAGCCAAGCTGTCAAAACTTTGACATTTCTCACCCGTGAAACGCCAAACGATGGGTTCTTTACAGGGTAGTAGAAATTACTTCCAAAGGATGTGCTCCGAAGCGTTGACGTTGGTAATTGTGACGGTTGACGGTGCCGTTGTGCCGACGGTGTACCTAATAAGCCCAATCATTACAACCTTTCTCTTCTACGCCGTCCGGTTTGCATCTCGACCACGCAGACACACACAAGACAAAAGAGAGAGAGAGAGAGAGAGAGAGAGAGAGAGAGAGAGAGAGAGAGAGAACCAGCATTAACGAAACACCTTCTCCGGCAGGGGAGATGGGGCAAATTTAGGAACCCCAAAGCTCTTGTCAGTCAATTGATCAGTCAGCCATGGAAGACTCCAGCCAAAACAATGCCACACACACGCATGCAATATATCTCGTACGTATTTATTTCAGTAATTGAATCGTTTGCACATCGTTCTACCGTTTGCACCAAGAGCCTGCCTGCCTGCCTGCAGAGGTAATGGAGCGTCAAGACAAATGCGTCTTACAAGCCATGGTTCGATCGTTAGAAGATCGCCAGCAGCAATGAGAGAAGGTTTCAAGGCCCAAAAGGCCTAACAGGATAGGAACACAGTGAGTTGGGGAAAAACGGTAGAGCTGGAGCGGGAGACGCATGGAAGCAGCCAGAAGTTCGAGAGTAATTGCATTGATTGAATCCAATTTTGCGCCAGCTGGACCGGAGTGAAGGAACCGGTCAATGATGGCGTGCATCCTTGCTTGGGGCGCTTGTTTGGGAAGCAATTGGGTTGCTTTCGGGAGAATATTGGTACAGTTGGCACGCCATCATACAAAATGGTTTGAAAGATACTGCAAATACTGATTTATCACAAGGCTACAAATTTTATTAAAAAACAACAACATTCTGTTCTTACACATTGGCATAGCTAGTGTCAATTTAATCACGAGATAGCAATGCTATCCGCTTGAACGAGATAAAGGATAAACACCTCTTAATTAAGAGCTGGTTAATCTCTTAATTAATGGACGCCGTTATCTTGCATTCGTGAGAAAAGTTTCAACAACCTTTAGGTATTCTTCCTAGGCTTTTTGCAAGTTTTAGTGTTTGATTTAACAGATAAAAAGCGAACCGAAGTCTACTCTACTATTTATTCATGATTTAAACGCAATTCTATTCCTCACATTTTCGAACCATAGACGTCACCCATATTTATCACCAGATGTGTTTGACGATCCACACAAAGCCTAGGCGTGCAAAGACAAACAAACGGTGTGCCAGATTGTGCAAACATCGCAACTCTCGCAGTGCTGGGGAAATGCAAATATTAGTCAGTTTTGCGATTTTTTTTTTTGCTTTGTTTTTGGTGTGTAGGATACATTTTTGCATCTCTAAAACTTATCTATTTGCCGTGCTATTAAAATTCTGCCCCATTGCACGAGCTATTTTTCGTTTCGGTCAATATTGGTGTTGGATTAACAGCGTTAAACTGTTCAATGTCACCTTGACAATGGTGGAGGGCAGCCGGGGACTTTAAACGGATGATCACTTAAAAAAACGTCTCACCGACTTTGCCAGCTTATAGGTGCCAACTTAGCAGAAAAAGGTGAAGGGAAAGAATTTGACGTTGTTGAAGTGCAAACAGACGTTCATCTGTTTTGTTTGGAATTGAAATAACGTGTTAAGGATATATCAAATAAGCAAGAGCAATTTCACACTGCACTTTCAATATATTAAAACTTGTTACACAGGAATTGGAGTGTTACATTTTTCGTGTTTGAATATATTATATCAGTTGACGACTGTACTACGAGACCGGCTATACACATAACAGATTGAAAAAATATTGAAAAGTATCCTCATGATGTTAGAGATAACTGTCGGGGCTTTATTAAACGTTAGCTTGAACAAAACGCGCTAATCATCCAACACATATATCGCGCTAAGTCGCACACATATAGATATAAATGAATATAAATATAAATGGTTATATACACTCCGCAAATCCTTGGAAATTAAATTCAATCGTATCAGACAAGAGATATTTTAGTATCAATTATAACAGAAACATATGTTACATCAACTGGCTAAACTGGATAAAGATAGAGGAGAAAGCTCTTTGTAGCTCTGCATGCTGATAGTAGATCTGAAAGCTCAATGTAGCTCACATTATTGCTCTGTAAGCTCATTGTGACTCCGAAAGTCCAAATTAGGTTCCGAATACATTCAATATAGCTCGGTAGAGACAATGTACCAGTTCACTTTCAATTTAACTCTGCGCCCTCAATGTACCTCTGCACCCTCAATCTACCTCTGTAAGCTCAATAGACCTCCGACGGAGCTCCATACGCACAATACAGCTCTGTAATCTCAAAGAAGCTCCTCAGGCTCATCTAGTTCCATGAAGCAATGTGGATCTTTTTAGCTCCGAACCCTCAATGTACCTATGTAAACTCAACTGCAACTCAACGCAGAACCGATTAACTCAACACTCAATTCGTGCTCCGCACCTCTGATGTAGCTCCACCCAGCTCTTTGTAGCATCAGAACATCATCCAACATCAAAATAAGGTGAACCAACATGCTTGGGGTGACTTTGGAACATCATTGGCACTGCCATTTTAAAATGTTTCTTAAAAATTGGATATAACAGATAGCAAAAAAATATTAAACAAACTTTGCTTTGAAACATGTCTGGGAAGTTAGTTGGTGACCCAAATCACACCAACACTGCCCATTCGCGCACCATCTTCTGTCCAAGCTCATGCAAATTAGCATCGTGCAAGATGTAAAGTAACATCTATACATAAACACACACACTCACACCCGAAAAGAGGAAAGAGAAAAATACACAACTTGACCTCTTCCGTTTGTGCCTCAAGGTCGGGTAATAACGAAACGCTTTCCATCCCAGCGAAACAACGGCTATAGCAGCAGCAATACAGTGCTATTTTGTTGTTCCATTCAATTCTTGTGCAGCGCCCCTTTGCTTCGATGTTTGGTCCTCCTGTGTAAGAACGGTCATTCGTTCGTTCGCCCGCCCGAACCACGCAAACGCAAGAAAAATGACTAATGATCGAGCATTTATCTGCGTGTATCAATCAAAATTCGAGGAAAACGTTGCCTCGCAAGTTCGAACACGGGTGGAGTGTGTGTGTGTGTATGTAGAGACCTCAGCCTCAGTCTGGTCTCAGCATCCATAGACGATCGAAAAACCCCACACACACGGGCAACGGACTCGAAAGAATGGGACGCAATGATATTCCACCCATTCGGGAGTTTCTTGCGTGTTCCTTCACCTCACCACAGCCCGCTTCGTTTCGTGTCAAACGGAGTCTGCTGGCTCGAACCCGCAGCCAAAAATCGTTAGTAATGATGATCACGATCACTTCACCTTACTCCTTACGTTGCTGGCATAGATACAGCAAAGAAAGAGAATGAGCGCGGAATATGCGTGCCCGAGGTGCTTGAATCGCGCCAAGCAGCTCTAGAAGGCAGCGTAGGACAGAAAATAAATAAAAACGATCAGTGCCTTGTTATGAGATCGCAACTTATTGTTGTTCTTCTGTTGTTGTTGTTTTATTGGTGTGTTGTCTTCGTTCTCGCTTTTCACCGTTTCCGTGTGCTTGCTGAAGGGAGCATGCGAAGATACGCCGACTGTTCCTACTTCGAGACAGAGAGACCCCGCGGGTCCCAGGGATTCCCTCACGCGATCGTTTGTGGTTTGATTTTCCGCGAGCCAACAACACACACACTTGGCTGGACATGGACCCGGTTAGAGGCAGACAGGCACCAGCAGCACATCAACATCAGAAGCACATTTTCCTCCAGCCCGCAGCCGGGTTATGCGAGTGTGCGTGCAATGGGCGGTAGCGGAAAAGATCGATCGTCTTTAAATCATTCTTCTTAGCTTACGTGTGTGTGTTTGTGTAATGGTTTGCCGGTTAGTCTGGGGGCTACGCATCTTACGCATGAGCACAAACACGGGTACGAATTTGTAAGAAAATTACATACATACATTGTGGAAACTACTCTCGGGGCGGAGAAAAGACGGGCTGCAGCAGCCGTCGGCGTCGTTGACGCTGAGAGCTCTCAGGATTTACCACAACAACCGCTCTCGCTCGTTCTATTTCGAACACGCGCCGACCGCCAAACGCCTGCAACGTCCAGAAATTGTGCTAGAAAAAGAAGGATTTTCCACCTTCGTCCAGATTGTCTTGGAATATTCGTTTGTGGCATCAAATTTCAGGTTTTCCAGCTATTCTGGAACCTTCAAAAAAGGCTGCATCACTTGCTATAGAGAGCTAGACTTCCAGCACACCATCACAACCAAGTGACAAAACGATCTTCCCCATATGTATATTTCATTCTCCTGTTCTCGTGTCTCCATCTGATTTTCTCTTTTCGTTTTTTTTTTCTTCATTCGTTCCTTACACGCATTACATTCTTTTCGTTTTCTCTTCTCCATTTCACACTGCGTTAGATTTTATGTTTTGTTCTAAGCTATTTTATCGTTCTATCGAGCTTTACACACCTTCTTTCTTATTTTACACCACCGGGGTCGTCTTCTCTTTTCGCTCGTTTTATTTTGGGCAGTTGCTTCTTTCTTTTTTTCTATTTTTGTTTGAAGCCGTTTTGCTCTTCCTCTTCTGTTCATTCTTACTGTGCGTTCCCAATTCATACAAGTTTCCCAATTCTACTATCGACTTGTTTCCTCGCTTTTTCTCTTTTTCCTTCAATTCCACCCACCTTACGCAGTTCTTTGGCCTCTTGTTGCTTCTTGCTTCCCTGTGCCGCCCTCCTGCTGCTGCTGGACCGAGGTCATTTCCTTTGCTTGTTTTCCGCAATTGCTCTTGCTGCGGCTGCTGGTGACGTGTTTCGTCATTTCCCTCATTCCAGCGCATCAGCCACGCAGCCAAGCGCTTCCAGTTTCTGGCGTGCGTGGTAGTATTGGTGTGTTTTGTTTTGTTTTTTCCTTCTCCCCTTAGCCATCCAGCATCCAGTAATGTTCGCTCACAGCCAGCCAGCGAGGAAATGTGCGCATGCGTGAGTGGCTGCACCTTTACCTTCTTCTTGCTTTCGATGCTGCGCAACGGGGTTGATCACCTCCGCAAGTGGAAGTGTTCGAACAGGGAGACAGTGTTGCAGCAAACAACAAGCACATTTGGAGGGAGGTATTTCGTTTTGCCGTAGTTAAAGGTTGGGATTGTTGACTGCATAAACTGTGGGACAGTTGCAGTGTGCAAACGGCACGGAATTCAACGACACGTGCAATAAATTTTAGGGAAAATAAAACTCTCCCATCGGCAGATACAGCGAAGGTCCTGAAAACGAGAGTCACGAAAGACCAAGACGCACAGCAGGATACGGCCATGAGAAAGGTACAGAGAGGCCACGTGAACAGAACAGAACAGAACAGGTATGCTTGCTGCTGGCAATCCGTTTCTTGAAAAGATTTTGATCAAAAGGGAATACAATGGAAAACGTTAAGAATATATTTTATTATAAGTTTTATGAGGTCCCTTCATAAAATCAACCAGTTGGGTAGTTTTGAATGTTGGGGGAGAGATATTCTCTCCTCGATCGCAAGCTGCAGGACGTACGTGACATCTTAATCACAATTGAACGGAGAGCAATAAAAATGTCATAAAACAATTAACACGCCATCTTGTGAAAAAAGCTTATCGATTAATATAAACGCACGAATAGCAGCAGCAGCCAGTAGATATAATTGTTCCATATTATTTTGATAACGCTTGAAATACGTTTAAAATCATTTAAAATATCACTTCCTATAAATGAATTAACTGAAAACTAACTCTCGATCCAGATTAGATTCGATCGTGCGACTAACGGCATGCTGCGCCAGTCACTTACGCTCACCTACATGAAGCACCAGCGTAAGAGCAGCGTTAGCAGTCGATAGTGTTTAGTATCATATAATTACAGGTTTTCACGCAATAGTATCAAAGAGATGATTAAAATTAAAAGATGTATAGTCCAGATGTTATTAATGATAATTATAATCGATTGATTTCATCGACTTTCATTCTTTACGTTTAGCAAACTTTGTATTTGCTATCTGGTTCTATTTTTGACTTTTAAAATCGTTAAACCTAACAGAAGAGCCAGTGTTTCCGAGGAATAAGGTTCACAAATTGATCACCAGGTTTATCGATATCGAAGGAAACAGTACAAAACCCAACAAAAGGAGAAAGGACCTTTTATTTCCACTGCTTCTGCAAAGGGAGAAACTGCAGCTTCGTTTTCTGGATTTTGTCATCAACCCCTAACAATCAAATCGAAACTGATCGGCTGAGAACGTAATACACAGGACAACATTAATATCAAAAGATGCAAGGATATTTTACAGCATTTCTCATACAGATTCACATACACCTGCATAAAATACACAATAATGTAAACTAGTTGTACTTCCATTGAAAAAAATAATTCCATTAAACTACTATGATCTTAAATTCTATAACCTGCTCGCATACGCCGCAAACCGGGAAGGTTTTGCTGCGCTCACTTAATATGCTGCCGGCGAACCACATATTATACTCTCCAAATGTTTTGAACGTGACGAAACTGGTTAGGAAAAATAATCAGCAAAAACAAAACGGAAACCTCATCGAGAATCGAGTGCGCAACCCACAGGCACACACAACACATACACCACACACACTTCACTTCATGCCGCCCTGGTGAAGCACTTTGTCACGAATCGGTCACACCACCGCGTGGAGACACCAGAACAGGGCTCTTAATTTGCACCGCTGAGGCGCACTGGGGACAGAGCGGGGCGCACATGAACATGAACCCATTCATCACGTGCAAAGAATTAGCAAAACCTAGTGCTGCTGGCAGGTGTGCAAGAAGGGGGAAGGAGAAGGGAGCGAGTGGTTGTGGCAAATATTTGGCTCTAACAATGGGTCCATGGTATCCCAGTATCATTACGATACATTATTTTACGATATTTATACCAAATAAGGAGTAGACTCGTCATTGGTGCCGTGACCAGGATTGCATTCTCTTTCCTCATCATGCGTTGGCACGTGTATGCTCTTGAGGCGGCCATAAATTCCATTTTCGTTACATTTTAACCAATGAAGACATATTTTAAAAATGAATCCCTTTACACGTGTTGGAGGAACATAAATTCACCACAAAGAGAGCGCAAAACAAATATAGCACAGTTGCAGTACTCGCAAGAGTTTGCAGTTTCAACGAGAAGTCGCCTTAAGATGATCGGTTTTTCGTGTCACGTTTCGCACATTATTTAGTGGGCGACAAATTTGACCAAACCTTAGCGCACTTTGTTGACTTTTGTTTTTCATATTAATCATCAATGTCATTACTGTTTTTCGTTCCTCTGGTAATTTGCTTTTCGCAGATGATCTGATTTTTTTAGTCATGTACGTGGTATAGTAGTATGTATGTCCTACTTCTCTTCTCTTGATTCGTTCTCCCATAGGTGTCATGACAACTTTCTCTCCCTATCTGCCTAGTGTTCTTGCTGATGTTAAACTCAACAACATTCATGGCACTAAAAATATTTTGTCACGTGCTAACAAACTCATGGGTATGATCTTTGCGATAGCTAGGGATTTTACCGACCCGACTTGCTTGAAAGCAGTGTAGCTTAGCTACGTCCTAGAATAATGTTTAGGTCGCACTAACGCCCCTCTTCTTCCCTACCCCGTCCGTTGTCGCCTGCTGTATGTAATGCCCCTACAGGATCGCCGTTCAGTTGCGCAAGCGAGCCTTATCAGTGGACTGCATCTAGTAAACGTAACGGACGCTCCTACCCTCCTTGCGCGAATCTCTCTGTATGCGCCACCTCGCGTCTTGCTTCCTGGGAATTTCCTTCATTTGCCCGCTAGACGTACTTTCTACGGGTCCTACGATCCTCTGCTTCACTGTTTCCAGGCGTTCAATCAAGCGCTTCCCGCTTCCCCCATCTTTCTCCTGTCACCCTTCGTTCGGTTCCGGAATTGATTCCAAACACGGAATCGGGTGGGCCCGATTCCGAGCTCTCACCGCTACATCGAATCTCTACTGCTCTTGATAGTCATTTAAGAAGATAAAGAATAAAATGAAACTAGATCAGCATTCTTCCTTAATTTGTCAAGCTCGGCCAACATCAATGATCAAGTATTTCAAACCAGTAAGAATCATTTCAACAGCCTCAAATGCCGGTCTGGTGGTATAGTCGTCAACTCGTAAGACTTAACAACTACATGCGCGTCATGGGTTCAAGCCCCAAATGGATCGTGTCCCCATACGTACGCCCCCATTCCTGCTATGAGTAAAATCAGTAATTCACTGAAAGCCAAAGCCCACTAATGGTGTATAGGCAGGCCTTTGATCGACAATGGTTGTTGTGCCAAAGAAGAAGAAGTCTCAATGGCAACTCGAATGATCTAGCATTGGTTACTTGGACCTACGTTCAATCACAAATGAACTAGCTGGGCTGGCTAGAGACATCCGATCGCAGCCATAGAATGAGACTTGAAGCAAACATTTCCAACCCCGAATCTCTAGCGTGGACGATGGATGTCGCTTGTTGTTCGTGAACGGGAAATAGTTTTGCAGCGCAAACCTACTCTACTCTGAAAAAAGGGCACCTTCTTCTACTAGTTTTTGGTGGGCATTTTATCAGTGCAAGCATAAGATACTGCGGGACATGACACCTTCCACCGAGCTTGTCCGTAATGATTGGGCTGTCGATACTTGTCCACACGCACACACACACACACACACACACAAACACAAACCGTTCAAGAGCGTTATCCCCCCACAAGCGTGTTTTGTTACGTTATCGCCGTGTTATCGGCGTTACACCCGCAGATAAGGTAGGACGACCCGGCTGATGGTTGGTGTTGTGTGTGCTGTGGCCCTTTGAGAAGAAGGGAATTTGGCTCTTCCAATGATGGTTACGGTTTGGAAAATTATGACAACAACATTAAACTCTAGTGCAAATGGGGACAAGTGGAATCGTATAGATTCGGTCTAACTTACCTCGGCAATTGTTTATAAATCCAAAGGTAATTAAATGTGCAAGCAGCAGCGTTGCAAGCACCAAGTGCCTACTGCTGCTACGTTTTGGCAACGTTTTCACCATCGTCCGAGGATGGGCTTGAGCTGCTGGCCCGAGATCGATGCTGGATCGAGCGGTGATTGTTGGCTCGCGCCTGTGCGTAATTGTGGCCTGTCCACAGGACGAATGGGGCAACCGGCGCCGTACCCTACTGTTGCATTGTTTGACCTTGCCCATCTCGTCATAGCACGACGGCACGGCATTGAGGATGCTGAACACACACATACAAGTGCAGACGCACACAAACGCACACGCACACACACAGCTTAGTAACACTTGTGTGATGGAATTCTTATCTGCAACAGCATTATCCTCAGACGATCTTCCTTTTTTTCTCTTTTTCTCTCGCACAGATACACACACACATACACAAGCACAAAATTAAATTACTCTTCACAAATTTGGCTACAGAATGAATATTTTTTCGAAAGAAATTTTCATAGCAATTGACGGCCTAACAACAACCCCTTGAGAACAACACACACAAACTCGATCTTGCTCGCTCGTTGTCTTCAGCGCAGCATCACACCTCCGCGCTCCGCGGAATCAATAATTTCGATATTTGTTTCGATCCACACAAGCACAAACTCACACACACACTTTCTTAAAGATCGCTCCACCAAAAAGGGCAAGAATTTGTATCTTTCACCGCGCCGCGCATCACATTCTTGCCGCTACAGAGCCGCGCACGTCGAGTGCGTACGATCGCGAGACGGTGGCGGCCATCTTCGGCATCTCCTTCGGTCACTCCCCTTGCTTCCCACCTTGCTTTGCTGCACACCCGCCCACGAGCAAGCCGCACTCTCGGGGGAAACCGAACACGGTGCCGCAATTATTAGCAACAAAAACGCACACACACACCAACACTTTGGTACACTGCGACGCAATGGCAAATGGGCAGCAGCAAATCGTTACGTTGTACAGCTAAAATATTAATTAATTTGTCTGAACGCGCGTTCTAAAAAAAATAATAAGCTAAGGAAGCCAGATAAATAAAACGCGACCCGACGCGAATGACGTGCAGTGCGGTACAGAGCGCGCGACCCCCGGACGGTAGTGTTGGTCTGTTGCGAGATGTACGGCGGCCAAAGCGCACGCAGTTTGACAGCTCTCTGTGTATGTGTGTGGTGCGGTATTTTGACCACACGCAAATCCCACTGTGCGCACTTCTGTCCGGCAGTGGCGACTGTTTTGGCCCATAGTTAGCAAACATCATGGGAGAAAATGTGAGATCAAAAATTCATAGAAAATGTTTTTGTACACTAAAACACACACACACACATTTAATTGATTGATTTAAATACAATCATTTTGAAAAGAAACGTCATGCAAATAACCTCCAAAAAAGGATGCTTTATTATATTTTTATCAATTTTAACCGTTGTCTCAATGACCAACATCTTCATCTCTAAATATTTTAGGCTGGAAATAGACGAATCGAGATCGTCGCGGTACCGCGAAAATCGCGTATGACTTGAGCTGTCAATTCTGTTATAAAATCTGACAGATAGGCGAGATAATCGCGGTTCGTGTATGGAACCATCCGAGGTCTGGTGACGATTGAATGTGCCAAGAAGAAATAATGTTTATCAATTTTCGAATCAAATTGGTTATTTCACATAGTTTATGCAAAATAAAATACAAAACTCTTTTCCCTACACGTTTTTTCAAACGAATTCACCAGAAAAAGTGAAAGCAATCGGTTCGCGCTACCGCGAAAATCTCAGGAATACCGAAGTTGGGTATCTCTGCGAAACAGCAGGCGCGATCGGAGGCGCGGAAGATTTGACAGCCCAACTGTTCTACAACTGTTATAAACAAGGCGCGAATTTCGCGGTACCGCGACGATCTCGGTTCGTCTATTTCCAGCCTTAGAGAAAAATCCCCATTCAACAAAGTATAAAAAACTACTGCCTTTATTTTGAAACAAATTTTCAAATTTTAATATTCAATTTATCGAAAAAAAATAAAGTTTTTAAATTAAAATCTATCACTTCCCATACAAAATGTATGAGATACCCGGTATGCCGATCGTAGAGGTAAAGGTTAAGTCTTTAAATGTGGATATTTTTTCGATCGAGAACAATTTCTGAATTTTTATGTAAATTATTTTCAATTAGAATACTTATTAGAATAATTTCCTAAATGCAAATCAGAATGTGCCAAAAACGAAACATAAAAGCAATTTTGTCCACCATGAACTGTCAGTCGGCACGCACACTCAGCTGTGTTGTGTTTTGATTTCGCCCATGCACACACCCTGCCCTATCGCTTTCCTCCCCCCGCTCCAGCCCCGCATCAAGACAGAATCAAAACAAACGTGCGCAACCTCAGGCAAATGCATTGGCATTTTCCTAACCCTCCTCAATCCCCCCACTCCTCCCTCCCCCCCCCCCCTTTTGAAGGGCTATTATCCTCTCTCGAGTGTGTGGGTGAGTGAGTGAGACAGAGAGCGAGAGCGAGAAAGGTAGGGCAGTTTTTCATTTTTCACAGCCGCCCCACACCAACATCCAACTACGAACCGAAACGCCCACCATCGCACGGAGGTGCTGGGTGATCGATCACGGTCCACGACGCAGCGCATTTCCGTGACCCGTCTGTGTGTGTGCGTGCGTGTTTCACAGCAGCAGCAAAGGCTGTGTGTAGTTGAGTTCATTGTTTCTTTTTGGTTCTTTTATCACGGTGCAAAGCCACTTCCACTCCGCTTCCCGTTATCAGTGTGTGTGTAGGTGTGTGTGTGTGCATTTTGTGGGTTAGTAATCGATGCCTCAGTATCAAATCGCAATCGACCCAAAACTGCACTGCGAAAAAAACACAGAAACATCATTCACTTTGGACCCGCCCGCCATCTGGAGTTCCACTTTACTTTGGGTGTAATCGATCAAGCACAGCAGTATTTCAAGCGTGTTGTGTGTGTTTGTGCTCTTGAGCTCTCTTTGTTCCAATTGACCTCGCGGTTTTTGTTTGCTAAACGGTGTAGCGAAAGCGATGGGAGGATGTTATCTCTTCCAGTAGCAAGCGCCTACTACGCCTTGGCAGAGCCACCTGCCGTATCCTCTCCGCACGGAATACTACGTTGGCTGTGAAATTGCAATCCCGTACTATCTACAATCTTCCAGCTCAAAACACAGGGACACTCCGCCGGAACCTTCCAAGGAACGGGTTGCATCGCAAAACAGCTGCTGGCCACACATTTCGGGTCGGACCACGTTTCGTGACAAATTATCCCCCCCCCCCCCCCCATTCTTCCCCATGAGATAATCAATCTCCCACGGTGTGGCTGAGAAGAAGGCAAAGGTAGGTTGTTAATAGTGGTGGGAGCTCGGAATCAGACCTACCTGATTCGGGAGTTGGCTCTGTAATCGATTCCGGAATCAGAATCGGCTTCGGGATCGGAATTGACCTGGGAATCGCTCAATATGTTCCAGAAACGGAATCAGAATTGACTCCAGGATTGGAATTAGACTCGGAATGAAAATCAGTTCTTCAATTGAAATAAGAAATTTCAGAAGGGAAACCAGTCCGGGAATCTATATAAGAATATGGAGCGTTTATGGTGCTACTAGATTTGGTAGATGGAATTGGAATTCGGCTGTCAAAATGGATTCCATTTCATTTTTTTTTATTATTATTCACTTTGATCTTAGCCTTTAGGCCGAGAAGCGATCTTTTTTTCTATTTGAACGACTTAAACGCTTGTTTATACGCTGAAAGCATGTCTGTTTTTGTCCAGCATTTAATTGAAACTTTATTTCTTTATTTATTTATCTCTCCGACAGTTAAATTTCTCTCGGTACAGAATCTAGGGCAATGCGAAGTCATTTTTTTGAAGCATAGTAACTTCTGTTAAACGAGCTTTGACATACCGAATCCAATTCCATCTACCAAATCTAATAGCATCATTACAAGTAAATTATGATTCTTTGCGGCTATCACTGCGTAGCATCATTGGATTCAAACGTCTATTCTTATGCAGATGCCGAAACCGATTCCAATTCCGGAGCCGATTCTGATTTCGGAACCAATTCCGATTCCGGACCCGATTCCGATTCTGGAGACGATTCCGATTCCAGGGCCGATTTCGAAAACTGATTCCGGATTTACTATCCGGAATAAATTCCACAAAACTTCAAAGCTAGCCGGAATCGATTCCGACGAAAACTTTATTTTTCCCATCACTAGTTGGTAGTAGCTACGGAAGTGTGGAAGAAAATCGAAATTTTATTGATTTTCTCACCTGCGCTAATGCCCGTGTTGTTATTTACTTTGCCTGCTTTGATTGCTGCCAGCTCGTTAAATAGTAACGTATGTTTTTCTTTTTTCTTATTTTTTTTTCAGTACAACAAACCCTGCCTCGAGTCGAGCTCATTAGCATATCCGGCGTGTGGTAAATCAGTTGCTGCCATCCTGCTGGTAGTGTCTGGTTGGTGGTTGAAGCTAAGTGTGTCCGCTTTACCGAGCTGCGCCGTATTGCTTCGACAAATTTCCATTTTCTTGTTGTTGTTGCACCATTCGATGAGTCATACCCATCGGGCGAGCAAAAACGAGCGTTGCACAATTCACACTTCTGCTCAAGTGCGCCATCGCCGGTTGCTACGAACGTGATAGATAAGAGCAAATCTCACTTGCCGTGAAGAGAGCACCACCACCACCAGCACCAGCATGGAGATCGGACCGGACGAGTGGATGGAGCGGGCGAAGGAGAATATGAAAAAGTTCCTCAACCGGGGCGGTGCGTGCCGGGGGGACGAGCCGCAAATGCTGACCGGGGCCGCGCTCGAGAACACGCTCGGGTACGCGCTGAACCTCACGATGAAGGACCCGAACGAGTGGACGGACGACGAGCTGCAGCAGGAGTACATGGAGCAGCTCTGCTTCTATGATGCCGAGTCGCGCAAAACGATCGACCGGCTGACGCAGCAGATGTACGCACAGATCGGGGGCGATTCCCCGGACGAACCGTGCCAGCTGACGATCCTGCCGATCGAGCTGTACGCGGAAGGGAAGCTGTACGAGGTGGCCCTGTTCCGGTACCAGTTCGGGGTGGGCACTGAGCCGAAGTACGTCGACTCGTACGGCCGGGTGTACGGCAGCTTTAAGGATTTTTTGCGCAACAACAAGTACCCGTCGGCGGAGATGATGTACCCGCGGGAGGGCCGGCTGGAGGCGGGCGACGACAAAACCGTACTGTACGAGGTGGGCAAAACGCCCGCCTGGAAGGCGTACTACTTTAAGGCGCTCGACATTGCGACGGGCATTATTGGTGAGTTTGAAGCAAAAAAGGAAAGAAAATCCTCTAACGGTAGCTAATGAGCGCTTTGGTTTTCCATTTCGCACAGGAATTGCGGGCGCTACCGGGGCCATCTTTCTGTCGGGCGGTATCGCCACCCCGTTCGTAGCCGCCAGCATCGGTTCGGCCCTGTACGCGACGGGCCGGTCGATCGATGTGCTGCGGGACAAGAGCGCCCACCAGGAGTCGCTCAATCCTTTCCTCGATTCGGAATCGCGCACCGCCTGGCTCAGCCTGACCGCGCACGTCCTCACGTTCGGCACGATGCCCCACATCTCCGCCCTGTCCGGCGTGGCCTCGACCAGCCACAGCATCGCGACCGGCTTCAAGGTGTGCAACTTCATCAACGAGACGGGCAACATCATCAGCGATCTCGTCATCTGCGACACACTGTCCGCGATGCACTCGAACTACTACAACGCGTCGATCGAGACGCGGCTCGCGCACGCCGCCTCGATCTGCTTCTGGACCAAAACGACCATCAGCATCCGGCAGGCGGAGCTGATGATGAAGAACAACGCGATCGTGGCGCTGAAGCTGTTCGGGTTCGAGGACCACTGCTGCGAGTACTTTAACAACGATGCGCACGCGATCGACATCGGGCTGCGGATAGCGAAGCATTCGCTCGAAACGAACGTGCAGATCGTGTCGGACGCGAGCGATCCGGGCGCGATCCGGATCGATGGCAGTCGGTTCCCGATCGTGGAGCTGCTGCGGCTCGAGCCGAGCGAGGTCGAGACGCTGTTCGAGGCGCTGCAGGGCGTTTCGGCGGACGAGCGTGCACTGTTCGATGAGATGCGTCCACTGGTTTGCTGCGGGAAGGCGGCTGCTGCCGACGAGGATGATGGTAGGCTGAGCGTGCTGGTGCGCATCCTTGCCCGGGAAGCGGAACGGGAGTGCTTGCCCGTGAGCGATCTGATGGAAATGTTGCTGCAAACGTACGCCGCCATCAAGCGGTACGAAGGGGGCGCGGCCGGCAGCGTACAACCGACCACGTTCCAGCTTTCGGCCGGCGGTCTGTGTATTGGGCGCGGTCTCTGCATGCGCCTGAAGCCGGCCTTCATTCTGTTTGCGTCGAAGGAAGTGGCCCCGGCACCGGTGGAGCTGTCCGCTGGGGAGAACAGCAGCAGCAGCAGTAAGCCGCGTGACGGTGGCGAGACAGGCGATACGGAAACGAACCGTTTAATTCGGGCACTGTTGGAGCTGTCCGAGAAGCAGTGCAGCCAGTTGTCGGACATTATCCGCCAGGATCCGAATTACTTTTCGATCTTTAAGCAAAAGCCACTGGAAACGATCCAACAGGCAGGTGAGGTGGCCGTCACGGAGGCCCACAGGGAGCAGCTGCTGTACGCAAGGCTTAAGGAGAATATTTTGAAAGCACTGGAGCGAAACACGACCGCGAAGAACGACAGCTAAATCATCGGCCACATGCAAAAGAAGCAACTGTGGGTAAGTTTTCACCTCGACTCCTTTTCCACGCACACACACACACATTCCCCGGAAGGTTCCAAAAAAGATGTTTAGAAGTCATTTGTATGCTTTGTGGATTTGGTGTGGCTGTGTGGTGGGTTGTGCTGTTTTACTGTTTGGTACTTTTATGCGCAAAAAAGCGGTACAAGAGATTTAAAAAAAGCAATATAAAATCGAGTGAAATCAACTAGCTACTAACATTTTTAGCCAATATATAAACGGATACATCATACACCAACAACAAAAAAGGTAGAAAAGAAAAAAAAA